>NC_059509.1:10325000-10650000 GCF_905147795.1 Pieris rapae | reverse complement strand
GGAGTAAATACTCGTGGGGTTCAAGTAGAGGCATTTCTCGCTCAATGAAGTGTCACAGTACAGCGAGGAAACGCTGCCAGCATTAAAGGTACACACATACACAGGTTCTATTTATTCAGTTATTATTACTAGTATAGAATAGACAGCTTTGCTTTGGCATTACGTAATGTTACAAGCTCGATCTTAGGTACCAATATAATAAATTAGATGCAGCATATGGGAACCGGTCGGCCCCATATCCCACACCAAAAAAAGGTTATCAATAGCGTAATTCAAATAACGCAGGTAACGACTACGACCGCAAAATGTAACTTTATAATCGGTTGCGTTATGAGGCGGCGATTCCGCCAATCAGAGCGCGCCGCCACGCCTACAGCGCGTCTATTGGTCGACCGGCCAACTTTGAATATAGAACCACTTTTTTTCTCTAACGCCTACGAGCTACGTTTGTATTTTTCTATTACGTTACGAAATCCGTTAAACTACTGTGGTCCGACTTGTTGATATAAGAGTTGATTGATTGCTTTTAGTTTCTTTGGTATTAGAATTTATTTAACAAAATATTTGATAGAAAGTAATAATTCAAAGATTTTGTCAGGAAATTTTCGTGGTTCGTTTGTTTATTGATAGAGGATAGTACCGACACTTATGCAGAATTTGATTATTATTAGTGTCAAGTGGTCAAGTGATCATAGTGATAGTGATACTCAGGGTTGTTAATTTAGACCTAACACTTATCATAGCACAGATTAATAACCGTTTCCTTGATTTATAGACGAATAATTGATTGTTATATATATTTTTAGATTTACATATTTTTAATAGGTATATCATCTATCAACACTTATTTTAAAAGTGGTGTCAAATCTACTAGTGAGAAATAGCGATAGATGAATCTTGTCACAAACCTATTTGTCATGAATTAAGTTTTTATTTTTTATAGGAGAACGCCACTAGCCTAAACACTAAGATTGTCTTTGTTGTGGTCAAGTAGTTTCTTCTGAACGTCAAAAAAAAGTAGAGAGAAAAATCCATCTATACCTACAACCGTATATTATTATTATATTACAGTTTAAATAAAACAAAGCACGTTAAATATTAAATTAAATTTAACGAAGCGGTATAAGGCATTTAGTTTCAGTTGTAACAGGTCTCAAAAGAAAGTTTATATTAAGTTTCGTTATGTGAAAATGTTAGACGACTTCTTGGTGCCTGAACTAGAAAACTTTCCTGGCTATAACCAAAGAAAATAGTTCCAACAGGACAGAGGTGACTTTCCTCATCCACGAGTCTAATACGTCTATGCCACAAAGTCGTGAAACTTTCTTAGGCAAATTGATCTCTAAGAAAGGTGACATAAAATGGCCTCCACCCAATCTCGATTTAACCCCCTATTTTCCTATGGGTATCCCCTTAAATCTTAAATCTATGCCAGTAACGCCCGAACCCAATAATTAATCCATAATATCCGATAAAAACAATCTGAGATCAGACCGTGACCGTCGATCGATCTCCTATCTGCATCTCAATAACCAAACCGCGAACCAAACCAAAAAAAAATTTGGCGACGGATAGAATGCAATATCTTTGCTCATTACGCTCATATTTGATAATCCAAATAAAGTAATAAACCAAATAAAGTAAATAAAACCATACAAATAATATTAAAATATACATGTCTTTGTTTAAAAATATATCAAATAGCTTTTTATTTATTTTAAAAACTGCTGTAAGTTAACAACTTAAGATAGGATATTGGCATAGTTGAACTGTCATTTTCATACAAAAGTCTATCTATATACACCGATCTGACCTACCGTGGATATCTTGCATCGACAAATGGCTATTACAATACGTCGACTGATTATTGGCACACTGATATCAATATTTGGATTAAGGTGTCTCAGATGTTCAAAAATGGATTGAGATAGGGTTTAGGCATAAGCCGACTTCTCTAGCGCAATTGAAAGAAAATATCCGTCACGAAATGGCAGCCATCATTGAGTCCACCTGCCGAGCCGTCATAAGTAATTTTATTGTTCGATTAAATGAGTGCGAAAGCGAGGGTCTACATTCGGACTCGCATTCTCTCTGGCATTGAGAGTGTCCATAGGCGGCGGTATCATTTAACATCAGGTGAGCCTCCTGCCCGTTTGCCCACTGTTCTATATAAAAAAAAGCAGATACACGAACGTCACGAAAACGTGCAGCGTTTTTGTCAAAGACAATGGAAAGAGTGAGAAAGGGAGATCGAGAAAAAATACACGCTATTTGTTGATGTATTCGTTTAGTAGTTACATATTAGAACTTTAGATGGCAATTCTGTTGCATAACGTCTTGTGCAGTAAGCGCAGATGTTTTTATTTATTTATATTAGAATTCATTAGCACTTGTGTGCTTTCGAATTTGATTACTACAGTATGAATATAGATATAAAAATCCATGGAGTGATCATATACTGGTACATGATCATCTATTGGGGCTTATACCTTAGTAATACTAATTAATTTACAAAGAAGTTTCACTTCTGACTTGTGTACTTTGTTTACGCACTTTTTTTGATACACGACTTACTGTCTTTTGAGACACATTGTATTAAACCCCTGGTTAAGTTTATTTAAAAACTATTTAACAGCTGAAGAGACTCTGTATGTGTTACGCTATTCACAAAGCAATTCTCGTAACATTAATCGCTATCCCCAAGGCGCGGCTTTGCGGCTAGTCGACTGTACTTTAATGGCCCCTATTACCGTGTGCTAAGGTTCAAAATATAAATATAACGGGGAGGAGTCATACTGACAGTTATTAATGACTTCTTGTGGGCACATAAAGCTATTGTCTAAGTGGAAATGAGTGTCTAAGATAAAACGTTTATAGGGTTGTACATATGTACAAATGAAATTGCGATAACGCGGGTTCCATTATATACGAAACAATAGACGAAAATTTACGTCTTATGTTTTTATGGGGGTAAACGGGCAGGAATCTCACCTGACGTAGTGATACTAACGCCCATGGACATTGCCGAAATTGCCATTATTGTCTGCCATGGCATGCTTTTTTGGTACGAGACCAGACAATGGGTACATCACCTCCGATACGGCGATGCAGTTAGAGGTCCATTCCAACGTTTTTAGCGGAAGTAAGTAATTAGAGAGCAGTGTTTGCCTAGTGGCTTCAGCGGTATCTCTGAGGTCGTAGATTCGATTCCGTCTGTGCACCAATGGACTTTCAATTAACTTTCGCTCGAACGGTGAAGGAAAACATCGTGAGGAATCCGGCTTGCCTTGTCAAAATCGACGGCGTGTGTCAGGCACAGGAGGCTAATTACTTGCCTATTAGATTGACAAATTATCATGAAACAGATATAGAAATCTTAGGCCCAGACTTCAATAGATTGCGCCATTGATTTTCTTATATTTTTCAGTAATACTAGTGCATATATTGAAAAATATTTTAGTTTAGTATATTTCTAAGTAGTATATATATATTTTATGGGTTGTAAATGACAGGCTGAGTTGCACGTAGTCACGCCTTCTAACATAGTTGCGAAGGCTAACCCGAAAGTCGTAAAAGTTAACATTAATAGTTAAATTATTACTAAAACACGATTGTATAGCGAAAACGTGAGATTACTATGATTTTTGCTCATTTAATTACAAAAAAGTTAGTACTATAAAAATATACCATGTCGGCCATTTTGGCCACGGCTGGTGATCTCTATTGAGATCGGTGATTCAAATTCATTACTTGTCTTAATAATAATTTATTTCCAAGAATATGGTATAAATATGTTACTGTGGCAAAATCTACAGTTCGCATATTGGCATGCAAATTTTTGATGAAAAGTAAAATATAAGTTACAATAACATAATGAGTCATATCATTACCTATAGTCAATTCTTTTATCGCTACATCATTATAATATTAAAATATATTATTACAGTATCAAATTAATATTAATTACAATGTATAAGTCAAATTTAAAAAACTCTACTCTTATATTGATTTTGAAATCTTAATATATATATTTCTTGTGTGCGTGTGTATGTGACTGAACTCCTCCTAAACGACTGGACCGATTTAGACGAAATTTTTTGTGTGTGTTCAAGGGGATCTGGGAATGGTTTAGATTCACAATTTTGTCCGCTGGACAATGTTTTTTAAATTAATTTTCAATTTATTAGTTGTTGTTGATTTTGGAATGTTTTACATTGGATCCGACAGACGGCGCTACCATCGCAGTGTCAAATTTTAAATAATATTCGAATTTTAATTTTAGTCTGTCCCGAAACTTAAAAAAAGTTTTGTTATCATTGTGTTATATCGTGTGTGACCATGTGCTGGATCGTTAGATATTGTCATAACATTTGAATAATAATTTTCATCAAAATGGCTTATTAAAAATTGAAATTTTTAAATTAAAGACGTGTAGACAGGACAACGTCTGTCGGATCCGCTAGTATTATTATAAATCTCGTTTGCCATACCAAAGGTTCTATAAAATATACATAAAATTTTGAGCTTCTTAAACAAAGCACGCTTTCTTACGCAACTACCAAGGTAGTTTGCTCCACTAACAAATACAATACAACTAGAAATACGTTTTTTGCCTTTAATACCCTATTTACTTCTGCTGTATTCCCCCTAACTACAATTACATATAGATGGAATATATGCATGATAATCGCGGTATCACGGTTAACATTTACTTAATCTTTTTAACACATAAACGAAGCTGTCTGCTTGCCGCTTTGCAAGGTTTTGGAGAAAAATAAACTACCTATTGGCGATTAAATTTACGTCCTACCTCAGATTTCTGTATCTGTTCGTAATGTTTTTCTTAAGTAACCAGTCAGTACCTGACACACGTCGATTTCTAGGTCTGTGCTTTTACCGAGAAATCGACGCGTTTGCTAACGACTTCCTTTAGCAAATGTGGATTCACTAAAGCAGTTATAGGCCTTTCGGAAAGGCTTGAAGTAACCTCACTGGCAGAGGATGCGATGAACGAATTCAGCTCAAAACAACTCCATGGGTGGAGCCAAACATTCCATATCCACTTCCTGTAGGACCAATCAATAGTTCGTTCAATAACAATGGTTATTGAAGTGTTATCGAAGTAGGCGGTCATTTCCTGTACCACTGGACTCCGGTCACGTATTGCGTATAACAATGTAACGTTTTTCATGTTTTATTTGTCTGAATGTGCCCTTGTTTCGCGCCGGACGTTCGCGATAACTTGCTCCTATTCCGGAAATAATAACGAAGTTTTGTCATGAACTTTGACGTTTCGTAAAGCGTAGATCTAATTGATCTTAATCTATAGTCGATGTCACGATTCGAGGTGATCAGCCTCCAGGGCCTGACACACGTCGTTGACTTTTTGGGTCTAAGACATGTCGGTTTCCTCACGATGTTTTCCGTCACCATTCGAGCAAATGGTAAATACGCACATAGAAATAAACTCCATTGGTGCACAGCCGGGGATCGATCTACGACCTCAGGTATGAGAGTCGCACGCTGAAGCCACTAGGCCAACACTGCTCTAAAATATGTTTGTATGTTAAAAATAAATTGAATTTAAAAAGTTTGGTCCCACTCAGTGTAGCTTTTAAGCTGTTTTCAAGTGACGTGAACAAATTAAAATTTTAAATTAACAAAAAAATTTATAGCATGCTACTAGCAGATTTGTTAACATGCAACCAAAAAAATGTGACAAACGCCTTTCCGCCTTTCATTTCCTCTATGCAATAGTTTCTATATTATGTAGACTTTGACGTAATTTAAAAAAAAAGTTCGTATCTTTTTAAGCAACTTTTGAATTTGAATTTAAATAAAATTTTGAAAAATTGGAATTTTCAGTTGAATATTTTGACGTAATTCTTAAAAAATACATACTTTTTATTGATTTTGTAAACAATTTCTCTATCTTCCTTTAAATTTCTGCTGTATAAACATTACCTGTCCACGTCATATCCCTAATATGCGTAAGTACTAACTACTAAATGACGTGAGGCTGATCTGATTTAGATTATCATGATTCATGTGCACTTTTTACTATTTGTTATTTTTTTATGTAGATCATGTCTATATATCTATATCTATGTCAGTTTATTTTTTTTTTGTTTCTGTTAATGTGTTTTTTCCTTCTTATTGTATTTGTAATATGTATTTTTGCACTTCTTGCCTACCTTATGTAATTTAATCCATGTTTTTTTTTTCCTTCACTCACAGTGGTTGCCTGGAAGAAATCGCTCCAAAGCGATAAGGCCGCCAGTTGCTTTTCATCAAATTATGTTTAGTAGTTTTTCTTTTATGTAATGCAACGAAGTGTTAATAAATAAATAAATAAAATTAATAAACCTTACAAATTCCACCCTTTAATAAAGCGAAATTTATAGCTTCATCAACAATATTATATAGGGCAAGACTTTATGTATCCATCATAGTTATTTATGGTCTCATAAATATGCACTATCCAGTGTAATGAAAACATAAACGCGGAAAGCAGGAAGAATAGACATTAAGATAGCGTATCATAAAACCGATATAAACTTAAGTTTGAGTTGAACCGCTAGTTGACGAAGCCAATGAAAGCTTTTTATTACGCTATGAAAGCATCGCTTCTAATGCTGGTTCTCGAATCATCGGACGTCGAGGCAGAATACGAAATTCCACCCGTATCACCTCGACGTCCGCCGTTCCACAACAGCGCGTTTTACAAGGCAGTTTTTTCCGCGCACCACCACTTTGTGGAACCAGCTGCCCAATGAAGTATTTCCGAACCAATTCGACTTAGGGTCCTTCAAGAAAAGAGTGTACCAATTCAAAAAAGGCCGGCAACGCACTTGCGAGCCCTTTGGCATCGAGCGGCGGTATCACTTAACATCAGGTGACCCCTGCCCGTTTGCCCCCTGTTCTATAAAAAACCCGTATCACCTGGACGTCCGTCGTTCCACATCTGAGTGTAACCAGCTACCCTATGTGCTGTGTCTATACGGTATCACTTAACATTTGTAGTGTTTTATCGATTATTAGATAAAGAGACATTAGACATAACATTTATTACTAACAAAACAGACAGAAACACACAAAATAACAATAATCAAAAAGAAACAATAAAAAGAATGAGAGATATTATATAGAGTATGAAGTGACGATATTTTCTTTGTGTATACATTATAGAAGCTTAAAATGTGAATCCATTTTCCCAATCCACAGACGTAATTTATTAGACTTCAAATGTTTTGTAATCTACAATAAGATTGATGTAGTAGTTGATTGCGATAATCTCTGGCTAGAATTGACAATAATGTTTCTATTAAAAAATATCGAGAACTGGTTAAAATATTTATATTCAAGTAGTAATTCCACTTGTATAACAATATGCTTGTGGTAGGGTAATTTTCTTAGTTTTCCACAAATAAACTTGGGAGAAACGGACGCTTTGTTCCAAGCCATGAATGTAAAATTATAAGTTTTTATCTTTGAAAACGCAAATTAAATAATTGTATGTACTTATAAAACTTTTAAGTCGCTGATTGGCTTAGTCGAAGCTTTTTATAAGCTTTAGAACTTTTACTTATTTATTTTATACAAAAATACATACATCATCCTAACAGACTATGCCAATACGATAATGTCGAGAATCATTTAAAATAAATAAAGTGCATATATAATATTAAACACATAATATACACAATATCGCTACTGTGAATTCACTCTGCAAACTAACAAATATGTCGATAGTGTCGGAGACAGCATTCAGTAGGCGAAACGTTCTGGATAACGGGGATCTGTGCAACAGACTGGTTCTTGCCTTTGGTATCGCAAATAACCTAGGCCTTCGCCGTCGCACATATCCCATAGATACTAAGAAACCCAGTTCTTGAAGTACACACGCCCATTCCTTAAAATTATTGCCCAGTTGTTGGTCGGGACATGCAGCAGGCATGTACAATAATCAAGATTTTTTTATTAATTAACTACGGGATTTTATTCGTCTTCTAATTCGATAATAGCAGACTATTTAATTCCAACTCACAAATATACAGTATTTACATTATTTTTAACCTACATAGGTACATATAATTATAATAACCAAAATTGATAAATAGAAAATTAAATCAAATTTATGTGTCAGTGTATCTTTTACGGTGGCAGCTTTGCCTCGCTGTATTGCAATATTTATACACTGCCCGAGAGCCTCTACTCCAAAGGAAACAAAACAGAATTTAAAGGAGAAACTTAATGGTTTTTAACTTGGTGGTTTCTGGTTCTAATATCGTACGGAAGATTTCATTATTTACAAACAAAGGGCCCGAAATGTAAACATTTTCAATTAAACAATAAATGATGTAATCAGTTACGTAATCGTAAGAAACGTATCGTAAATTAAATGCTTAAAGTAAATTCATTAATCTCTATATATATGGATGAGATTCAAAGACAAGCGATCTTTGTCCCCCGTTCGGATACAATATATTTTAGAGACTGACGACACTATAATTATGTTCGTATGTAAATCATTGATTTAAAAGACACAGATTAGACTGGGACCTATTTATTTATTTCGTAATATAACAGCTAACAAAAAAAAAATTATATGCAACCTATATCACAAAAACATTTACAAACGGGAAAAAATAATAAATACAATTAACTATATGACCGTGTAAGGGTGTGTATATGGGGTATGCCGTATGCTCATGATGTAGGTGATATTTTGCTTGCTACACGATGCTACAAAATGTAAATATATTGGTTAATATATTTAATTAGAACTCAGCAACTAATCAATCAAGCACGTTGTAGAAAGATCACTTATCACTTTAGGAGCGATGAAAAGATCACGCTTAAAGGGCCGACAACGCGTTTACGACTTCTGTCATTGAGCCCATACGCGTATTTAACATCAGCGCTGGTACTCTGTAACTCAAAGACAAACAATGCAACGCGCTTCTACTAATAAAAGAATTTACTCTCCACTACCACGATATCGGTATCTACGCGAGTGAAAAACTTGCTCATTGCTAGTTTATTATATTTACCTAATTTTATATTGGTTTTATATATTATAGGTATCAGTACCTACTACAAATTGATCTGCCAAAACTACAGGGATGGAAGCCCGAAACTTAGTAACTAAAAATAAAAGGTAAAAAATATATACAATTAAGACAAAAACAAAGTCGTTAGTGATGATGATAATAGTGAAGGTTATAATTAACTCTACGCTATTATTTATCAATTTATTAATATTTATTATTAATCATCAATTTAATAATTACTAATTTTTGCAAGTTTAAGTTTTACACTTCACTAAGATATTACAGGTATTCTCCAATACTCTGTCAACGTTAGGACAAATTTGCATATAAAACACTGTTCATTATGCGTTATGTATGCGCACACCGTCTATGCGAAGCGCGATTATCATTCAAAACGATTCTATGAAACTTTTCGATCCATTTCCGATGATTTGCGAACACCTGCCGTGTTTGATTTCATGAGAGGAATAATTTATAGCCGAATTAGTAGCCAAGGTTGTAGCTAAGATTTTTCTTTGAAACTTCATATGAAGTGAGAAACACCACGCTAATGGTGAAAGAAAACCAACCTTTGACACTAAGATCGACACGAACATGCGCAATAACTTATTCCATTCAAACCATGAATTAATCCTTTTAGTTTTCAATGCGTTCGTCAGTATTGTATGTGCTAAGGGTATCAAATGTGTCGAGGTGATGAAAACTTGGAGAAACTTGGTTGATACTACTACTTGATAATATAGAAGGCAAAAGATTACGTGGCTGTTCATCAACCTGATGGACTGATAAAGTGAGACTGATTAAAACCGGGGGAAACAGATAGTGCGTTCCATATGCTTCTTTTCTGACTTTGACACTCAGACATGAGCTGCCGATTAAAGAGCGAGAGAGAAGTGTACCAAAATGGAAGTAATGTCGACAGTCCCAGAAGAAAGACACATACCCTCTCACCTGGTATTAATTAATTCAATGGTTTCTGCGTATAAAATCTTTATGTATATCACGCGCCTGCGCAGGATGAATTAGAATAAATCTATGTTTATTAGAGCATTGTTTAATTTATGTATCCGGTGTCAAATTTGTTTCACAGAAGTACTTAAGACTTCCGTCGTCACGAGGTCGTATCGGAGTTTATTAAAACAGGGTACTGACAACTAGCAGACAAGTAAATATGGAGACCACGAATCTTCACTTGGTACGATTCTCTACCTGTCTCGCTTCACTTTCATGGTTACCATTCTCGTCGGTTATAGGGTACTTTCATCTAAAGGATACCCGAAGTTTAAATTTTGTATTTTACTTTTCTTCCACCAATGTATCAGTGCGCCGAGCAAGCTCTAATAAACAAATAAATAAATTGTCTCTGAAAAGTTATATGTAAAAAGATACTACCAAAATTACCGACACACACATATATACGATAAATATATATTTACTACTAGCTTGCATGTGACAGTGCTACGGCCAAAACTTAAATACTCTTTGTTAAACGTGTCGTGTCTTTAATAATTATAACGATTGAACTTTACGTTATGATTTGCATATTTTTATGATCTGTCGGTGAAATTAAGGTTTATAAAAACCGCGAAACAGTCGTAAACATTTGACGATCGTAAAGTGTGCCCGAGCGAAATCCGTCGGCTGTTAATCTTATCGATGAAGGGATCTAAAGGCTTAATGGTTTGAAAGTTATAACGGCAGGCTTTATTTCGCGTCTAACAGAATAGAAAATTTGATGGGTCTATGCAAAACATACTTCAAAAACTTTGTGTTTATTTATTTATAAGGAGCTACATTTACAAGACAATCACTTGTGAAAACCGATACTAATAACAGTCGATGACGTTGTTATAAAGTAACTAAAACAATAAAATTAAGCTGCGACCATTGATTTTGGTCAATATAACAGACGACATCGTTTAGAAGAAAGTTCTGAACTCTCGTCGTAAACGGTTATGATTAAATATAATTGTATGTAGGATAATTTAATAGGACGCATACAGACAGGAGGCTTATCTGATGTTCAGTGATATCCATGCACATTCATATTGGAAGAAGGCTTGAAAGTGCGCTGCCGACCTTTTAAGAATATACGTTCTTCTCCTGAAGGACCCTTAGTTGAATTGGTTATTAAATACTTCAGTGGGCAACTGGTTCCACATAGTTATGGTGTGCATCAAAATAGAGGTGCCGTCAAAATAAGTGCTGATTTTTTTTGATGTGGATAAGCACGCTTTCCTAAATAGGGGTATAATTTCTAAGAAAATAATGTTGAAGTCAATTTAAGTCTATTTACTTTTCATTATTCTAAAGAGAACATGTAACATACTATGTTTTAAGAAACTAAATTGCGTTTATAGATTTTGTATATAACAAAAAAATAGTTGAAATCATATGTGTATTTAACAACTGTTTAAATGGTTAAAAACATACGTTAAATTGCTATTCACACTAGTCAAAGACAGTGTCAAATCATTTATGTCAATAAGCCTTAAAAAGGCTTAAAAAGGCACTTTTCAACGTCAAAATTACAATGACATAAAAAAATAACTAGTTGCCTGCCCCTGACAATAGTTTCATATGCAGAAGAATGCGAAAGAAACTCCATACGTACTGTTTTAAGATCGTTTTAACAATATTTGGTATAAGTACATTGATTTTAATAATATGTGAAGATCATGTACCGAGAAGAAAATAGAACTACTAGGTATACTAAAATAAAATAGCGGCAGGTTTTTTTTTAAAAACGATGCAGCAAATAATTGTATTATTTGTTCGCATATTTTTTGCTACTTAGGGTACTCTTAAAAACTTTCTTATGTAATTAGTACAATTAAATACTTCGTCTCCAAACGAAATTATATGAACCACAATGAACCAAGAAGTGGAGCATTGTAATATTTTTCGATTGATAACCTTATCTTTAACCTCTTATCAAAACCACAACCTACCGCAACGTCTTTATTGTTACCAAAAAAAATGACTAAGTTTAAAATATTTCCTAACATCATCATCACGAACTGTCCTCCGGCAGCAGTCACCGATTCCACTTATGACCTTGCATAATCGTTTTATTAGTTCTTACCAGAGGTTAGAGATGTATTTTTCGTTTGGGAAAAGTAAATATAAATAATTATAATTATTTATATTTACTTTTTTTTTATATATTATATTAATAAATCATTAGGATAAGAGTCGCGTCTGAAGTCTATTTTTCAGTTCAATTAAATGTTAGTAGCAAATAAATGCTAAACCAACATTTGAGTATGTTATAATCAATGTTTGTGCACGTTGTTTTATATTAGTAAGATAATGAACGTGTCATGGATTTGAAACCGTATAACATTATAGAGAAAATCGCATTTAATAATGACAGATGCGCAGGAGGACGCCATGTAAACATGAAAACTGTCAATTGTTCTTTAATGGAAATAAATGCGAATTCTATGAATTATTTAAATATCGAATCTGTCTGTCGAAGACTGTCACATTGCTCACAGATAACTATTTGTTATTTAATTTACATATTGTAAAATATTTAAAATTATATTATAAATGCAGTTGAAACCAGTTTGTACATTTCTAACACGTGTCCTTACTTTATCTAGCCAAGTAGAGATTAAGGTTGCACACTTCCGCCTGTGACACATGATAACTGATAGAATAATTCTAATGATAGTGTAATATAATTATTACTTACTGTGTTATTATTAACACAAGTAACAGATTCTGTTTATTTTAGATTTTTATATACTAAATTTAAAAAATTGATGATAAAAACTGATATATAAAGATAGTATAGTTACTAGTTTGTTGTATATTTATAGCTTCACAACTGTTTTGCAAAAGGTATAGGCCACGGATCTTCACTTCCTTCAATCCTCACATATCTCTCTCGCTATATTCACCTTGACATTCATCATGCATGCTCGTCGGTTATAAGTACTTTTAACTTATCCCTTCTCTAGTATCTCTGGATTTGATTTTCCCATTTCACCATCCGCGGTTACCTTATACATATATCCCACTAACGGCTTCTCATTTATTAGTTCTATATAGCCAAACCACCCTTTCGTATTCTTGTCATCACATTCTCTTTTGACTCTAGTATTTATGAATTTATTTTTATATGACCTGAGTTTGTTATGTTCTTTAATATGTAAGCTTAATAAAAATATGTTTATTGTGTAATATGAGATACAGGTATCATTTATTCCTCTTCATTAAATTTGAATCGGTAGACATCCCTACTCTTCGCCCAAGAAGACAGAGGGTGTAGGTGGAGAGAAAATCCGGCGTAAAATCTCTGTATCTTTTAAAATAGTGTAACTACGTTAATTTACGCACCATCTAAAAACTGGGCATTGTCAGTGTCCCATCTGTGGCTGTATCACTAAACATAATGGGTTCCTCCTACTAGCTTGCCCTCTGCCCTATATTTACGTGTCAAAACTTTTTGATTTATGGTATAACTGCCATTTGGCCAGGTATAACAGTCAGTTCGTCATGATCGACTAAATATTACGGCTACACTAAAAAAATGCGTGTGTTTTATATTACAAATTAATCAGTCGGTAAAGTGATGGATTTGATAGATACTCGTAATTTTTCTAGAACTGTGGAATTTAATGTTTTTATTTTGTTTCAAAATAAACCCTATTATTCGCTTTTATGCCAATTTTTATAATATTTTAAAATTGCTGCCTTGTAGTTTACTATTTGCCAAATCCTTCACTATTCTACTATGACAATTGATTTAGTATCTTAAATAAAAACAATTAGTAAGTGGCTTGGCTAACAATAACCTTTTTAAATAGAAAGGCATAGGCTTTTTAAAAGCAAGAAGGTTGGTTGCTACAAGCCCAGCTATCTTGTTTGCCACGAGCGATACAAAAAAGAGGGAATAATTTTTTGGTGTCATGTCGTCGACGTACAATTTTAAGACACGTATTTTAAAAACAATGTACTTTAAATGTGTTTAAGTTTAACTGACCTATGCCTTGCGGGGGTCGTTAAGTACTAGACAGAAGTCGTGCAAAACTAATTTACCATTGTTTGAACTCGGAAAGTTCAATTGTCAAATTGTACAGTGGTATCTAAATGATTCTTATATAAAATACACGCAGAAATTATATTTTGAAAGTTGCAACCATATTTATTATTATTAAGGTGGATCATACTTTGTAATATTTGTGATTGATAACAGTATCGTTAACCTCTTATCAGGGCACCATCGCCTTGACACTTTTAATCATCTAAAAACAACGAATTTTCCTCCTACTTGCTTAATTTATAAACTTCTTGAGGAGACTTACGCCACGGAGTAATTCAAACATCATTTTTCTTTATAGTTTTCTCACCCGACAAGCCGCCTACATGATCCTTACATAAAAAAAATAGACGAGACTACTAACTTCCGGTCTGTGTTCTAAGGTTCACAAAATGTCACCCGCGCCTATCGATATGAACCTATCGACAAACTCAAAAACAACTGAACAAATTTTTGCGGATTGCACTAATGATGCTTTTTGTAAAAAAATATTATTCTGGTTTATCATCGCGCAGGTACATATATTATGAGACCTAAACATTTATAATAATTGATTAAATTACTTGTATAAGTTCCGCTACATTACACTCTGTAACAACAATTTTTTTATCGATTAACAATATCGCTGAACACAATAATGAGGATTAAAAGTAAGTATAAAAAAGAATCAAGAATATCATTCGAATATAATTTAATTTGTGTTTTAATTGCCAAAAGAGTGCAGGTAGCTGTCGCCACGCCGCGCTCATTGACAGCTCATTGACAGCTCATTGACAGCAGCTCATTGACAGCACGCCGCTCTTTTGTCTCCGTCATTGTTCCAGCTGTTGGAGCCAACAGAAATTGACTAGATACGATGGCAAGCAGCCGGTTGGAATGTCGTCGATAACGTGGAAAATGGCGGGCACTGTCCAAACGTTTTCCTTTCTCACCTCCCTCAGACAAGCAAAAAAAGTTGGGGCGGCAATAGAGATTCCTCCAACTTCGATTTTGTTTACGTTGGAGTAGAGACTATTGGGCCATGCGGTTCAAGTGCACAGGCGCTAATTAAACATTTAAGTTGGCATCTGGTAGATAGGTCCGCTAACCCCTGAGCTCTCTCCACGAATAAGTATAACAATACGAGGAAATGCTGCCAGCGTTAAAGGTACACTGCCGCAGGGACCAAACTTTTTAAATTGGTTTCAATTTACTTTTTATTATTTTTTATTATTACTTAGGTTAATGAAATTGTAAATTACGGTGTAATATTCCGTACATAAAATTTACACTAATACATTATAATTTACTGCAATTATAATAAATGCAATATGTTTTTATAAATATTTTAAGTTTAAAATCCGCTAAAACACCCTATATAACTCACACGTCAGCAGATCTTAAATTACCAAGAATCACGTCAATTTCTAACCGAAAAGTTCTTCATAATTAATTAGTTTTTTTATGACATCAAGTTTCATATACGTTAAACTTGAGATGTCCTTTTGTGTCCACAATAAATAATAAGTAATTAAAATATTGTAAACACTAATGAAGCAAAAAAGTTCGAACCATATATGTATCAAGTACATTTAAGTGTCGTACTATTAATTAAATTAAACAACTTGTAGGAATACCTTTGCATAAAACTGATAATAGGACATAATAATTGGCATTAATAATATAATTCTTGCCCTAAGGAACAGACTATGAGATTGTCTCACAAGATTATTTTGTAGAATGTTTTGTACGTGATACATTGTTTTGTTGATGTATAAGCAGGAGGCTTATCTGTCGTTGCTGGCTTTTTAAGAATTGGTAAAAGTAATATAGTAAATTCGTTCCGGTGTCTTGAAAAACACTCGATACTCGTAACTCGTTCAACGTGAGGTCGAACCCCTGGAACAAACTTAAGACGCAAAAATCGGCGTGTGTCAGGTGTATACTATTAAGAAAGATCAAATGACCACGACCATCGATTGTATTGCGAGCATTGTAGCGAAAAAAATAAAACTGTACGAAACTTTTTGTACGAATTCTAGCACGTGCTTGGAAACCTAAATCATCATCAGTTCCATTCCAACAAGACCGTTAAACATTAAAGAACTTACTGCATTTTCATATATTTCACACTTAAGATCTTAACCATACAAACAAGACGTGATCTTTGTTAAGTTAATTTTAGTTCCATCCCAGCTGAGGGAATCGGTTTGGTCCCGCCACAATTACTGACCCACTGGTCCCAGTAACCTATTCGTACGGAAATTGAGTTTGTCGAATTTCATCAAAATTGGACGTTGCCCTTGCATTGTAAAACAGTTTCGCACGTGTATTGTACGCAAATATCTAGTTAAGGAAACTTATCTCAAACGTATAATTTTAAATTATATTATATTATTTATTATCTTAATGTATATATAAATATCCTATCCCGATGTTTGTCCGCGATGGACTCCTAAACTACTTAACCGATTTTAAATTAAATTGGAACCCATGAGCAGTCTGGTCCAACTTAAGAGATAGGATAGCTTAGATCTTTAATTGTTAAGAAGTCGGAATTTTATTTGTTTCTTATTTGATACAATTCTAACAAATGGCGCTGTGTTAAAAGTACCAACGTTTCACATAAGCTCTCCTACCATTTCTCTGGAATAGTTTACTACTATGTAATATACAAAACCCTTAGCCACAGCATCGCTTGGCCGAGTCTGGTAGTATATTATAATTATACCAATGGCGCTTTAACGTTTTGTATCTGGGCTACAGACTTCTGTATCTGTTGATGTTCCATGTTATTTAATAGCAAGTCAGATCAAACTTCTGTGCCTGCCACTTGCCGTCCATTGGGCCTAACGCATGCCTGTTTCCTTGCGATGTTTTCGCAACGGTGTTAAATGCGTACATATATAGAAAATGGTGCATGCTTGAACCACTAGGCAAACACAGCTCTTTTTTTTATAAAATTAAAAAAAATGTTTATTTTGGAGTACAAGATGCAGGTATCACTTATTCCACGTCATTAAATTTGAAAAGAAGAAGGTGTAGACCCAAAGAAACAGCCGGCGTAAAAAACTCTCTTTTAAAGACGCACTTTTAAAATAGCAAATCATCAAACACTTATTTTAAAAAAACTAATAAATTTAGATTAGATAGTACAACACTGACTATTATAGAACAGAGAACCAGGATAGGTCAGGTCATAACTCATATAGAAGGTTCTTAAAGGTTATTTGGTTAAGAAAGTACCTACAAGTGTGGGTAATATAGTATATATGCGCGGCAAATACCTTTTACCTTTAATCAAGATTTTTTTTAACGATTCAGGAAAATAATGAAAATTACTTTAGAACTGATAATAGCCGTTAATGACTTATTATTTTTTAATTAATACCTTGCCCTAAGGAATTTAGTAAAGTCAGACTTCAAATACAATCGACTCTCTCGTCGACGGTTCACGTTGCGCGCGTACAAGCGCGGTTGGGTGTCGTGTAGGGACGGCGAGTTGCGTATACACAGCTCACGTGACTCCGCCGCTAAAGGGGACGCGCCATCTTACAAGTTCGAGTTAAGGGGGGCTGAGGTTTGAAATCATTAATTGGAATCGTATATTGTTAACTGGTATTGTTTTTTTTTTAATTCTTTGGACATCGAGACTGAATTCGCCCACACAAAAGAAACATTTAAGTACTTTTGTTCATATAATTTTGTGATATAGTATGTAGGTACAGAATAATGATAATAATGAGATATTTTATCAAACTTTTATTTGCTTGAATCTTCGTGGAATTAATCGCTTGATATTTTGAATTCTTGGTAATATTATCGACTCAGTCAAGAATCGTTCTCTAAAACAGTATTTATAATTAGCAAGGTCCTTATCAAAATAACAGTTAATCAATTTACCTAGTTTTTAATCAATCTCTGTAATATTCTGAGTCGATACATAATGTTGTTCTACTAATTGCGAACAGAGTCGTAAAAATATTAATTAATCGAACACTATCGCTTAATTCATTAACGTTGTAAATGAAAATAACTCAGGTACATAATTCAATAATTAAAATCAATAGAATTTATTCTGTCTGATAATCTGAGTAACTTGTCTTGAAAAATGCAATAGAACAAAGGAATTAAATGTATTTTATTATTCATAATACAATACAATTTATGTATTATTAATAATATACATAGCATAATTATATAATGCTTTTCAAGGAGATCTTTAAAGTATAGTAAGTCTAGAATACTTAAAAGTTCCATTGAATTACGAATAATACGTCACGAAGATGTGCAGCGTTTTTCACGGAGAAAAGGGAGAGAGCGATTGAGACTGCTTGAGAGAGACTGAGAAAGGGAGATTGAGATGAGAAAATACACGCTATTGGTTCATGTATTCGTTTAATTGTTACATATAAGAACTTTAGATGGCTATTCTGATTTTTAATTCTTTCTCTAATTTTTATTTACTTATATTATTATTAACACGTATACAGTGTGTGTGATAATATACTGGTACATGATCATCTATTGAGGCTTTTACCTTAGTGAAGAAGTTTCACTTCTGACATATGTACTTTATACGGACTCACTTTTTTTTTAAATTGTCTCTGGACAAAGACACCATTTAACATTACGATCTAGCCTAACTTAAGACTAATAAGTAATTTAAAACTAACCACATTCATTATTTTTTAACATTATAAGTAATAATTTGTTTTAGTTATATTTTACCTTGCGTTACCTTTTAATATTGAAATATGTATTTGTAACGGAAGTCGAGCGCAGTGTATATACGTAGTGAATACTCCTACTGCAGTAGTTTCAGGTAGTGTGTAAAAATCAAGAATATTATTGTTAAGTACACACTAACTGAAGCGCCTCACCATCTTTTGAATGAATGATATTTTTAAAGTCAATGACTCTTTATATTCTGGTAATTAGCATCGCCTATTCCTAATCAACACTGAGACATCGAAAAAGAGCAGAAGAGATAAGATTAGCGACCAAAGTAAAGTACATGATAAAGAAAAAAAAATCACATGACGAAAGATAGCAGGTTTAAATGGATAAAAATAATTACAGAATGGCAATCATGCCATGGAAAAAGGAAAAGAGGGAGACAGAGCAAGAGATGAGCAGACGATATAAAAAGAATAGAATGAAAGCAGGTGAAAGAGTCCTATGATTCATAGGACACGCTGATTACCCAAAACGGGTTAAGTGCTGTATTCGATTGAGTTTTATTTATGTATTAGAATTAAGCTGGTTTTTTATGTAACTTAAATAAGTGTTAGTATATTATACTGGGTGTCAGCAATAAAATTCCTAATCACAATAGTTCCATGTGCCTCGTACGAAGATGAATTACCTGAATAATTCACCAGTGTTTCTGGTTTTACTGTGACACAAATTATGAGGATATTCATATTATCCACCTCACTAAAGAGGGTGTGAGGAAATATTTGAATAGGCGGGAAGACTTTGACTTTGTTTATCAGTAACAATTTATTTTATTATATATAACGTTTGTTTTAAATTTCAGTTTTGTTAAAATTTATTGTTTGTTTGTTTAAATCTTTTTGTCTATGTAGGTACTTACTGTACTTCTGATTTCTGTTTCATATATGCAATCTGGAAATAATCTGGAATTATTGTAACCGAGATTTAAAACTAATGACTTAATTGACTTCCGAACTGTTATAAATCTTATCATTTTCTATGAAGAATGAAATTTTAATTGAAGCTTTGAGAAATCGTCAAAGAAATATAATTTCTTCAAATCGTGGATCGCTGTGTTTTGTTTTCACTTATTGTATTTGTTTTTCTAATTTAGCTCGCATTCCACTTTTGTTTAAATATTCGCAAAAAGACACGCAACATGCAGAGTTTGTCCTGTGCAAACATATCGAGTGTCTAAGCTCATTACCTCCAAACAACTTTGTCACGGACTGAGTGAAAACTAATACTAGACTTTCTTCGAAAGGGACCACAACAAGCAGCGACGCTGAAGCGGACGCGATGAGCGACACCGGTAGTTAATGTCTACCTTATACGCAACACCGTAATGGTCTTTTTAAGACATTTAAAAAATATGCAGTAATTGACAGTAGGTTCATTGTGTCGCAATTTAATTTTGTTATGTTTGTAAAAGATTAACACCGTAGCCGTAGTGGTATTCTGGTACAACCCCATATTTGCCATGACGTATTGAGGATATCATAAATATTAAAATCAACAAAGATTTGAAATCATATTAGTGTTTAAAATAAGTAGATTAAATATTAATCGTCTGTAATCTTGTGTAGCAGGCTTCTAGTGGCTTCAGTGTGCGACTCATAGCCCTGAGGTCGTAGGCAGTCGCCACCAATGGACTTTCTATGCACATTTAACGAGCGGTGAAAGAAACCAAATTACCTTAGCCCTAAAACAGTCGACGGCGTGCGTCATGCACTGGCTTTTCACCTACTGGAACTTGTCCTTATTAGACAAATACAGAAATCTGAGGTCCAGACCTAAAAAGGTTAAAGCGTTATTTAAAAAAACACATCGGCGTATGTAACATTTGTTTCGCGCTTAGCTAACTTCAAATCGCTCGCGACGCATTCTGATGTAAGCGCACCCTTAATGCGTCTGAGAATGCAGTCTGCTAACACTCATTTCGTGCGAAAGAGAGAGAGAGCTCCTTCTCCGAAAACCCCAAGTTATGGCCTCACAAAACGTCAGGAGAATCATCAATGTTCGAATTGTAATATACTGAAGAACTTAGCAATTATCATATTTCATGTATTTTTACGACTAGGCTTACTGACATCCATCCAACGATCATACATAATAAACACCGGTGATAAACGTTTTATTTTATTTATTTTTATTATTTGTTATTTTTGTTTGTACTTTACGATGTGAGGTCCACGTTTTCTTTTAGTCGTTTTAAATTAAACATAACAGTAAGTTACAATTCTAGGGGCCTGTTTCACAATGTATATATAAATACGTTTGACAGGAGAATAAAGAGTTTTTATTTAAATAAGTCTAAATGAGTTCAAACTGATTAGTTTTTATTAACGTCCACAGAATTTAATCGTTCAAGCGTGCAAAAGTCCATAATTATTAAATGTTATGTGTTTATTAAGTGTTCTGTAAAGTGTGTTAGTTTGATTTAAGACTAATCTAATATATATAATCTCTTCTGAATATTACATATATCTCGCATTGTGCCATAGCCATTTCATAGTCAAAGCCATACAAAGCACAATAGAAATAAGTTCTACAAGCATAAGTCATAATTTTAACGATCGTAAATATTTACAAGAGAACATAATTATGCTTTTGAATAGCCAATAATTGTTGTGGTGAAGTTAAAATAAATAAAACAAGACCACGTTATGTCATACTGTAGATAAAGTTTGTTTAAAAAACTATGAAACTAGATGAACTATCAACAAATGTACCCTAATCATAACAACACTGACTTCGTCATTGTCTACAAATATTTTTAACGTAAACTAATGAATTTGACAAAAAAAATTCGCTACTGAAAACACGCTTTTACATATAGACTTACCGGCGTCTATGTTATTATGGTAAGATACACAGGGATATGTACCATTGTAATAAACTTTTTTCCTAATTCAAGGATTAATTTACTTCATTATGAACCATTAGTATTACTCAAAATTTTTGCGAATAAAAAGTGTGGCGGCGATTTTCTTACCAGTTATTCTAGCCTATTCTACGCCCTACAAAATTTAAATTTAGAATTAATTTAATTTCGTTGACGTTCATAAGTGTAAGTTAATTACAAAAGCAGATCTCATGTATAATAATTATGTTTTATTGAACAATGCTTAATTTTAAAATAAATAATTTTTGATTGAAATAAAATTGATTTCCCGGATTTATAAAACCAATAACACCAATTTTCAATTGACTGCTTCTGACCATTGTTTTTCTTTAAGTTTGTGGGTGCGTTCTTCAGCCCTCGGCTTTAGATATATATCTTAACAAGCAGCTTTCACTTATGCATAATAAAATAAAATAATTATGGAATGAAACTTGGCCGGTTTAATTGTGGACTATAAACTTACTCAAAGGTTACAATTTAAAGCTATTCATTTTACGATCGAGCTTTATACAAGCTTTTCGTTTTGTAAATAGTTTTCAGTTTATACACAGCTTTTTATTATAGACCGGGTAATACTGACAATATAGAAGCATGTTCGTGCAAAGTTAAAGTACTCATTATTTCATAATTTGTGAGAATTACTATTTTAATGTGATACAACAGTTGATCACTTTAAAACAAAAACGTTAGCTACTGTAGTTTAATGCAGATGTTTGCCATAAAACAAATTTTAACAACGCTAACATAAAGTTGTTGATGTAATAAACATTTTATATTAAAGTTATATTACACGGAACAAGGAATATATTAATTTTATATGGTAGTCATTGCCTTACGGAGGTCGCGCAACTGGCGAAGACCCAAGGTATTTTTTCAGTCTTCAATATCTATTAAAAAATTAAAATATTTTAGTTCGTAAAATAGAAAAACGTCTTTTACGTCAGTCATTTGTTTATCTGTGTGGTGATCATTTGTTTTGACAAACGCAGACGAGCAGATCAGGAAGCGGCAGCAGGAAGGGTCTAAGTGTTTCCCAATTTGGGGCTACAAGGGGGCAGGGAAAGTAAAATTATTTGGAATTTGAATTTCAGTTTTTCATTATCTTTTAAAAATTGACTTACCTACTGTGTTTCGATAATTAACACCGGTCTAAAACATGCTGGTTCTCACAGTATTTTTGTATACCAATGTGCAAAACAAAAATTTAAGTATCAAAAAACCCTTCAGGATAGAAAGTTTTTTTGTTACAAACAAACATTAGATAATAATGTTTGTCTTACAGCCGCATGCGTGTTAATTAACTGTTACTTAACATAAAATTTAATTAATATGCAGCATCGTTCTTCGTTTATACATATATGTAATAGTAATAACATCCTTTATGCAACAGGGCGTTTCACCCTATCCCAATACATATGTATGAATTAATGTTTAATTAGTCCGAAGATAGGTATAGGATACCTAAGAACCCTTTTAGCCGGATGGTATTATCCTGGCGATCGTAAAGCCCCGTTTATGGCTCATAAAAGCAAGTGGATGTACACATTCAAAGGCAGTGTGCATTTCGCATACTTGTTGCACTTTTATCACCAATATATTTAGTTTGATTTGTTACTTCTGGGCGACGCAACGCGAAATGGCCGCATTTTTGTTTGTTTTATACTCGAGATTTACTAGGAATGGCAATGAAATGTTTATATCTTGCGAAAGGTCAAAAAACTTTGCGCGTTTATTGAGTTGACAATGTACAATTACTTTTTGACGTTTAAAGGCAGAGGAAGGAGGTTGTACTTTCAAAAGCCTTTCATTGCCCCCAAAGTCTATGGCATATCTATGTTGGCACATTTCAGGATATAATGCTGCAGATGCGTCGCTACAGTAACGTTGAAAAGGGATTGCGAGTACTGGAACCATAGAAAAGTGGGTTGAGGAAAGTAGTCGTTAACCGTACCTATCTATGGTTGGATCTATGGTTAACTTACAAGCCATGGCTTTCGTAGCTGTTAACTCTAACGAGGATAAGTGTGACTTAAAGTCGTATTGTCGTAAATTTCACATACAGCTAAAAGGGTTTGTCTTAGTCGAAAAGTAATAAACTAGCATAACCAATTTCATATACACAATTCAGAGCAGTGTTGGTGCGACTCGCATCCCTGAGGTCGTAGATTCGATCCCAGGCTGTGCACCAATGGACTTTCTATGTGTAAAACATTCGCTCGACAGTCAAAGGAAATCGTCCTATGTGGCAGGCACAGGAGACTCATCGTTAACTTGCCTTACATTGACAGATGATCATGATATATTATTGCATACATGGATGCGGCGTTATTCATGTATGTAATGATAACCTAAATTTATTATTTTAAAGGTTACGTTAAAGGTTAACAAATCGCGCTCAATTCGCTTCAATAAACTTGTCTTCTCGATTATTTAAAATTTAATATCCATTTAATAAAAATATAGTAAAGGAAAGGGAAAGGCGCAGGTGATGTTGTAAAAGTTTTAACGATCTAAGTACATATGCATAAGCAATATTATCTCCGAAAGTATTAAACTGTCTTTATAATGTAATACTTAAAGTATATAATATTCAAGTTTTGCAGTAAAATCGAGGTATAAAATATTATTGCGATAAAATATTACGAATTAAAACGAGTTTTGATTGTCGTGTTCAAACACGTCGCCAAGTATGATTGATTTTTTGTCTAGTTAGCACTTGTAATGATTCCCAATGGTAGGTATGTGAGAGTCTATTCATAGCCAAGGAAACTGTATTCAAGGAATTCTAATTAATTAGGTAAAACATCACCTAAGATTCAAATTTTTATTAATAAGAAAATATTAGTGTAATTTTTTTTCATTTTCATTTGTAGTTAGTTTTGAAGTATCGTGTAAATTGTCGCGTATATGACACGAAATGATTTTGTCTTGGCTTGTTGTTCAAGGCTTTAGTAAATTCGATTCCCGGACTTACAACAGAACATAATGCCGGATTGACGATGTTTTTTTTTAGATTTGGGTTTTGGTCCATTGAGGGTTAGAACTCTTGAAGCGTGAATATATGAAGATCGAAAAATTAAGTATTTTCATAATTATATATTAAATTACAGTATTAAGTTTTTACACAAATACCAAAGTAATATTTCCTTTAAATTATATTAGTAATCCATTTGTTGTCCTGTAGAAATTGACGTAAAAAACGGTAACCATGGAAACGAGTTCCATACTAAATTAGACGAACATGATACCATTCATACGAACTTTAGGGATAGCGTGCTAACATAAAAAGGCCGTTTAACTGCAGTACAATAAAAGGCCTTGAGTGAAATCCTAATTGATACCTAATCTGAACTGCTTATTATGTGCCCTTTTAACAAAATAGCATGGCGAGGTGCCAAGATTTGTAAAATCTCTTCACAAAGCGTCTTAAAGTTAATTGAGAATAGGACAACTTTTGTGCAATAAGTTTGTTAGTGAGTCTTGTCAAAAGTCGTTCAAAGATAATCATTTCGAAATTTGAATGTAGACAATTACTATTTGAATGGAATAGATCTTTTTACAAATTACGACAGTCGCATCATCCTATATAAAAAATTATGAATGCGTCTCAAAACTCAAAAAAACTACTTTGAAAATTGATATTTTTATATCAGCATAACGATATTATTATTATTTTGTTCTTTTTGATTTTGTGGTTGCTTGTTAATTTTTTTTCCTTGCCAGCTTGCTTATCTTCTAATATAGTTGATGTGTATGTGTGTAAAATTAGGAATATCATATTTTCTTGTATAAAACAAGGACTTAAAAATATATACTTTTATTTAAAAACAATATATATTTATTTATATGTCAGAATCGAAGTCAAAGAAAATGTCTATCTGTTGGAGTTTAACTGTATTAAAGTCTAATTTTTGACTGAATATATTAATGTATTTATATAATTTAAGAATTATATTTAACACGAAAAACTGAATGTTTGTGTGATGCGACGCCATCTTGTCTAGAGAAGCGTTTTGGCGGGTTTTTGAAATTATGAATGTTTAATTTGAATTTCGAAATATTAAAAGTTTTATAGTCTTGACAAAAATAGCTATTATTCTAATTTTACACAGATAGCCGATATTATTAATAGCCTGACTTAAGCAAAGCTAAATGGTATACACATTGTTTGAACTGGAAACAATGACAGTTCCTGAAGATGAAAGCGTTTTAGCGGAAAGATGAAATTATTACTAGATTTAGGCCTCTTCTTTGTATCATAAGAATACTATTATTATAAGGTTAATTTAAGATTGTTGGCCAAAGTCGGTAATAATTAAAAAAAAACAAATAAGGTACCTCTATAGTCCAAAAAAAACTCCAAAACGGCTGGATCGATTTGATACAAAATTTGTATGTTTGGAAATATAGTAGTTAAATATTACACTCACTCATGTAGCGTGTTAAGCGTCGCGTAAAGCTTTTTGTTAACAAATAATAATTGGGAGAAGTTGTTGTAAAAGGTTTAAAAAAAAACAATTTGTAATTGTTTTGGAATTAACTATTAGGTTGGTTATGGAAGAGCTCTATAAAAAAGCAGAACACAGCATTATCACTTAAAAATCAATTGATATTCTTATAATATTATAAAGCAATACACCGCTTTCATCACGTCTCGTTAATTAGAAAAATGATTTTCTTATAGGAAATACTGGTGGCCTGATGCAGTACTCGTTATACGATGAAAAACTTGCAGCGCCAAATACGCAGCCGAGACAGCCTTGCTTGATAGCTTTAAAAATGTGGAAATAAAAAAGGGCTAAAATTTGATCGACTTTAATAAGCCGAGAGCAGCGTTGGCCTATTGGATTCAGCGTACGTCTGAGGTCGTAGGTTCAATTAGTTGTGCACAAATAGACCTTTTTCTTCGAAATAAAAAAAATCGCTAACGAACCGTGAAGGAAAACATCATGGAAACCGGCTTGTCTTAGACCCTGACCACGGCATGTGTCAGGCACAGGAGGCTGATCACCCACTTGCCTATTAGTATGACAAATGCTCATGAAGGCGTTTCATACTATTTCGTTTATATAATTTTTAAACTGATTCAAAATCTTCAATAAAATTTTCATCATTCGCAAAACTTTTGCAAACATAAATCGTATGAAATTGTAAAATTATTTATTATATTATTCGATAATAAACCAGATAAAACGATTAACATTTGAACCACGTTGAATATACCAACAGAATATTTGTCAACCAATACGTCAACGTTTTGAGTAATGAAAATATATTTAACTCTGTGAAGCGCCGTCACACTTCAATCAAAATGAATAATGTTTGAGTAACGATTCGTATTATTTACTGTGTCGAGCGCTTAAAGCTCTGGTAGGAGTCAAAAGCAAACAAATTCTCCTCTAACACTGAGCCTACCAGCTCAGGCATTTTAGCATCTTGCGCTTACAACAAGCATGTAGAAGTATTAAGGTAACATTTGACGATTTATTCTTTTACTTCGAAATAAAAATTAAAGAATGTCTTTGTTTAGCAGTAACAATTTAATTTTTCTGGAAATATTAAGTATTAATTGTCATTTATTTAATGGTTTAATTTCAGTTTTCTTTTTTGTCTATTATACAATCATATCATTAGTGTACCTACTTATGTTTTCTATTTCGTGTTGTTTAACAATGTAATCTGTTTTGGCTTTTGTCTTTGGTTTATAATCTGTATGTTAAAGGTAAGACTGCTAATAAATAAATAAAAAACAAAGTGTGATTAATAATCGCGGCGCACAAATGATACTCTTGATGGGGTTCAAGTTTCTACTTAGTTTTAATTTGTCACTGGACGCCCATAGGACTATAAGTCACTATAGTTTTAGTTTTAAATGTGTGTTTATGTGTGTAAAATTTGTTTACTTGCATGTCGTTTAAGAATTTACAATTCAATTATTCGTATACGCATTTGGGCGTATTGGTACATATATTCGAAAGAGATTCAAGTTTGTTTTATAGATTCAAGAAGCACTATTCCTATTCTCCATACAATGTTAACTGCTTCAATTCTTTATAAAATCTGCTGTTATTTTTATAAAATAATTATGTAATAAATAACGAAAAATGTAATAAAAATATAGCTGAATATCACCAAGATAGATTTTACCTTTAAAAAGAAACAAAAAGAGCTCTCTTTGCCAATTTATCCCGTACACGTCAACCCTAAGCCAAATCTTTACGAACGTTGAAGATTTAATGACGAGAGCTCATAAAACAGCAATCTTTGGCAGGGCTGCCAAGCGTTTAAATATATTACTTATTTTATTTTCAAAATAGGAGTTTTTAATATGTAAATATTTCATGCTTCATGCAATGCACATGCTTTCTGTGTCAAGTATCTCGTAGCGGTGGTCACAACCACCGCTTCGCATGTCTGGCATATGGAAGGTTCCGCTGTTACCGCAGTCTTGTCTAAGGCGATTGTTGGTGGTGCCTTATAGTTTTATTGGGTATGCGCAATCGCGAGTATCAAATAACCCTCCCGCACTGAGAAGTCCCATCTCGGTAGGGTAAGCGCAATACATTTCCCCAAGTAAAAAAAGTGGCATAAGCAAGTGCCATTTAACGGTCGTAAGTTCGAACCCAGTCGTGCATCAATGCACATATCTATGTGTGCGTTTAACACTCGGCCGTAAGGTAAAGGAAATGACCGTGAATAACGCGGCCCAAAAATTCGATGACGGACATAGACGGCTGACCACTTACTTACGTATTTGGAAAAGTAAATGATCAAGAAACAGAATCCCAAAACGGCAAGATATTATGTTAATTTCTTAGTTAAATACATTAAAGTAGTTCTTTTTAAATAAATACCAGACAAAAACCCGACACAAAGAGCAAAAGGACACCGCGGGCGGGCACAATCAAGGCCACATCATTTCTGATACCTTTTGATTCACTTCAATTTATAGGTAAAGGGATTCAAGAAATTGTGTAATCATAAATTTTATAATTGCAGCGTTTTAGATCTGTCAAGAAATGGTAACGATATTTTGTACGAATTTTTTATATTATTAAAAATGTGACAACCCTAATCGAATCTAAGTCAGGGTGCCAGTAACCCATTGAACTCGGGAGTCTTTTGAACTGATTTGTTTCCATTTCAACCAATCCAATCAAAAAGTTTTCCTTTGTCCAAACCAAATTGTTCAAAGTTTTAGTATAGGTAAGATATTTCAGTTATAAATAAAGAGTATCTTTAGTCTTTACTATCCCATGCTTCGAATCATTATAAGACTTGCGTGGTGCAAATAAATATAAATAAACTAAATTGGAAATATGAGGGGCGCATGAAAAAACACTAGCAAACGAAAAAGATGAAGACAGCTTTGAAGGTGGATAGAACAAATAAAAGAAACAGCAGGTGGTACATAGCAGAGAGTGGCACAGTGCTGAGAGGAATGGCGGGATTTGGAGGAAGGAGGCCTTTGCTAATAAAAGAGAAGAAGATTGAAATAGAAACGTGTTTAAATGTAAAATTGCTGAATTAGTGTAGCTTACGACATGTATAATTTACCAGAGATAATTTAAAGGACCATCTAGAGTGTGGTTTGGCTGCATATAGTTTACATAGGTATTACATAGGTCTTTCCTTTATCTATAGATAGTTATTTTTTAAGTGTGGAGCACAGATTAAGGAAGTGGCACAGTGCAAACAGAAATGGCGGGAATTGGAGGCGGCCTTTGCCTTGCATGCATTGAGTATTTCCCTCAAAAGAAGAAAGACAATTAGTTATTTATCATAATAAATAGTTGTGACTTATTTATGTACAAAGTTTTGTAAGAAAATAAACATAATTATGTTGTTATAATTTATTATAATCATGTTTATAATAAAAACAATGTACTAAGTATTTTTGTAAAATTTTCTTATTAATCAATCAATATTTCCTATAAAAAGCAGAAGGCAGATGAAAATTCTAGAACATTGTAAATCAATAATGTTTTAATATTTTATAAATTAATGACATAAAAATATACTTTATGTACTACGTTTCTTGTATACTAAATAGATACGAATTTTATAGGAAAAAGAAGCAGGCAAGCAAAATTCTCCAATGGTGAGATTAAAGAACTTGGTTTGGATATGGACAGGTGTTCGCCTGACACCGAAAACACTTGTTTTATAGTTTTTTCTTTTCAAAGTTTAATGAAAAACAACAAGTACAAATGGACGAGTGTAGTAGCAATAATAATGTAAATTTAGCAGTGACAAATATATAAAATATCACTCTATCATACGAATTGCCTAAGCACAGGCCAGCCAGTTTATTAAATGCAGTAACAAACGCTACGGTGAATATCTTTCAGACCGTTAGTTAAATGGCTAGGCAGTTAATTGAATGGCTAATTAAGCTAAAGAGTCGAAAGTCTCTCAGACTCATATGTGTCAAATATATTTTGACACATTTATAATACTACGCTCTAAGTCTCGTAATTGTTTACTTAGTGTTGTCACATTTAATTATAATATTAAATATATCATTACCGCTCAGGTTCCATCTCATTAAACTTAAGTCATTCGTTTCCTTTAAGAATGTTTATTTGTATGGGAAGTAAATAGACAAACACAATGTGCCTAATAAAAATGACCGCCAAATTCCCAAGCTCCTATAGGCTTACATTTTACTGCAACCGCCTTCATCCCTTCCGTTAGAACCACCCCTCGAGTGAGAGAGATAATGTTAAACAATTGCGTCCCTTTCCCTCATTCCCAAATTGATTTATGGTGTTAAAGACATCAGAAATAGGCCCAAAATTCTTTGCTGTTATTGGTTTTGCAACGTAACGCAAACGAGCCTACGGGATGCCCAAAAATGGGCATTCCTTGCAGGCCAAGGACACCTATTTTAATGGGTGTGTTGCCGGCTTTTGAGGGAGGAGTACTCTTTCACTTTGAATAGTTTAATTCCACAGTTCGCTAGGTCGGAAATTTAATATTCTTAAGAGGACTGTATAAGACAGCCATCATCGTGATGCTGATGAAATTTTGAATTGATACGGATCGTAAGGTGTAAAAACGATGCAGGAGGGATCTATTCAAGCGATCTCGTCCAGCCAACCAATGTAAGAATAAAAAAAAAATTAAAAGCAAAATTTATATAAACTTTATGTACTTGGGGCGTAAAACTATTTTTTAAAACATCTTCAATAAAATATTTAATAAGTTTAATTTGAATAAAATCAATATTTTTAAATTAAACATACAAATTATGTTGTAGGTATATCATTATCATAGGTCACCTCAAATTAAATAGCGTATAAAAAAAACAAATTAACTTTATCTTAAATTATTGTATTTACTTTCAACGACAGAATAGCTATGATAAATGTATTAATATGTGTGAGAAAGCACTATGGCCCCCGTAAGAATAAAATGCACACGGCGCCAAGTCGTAGATAAAATGTTTAATATTTATTTATAGGTACAAAATTTATAGTGAATAAAGCGTACTGATGATTTCTTGATGCAAAACGATCAACTCAGTTGACACCGTCTTATCGCATGCAACATTGATACTGCTGTACGATATTGCTATCTAGTTGTCAGGTCACCTAGTAATTACTGATATAATCTAAATACCGCGGAATATATTTCGTGTTGTAAGCGTTGTTCAACAGTGCGCCGTTTTGTAGCCAGTATGGAGACATAGGACGTTCTCTCGTCGCCAGATTTGGCTATCATCAGAACCCTGTTCCGAACGCTAAATTGTTTAGCTGTCGGAACAGGGTTTTAAAGTAATAATACATTTTTGGATATTTTTCATATAAAAATTAGTTGCAGAATGTGTCCGCTCCCTGTGTCCTCAATTATGCGACTCAAAGATATGAGACTATGTAATTGAAAACATAGGTCATGGCTTATCAGCGCGTGATATATTCCTACAATATTCGTAAGATAAAAATGCATACGTCAATAGCCGAATGAATGAGGCACCTATAAGTGGCGAAGAACGTTAAATATTATTATTTTTATTTTAAAACCGATGGGTTAGTCCCCCAAAACCGATGTTTTTTCAGGACTTCTCACGATTCAAAACAAGGATTTAGTTTAAGTCTGACACTAAGTAGGTACGTCAACAACAACGTACAATACATGTGTTGGGAGCTGGAATGAAATTCCGTTGCAATTAAAAAAAACCTTACTTTCTGTTTTGTTTTTGTTTTTTTTAATTATACATACTTATCTCTTAAATATTTACTAAAATAATACAATATATTAATTACAAAAACTCACGAATGTGTTTTACTTTCTGGTTTGGTTAGCTTCGTTTTTGATATGGTATATATATATCTACCTTTTCTATTTTATTAATTAATTCCACAATTGCCGTGTAACATAATTTATATATGGTATAAATATATAGTTGACAAGCTTTTTTTAAATCGAGCATAGACTAAAAACACTTGAAAATAAAAAATAGCGAAGCGTTTCTTGCCAGTTAGCGGCATTTTGAAATTGGATGTTCATAACTACAAAACTTGCCTACTGCTAACTAAAAAAAATGTATGTACATATGCATGGTAAATATCATGAAAGTGGTATGTTAGGACCTTAGCAAGTCAAGATCCGTGATCTCTGACTTCCCCTTTGAGAGAAAGACGTTATGATTTAAATACATAAAGAATAAAAAATATTTTTTCGTGGAAAAACAACAATGTGTATAGACCCTTATCGTTTCGCCTACGTACCTCACGTTCCACGTATCAATCAATTTGTTATAATGGAACATGTAGGACGGTGATGCTCTGTCATATAAAAACCTGAACAAATTAACTAATAGCTCCAGAAAATCCCACATCGAAGCCCTGAATTAAGCATTTATCCATTTAACTTCAAAGAAAATTGTTTTAGTGTTTCATACCAGTTCTCGTCCGTTCACCGCCCTTGATATAAGAACTGTCAGGAGTCATTCAAATAAAGTTATTTTAATTAAAGGTGACGCAAAACTAAGTTAGACTTCAAGAGGAAACTTGCCTGTAAAGAAAGAAAAGCAGTTTGTCAAGAAAGGGTCATAGCGGCGATTTTTTTAATATACTAGTGAATCGGTTTTAAATTCTTGTATTTTTTAATAACACGGCCTACATTAAATAAGCTATGAATCTGTTATATGGCGAATAGTAACCAGCTACGCGCTGCAAGTCGAATCTTCTGTCAGCTGTCTACCTCACGCGCTGCAGCTCATCAAGGGCTAAAAGCCTGCAACCGTACCGCTCCGTACGAGCAGCACATCAGCCGAAGGAGGCATACGCCCCGAATGGGCCTACACACCCGCTCTGTAAGGGTGGTATCAAAGGCATTGATAAGTCTATTTTTTTAACACATATTTAGTTGATTAGATTATTTTCGCGAAATTGTAGAAAAATTCGTGATAATGGATAACCGACTTGGATTTTGTTTAATATACAATTTTTGTAGAGGTATCTACTCTTGTATGCTGGATTCTTGAAGGGCTAATTCAAAGGTATAGTACTGACCTATGCCTACGCCGTCGGATCAGAATTCGTACTATAGTAGTTATCATACGTTTACAAATAGGTACACATGTTTTTCATTATATTAATTTTATAATCATTAAAAGGAAATTAAAATTATGAAAAGCTCGGAAAATTCTGATGAATAAGGACAACAAAATACGAAATGAAAAAAACATAGTTTGATGTTTTAATGGAAATCCACTTATTATAAACATTTTTAAAAGTTCGGCAACGCCCTAGTGAGCCGTTTGGCGATGTTTCACTTAGCATCAGGTAAGTCTCATGCCCCTTTGTAACCGATCTGATAAAGGTTTTAATAGTTTCTCTATATATCTAAGTATTATTAGTTTTATAATACAATAAATAACAATTCATTAGTAAATAATAATTCTAGGGCGATATCGCATGATATGTCAACAGTAATTCAGCAATAATTTACTTCATACATTACAACATATTTGTAAGTTAAAATATTACATACTTTTTAATAATACTCTTATACGTTTAGCTATATTTAAGTGAATTCAGTTGTCAAAAACTGCCAAATCGGGAAGTTAGAGGACGTCAAAATATAATATTGGTAAAATCCTATTTTTTTCATGTCGTAACTAATTTATATATTAAAATACTTTTTTAAATATACTTCCGTTTTATGGTATCAAACTTGTAATATACTATATATATAAGTAATAATACATGTACACATATAAATAAAACCTTAATGTCTTTATTTCTGTATCCTACAAAATTCTTGACAGAAATTCTTATTATTATTTTTGTGGTTAAAAAAATAAGTATCAGCAATTACAAATAACTAACAATGGACCTTAAAGTTAATCTGTTGATACACTAAAATGTTTATGTATTGAAACATTTAAATAATTACGAGTTACACTATATTAATATAGACCTCAATTAATTATGATATGAATTCAAATCAAATGTAGAGTTCTAGGAACTCTCTCTCGTCGATCAGAGTAATTAATTAGGTTCATCGTTCAGGTAACATGAAAATAGTCTAAATGATATGTTTATATGTGTAATAATTTCCATTTAATTCGATTATTATTTTGATCACATTTGCCAATATTCTTTTCTATAAAATAGTCTGAAGTATATAACTTTGTTTAAATTCTATTTTTAAACTCATTTAGGCTAATTTAGATCCAAAGTATATCGCTATTTCAATAATCGTGGCTTTAAATAATCAATTGATAATAACGGAAAACACGTGGCCCAGACGCAGGCAAACATTAAACAGCTGACAATCGCCGTTACGAGTATCTTTATCAGATAAGAAATTGCACTGACCGGGCTGCTGTGGCGGGAGAAGCGGTGGCATAGTTGGCTGCGGAGGAACTTGAGGAACAGGCGCGTGCACGTGCGGCGACACTCCCGGGGAACCCGGCACCGAACCCACTGAACTACTCGAGCCTATAGACCGCGGGGCGGGAACCACTGGGCTCCTCGGAGCTTTCACTATCGGCGGCTCCGGTCTATCCAATTCTAGCCCGGGCGGGGGACCGCCGGTCTCTATAGCCCGCGCTCTAGCTTCGTCTTGCGCCTGAGCACGTCTTAAAGCCGTTTGCAGCGCCATGACGCGCTGTCTGTCGGCCGTCAGACGGCATTTCTCACAATTGCAGTAGCGATATTTGCAGTAGCGTTTGTGACCCTTCAGCTCGATCTTGAGCCGATGGTTCCGGCACCTGGCGCAATTTGGTGGCGCACGGGGAACTCCGGAACTGGAGGTGCCGGGTTCAGAGCGTTCCTCGCAATCATCAGGCGAGCGGCGCCTCCACGCACCCACGGAGACCATGGCTGGTGGTAACGCGATATACGCGACGTGTGGATGAGAACACACGCAACGCGACGCGCGGTCACGATGCAACTGATTGCCGTGCGGCTGCCTCCGCCGCCCCACCCCACACTTCTCTCGTCATGCATTTATTACAGTGAAACGCGATGCACTTCGTAATTTATTTGCGAATCGTGTTTTTTTATAGAGATGAATTGTGAGCTTCTAAATCTCGTTGGTAAATAGGTAGATTCTGTTATTTATTTTCATCTCATAAGCTCTTGTTACACAAATCACAAGTCCGCACAAATTTCGGTTTACTGAATAAAATCAGCCATAAACTCTTCAGGTGTTTTTTATCTCACTAACTAAACTATTAGTATAAGATATATAAAGCACGTATATGTATTACATATTAAAGATATAAATGAAACATTATTTTACATATTATCGTGACAATTTTGAGCAGTGTGAGATAAAGGAGGACGTAATGATTGTGAGAAAGCAAATGCTTCTGTGGTTAACAACGCAACCGTTGACGATGATTGGTTGGCCACGCAAATACCTGTACAAATCCAGAGATACTAGAGAATGGACATATTAGTACCCGAAACCTAAGAGTATGATAAATGTCTTTAAAGTGGATGAAGCGAGAGAGGATTGTAGCTAGTGGAGATCCGTGGTCTCTGCCTAGTGCCTACTCCTTCGAGAAAAATACGTCGTTAGTTTCTTATGCTAAATATTAGTATTAGTAAATTGGGGAATATTTTAGTTACTAGCCTTAAATAAGGCAGGATTGTGTAAACTCAGTCAATTCATTAAATCAAATATCACAGTAATAAAGTCTCACTGCCAGTGGCTCTCTAAACATCGCGTGTAACACCTACAAACGCAAACTCGTTGAGACGACGCCAATTTGTCTATGTGTGCTATTGTGCATGTATTCTACGTCCTACGTAACAGTTCACGTATATGTGCGTATGTTGTCATTTGTTTAATTTCTAAATTCCAGATATCTAAAAAGGTTTTATAAGGTCAATAATCTGGGCTAAACAGGTCCCTATCTCTTGGTTTACGGAACTTCTGTCGATATCCGATTTACATATTCTCTTTGCTTAGCCTTAATATCTTTACTTATTTTAACTTTCGAAATATAGCGGACATCCTAATTTGACGAACATATATTCTATATGACATATAAAAATAAAATATATAAACTTTTATGTACTACATACTTAAAACAATAGTCTAGTATATTTTTGTAGATTACAAAATATGAGAACTCTACAATAATTGCGACCATAGAAAATTCCAGCCAGGATTCGAATGCACGACCTGAAATTTAAGTACTTACACCGTTTAAAAGTTAATAAAAATTATTTGAATTGTTTGTCACGTTTCACAAAAAACAATTAATAAATAGAAAATTTAAACAAGATTAAAAAGTTTGTTCCCTGTGGCAGGGTAATTTATTTATTCTATACGAGTGTTAGGATACAACTGTGAGGCACAAGGGGCAGCAGGGTAAGTAGGTTCTTATTTGTCTCATCCTTTAACCACGAGATTGAGCAGAGGGCGTCCACACAGAGTCTCCATCGTGTTCGGTCTGGAGCATCGCATTTCACTTCGCTCCAAGTCTTGCCGGCTATCTTTGGCTTATCTGCAACTGTACAGTGCCAGGTTCGCCTGGGACGGACTCGCTTCCGCTTTCCTTGTGGGTTCAAGGGCTTCTGCTGTGTTACTGCGAGCCCAACTTCCGAGTTGCCCAAGATGAGAGCCAAAGCCCACTACCGCTTGGATATTGGTATATTTTCTGGTTGTCAGTGATACTGGCGTGAAAAAATGGGTTTAATTTTAGAAACATATGTTTGAGAATAGAGTATTAATACCAGTAATTTTGCTGCCGCTGTTAAAAAAAGAAAAGACAAATCCCTGTACCGATTCTCAAAAAATTTCACTTTCTGACAAAGAATCACAACAAATTTGTTTGAACTCCTTGACAACGGTCAGAAAAGGACAAAATCAAGTAACAAAAACTAACAAAATGGACTTTCTTATGTAAATTTATTTTTAGTAAATTAGTTACTAAAATTACTTATTAAGTTAACTAGACATTATTTTTCATCATGTCTTAGTAAATACACATGTATAAAAAAATATTCGTTTAGGCTACGATGCAATACACAAACCCGTCAAACTTACCAAACTAGTCTAGTCTAAACATAGTCACATCATTTATTCCAATTAGACCACCTGGAATGGCGCTTTTGAAGGTTACATAAAATATAAAGTTGATTCTAGTTGCCCCTTTCAAAAGGCAGTTGCGTGTGGAGAAGAATGGGCAAGAAACTCCTATTATCTTTTAAAATAGGATTTACAATATTTGTATACATTAGTCAAATAACTATATGTGAAGATAATGTACTTCTACAATGAAACTACTCAATAAATAGGGATTACGGATAAGGTCTTTCTACGACTTTTTAAATGAGTGTGAGGGAGTGTCCATGGGCGGCGGTATCACTTAACATCAGGTGAGCCTCCTGCCCGTTTGCCCCCTGTTCATTAAAAAAAATGGGTATCGAACAGTATAAGATAAAAGATGTTACAAGTTGAACCAGCTGTCATTTGTGATCTTGCAATTGATTACGTCTAGCATCGCAATCTCCATCTTAGTGAATAAATTTAATACGACTATTTGAAAAGACTACATTCCTAAATAATAAAAAATCGTATTATAAATTTGACAGATTTGTATTGTATGTTAGACACCTTAACGAATTAGATTTGAGCTACAATTTTTGAGGATTTAAAAAAACAGATGAGAGGCCTGTGCCCCATCTTATATGAAAAAAAAACTACCAGTCCCCCACTATGTCAAAATCCAAGGCATTTTTGAAAATTTTGAAAATAATATCAGTGGCGCTACAACATCATTCAACAAGGTCTTGATTCAGATTTTTGAATATGTTTTATGCTCATTTTTCAATCTAATAGGCAAGTGGGTGATCAGCCTCCAGTGTGATGAATCATGTCGGTTTCCTTTGCCATTCGAGCGATTGTTAAATGCGTACATAGAGGGAAAGTCCATTGGTGCACAGCCGGGGATCAAACTTATGACCTCAGGGATGAAGCCATTAGGCCAACATTGCTTTTCGATAATTAAACTATAAATAAATTACAACTACATAGAACAATTATGCAAAAACAATGAAATTTTAATACCTAACAATTTACAACAAAGAAAATTTTCAGTTTTTAGTACGATTCTTAATACTATATATAGTTGTTTGATTTAGCGTAAAAAAAAATAAAAAACCAAAATACGTTTATTTTGGAACATAAGATCATCCTGGTATCACTTATTCCACGTCATTAAATTCGAACCTGTTGGCATCCCTACTCATCGGCAAAGAAGACAGATGTAATCTTAGTATTGTCTTTTGTAATTATAAGTTTACAATAATACTTACATAGCTTCAATCCGGTAAAAAAGTTTTTCTTTAAATAGCGTACTGCGTAATCTTTTTTATTATGCTCTTAAGAAGGTTGAAGTTTTTGTTTAGGTTCTATTACAAGTTATGTGTAAAATTATTAATATCACATTTTCTTGTTGTTTTTCATGCATATTTTTTGGCAGTAAGTCTGACCAATGGATACGAAAAAATATACCGCACAAAATGCAGGAATAAACAAAAGTCCTTCCCAAAATTTGCTTTTAATAAAATAAGTTGTTTATGTTGTCAACAGAAATAAGTACTACTTAATTAGACTAGTTAAAATACTATTTTGCTAATAATATTATATTCACATACTCAATAACTCCTGGTTCGACAAACGATGCTAATAATATTATTATGAAAATTTAATAAATGCCTACATATTTTTGAACTTATACACACAATTTACTTAGATAAATTCTTATTCAATTTCTATTGCACTTAGAAACTTGTCTTGAAACATTCATCCACTTTACTAATTAATTAACTTAAAATAACTACCCAGTTAAGTTTTATTAAGAAGGTGACTGTTCAGATGCTATGCCTTATATGGACCAATACTTTTACATAGTCTATTAGAATCTTGTTTTTTATTACTTATATCTCATTATGAACCTTCTGTTTTGTATTTAGTAAAACAGTGCTACAGTCACAAGAAAATGGCTCACAATTGTATCAGAGCTCATAATGAAAGGTATCATAAATTTACTTTTCACCAATTCATATAAGGCCGGCAACGCACTTGCGAGCCCTCTGTGAGTGTCTGTGGGCGGCAGTATCACTTAATCACAGAAAAACAAAATATTTGTGTACTTATGTACACGCGGTAGAAGATATACTTCTTTGGTGTGAGAAGATAAAATTCTTATATTTTTTTAATCTTTTGGTCGTTTAACGTTTGTAGAAAAAACGACGCAAACAAAAGAAAAATAAGGTATTGATTACATTGAAAGTAGAAGTGTTTTCTTTAAATGTGTAAAAGTTATGTTAATAAAAGACTATACTATGTATACATTGAAAGTTTTATAATAAAGCATTATAAACACTAACATCAGGGTGTCGAATTTATTCAATGTATATATTCTGTGAATAAAAACAAAGAGTGGGGAAAAATCTTTTTAGCTTCCTTAGGAAAGATAATAATTCATTGGGTATCTTTGAGTAGTTCATATTACTAAAGATATGTTCAAGTTCATGCCTTTATGGTTATTAACCGGTTCGTCTTCTTAATAATATGTCTATATTAAGAATGAGTTTGAACGCGTCGGCATAGGGCTGCAACTTGTCGATAATAATCATACACGTTCAAGGGGAAATGACATAAAATTCTAATTGGCATAAATTTAAAAAGCCGATTTTAAAATGACAGATTTTTTTATTAGATACTGTCTATAGAACCTAGATTTAAGTTCTGTTAAAACTTGACTTTAAAATAATCAAATTAAATTGTTTGTTGTGTCAAAACACGCCAAAATGCATCTCTAGGCAAGATGGCGTCGCAACTCGCAACATGCCTGTAAAAAGATAAATATCCTTGAATCATTGTTGTATTCTTGTGAATAATCTGTGATCGTTTTGTGTCTAGTGATTGAGGTGAACAATGCAACATTTTTAATTATAGATAAATATAGATTTTAGTAAATTAATTTTGATATACATATTATTACTAATCAATAACCAAGAGTAGGTATTATGATTGGGAGTTCATGATTAAAAGTCCGATAACACCCAAAAAGTTGTCATGAGTTCAAATTCTCTTAAAAAAGTTTATTTTATTTTAGTTGATAAGTAAAAACGAGTGTAAATAGATTAACCGTTATATTTTTTTAAATAATTAATTTAATAATATGACATATTACGCAGTTAACAAATATTTCTGTAAAAATGGTACTACGTTTTGTGCAGGCTTTAAAACCAGAAAAGAAAGAATTTCTCATTAAGAAGTTTCTCAGACTAGACCGCACACACGCATGTCAACCCTATACTACAATCTAAGTATCCTATGAATTATGAGGTGTTTGTAAGTCTATGTAACCATAGAGTCTAGAGCACAATCAACTTGTCTTTAACTACTCTTAAACGTAGGTTTTACAAATGCATTACAATGTCGCGTCGCTATTTCAATATAATTGATGATTTTAAAGCTTTAAATATAATTGGTAGTGTATTGGTAATGCTTACTCTACGGCGGCCGTGCATTGAATCGTCTCTAGTAATTTCTACTATACTCTTTGGAGACTGTATTACTTCCGATAGAACTGGGACCATATTGAAATAGGTATTTACGGTAATTACATTTACCTATGGCAAATATGATATTGACAGGTTTGTTCAATGTATGAAGAACTTTATCTCTCATTACAAAAATGTATTTTATTTACATGAGAAACTTAATATGTAAGTATATATGAGCGAGATAAGCTGTCCCAATTTTAATCCATTACGGTCACTCTAGCATGCATCTTTAAGGCCTTTTTGAGTTTGTTAAACGCATATTGCAAATTTTAAACGGTAATTGATTAAATAATTGCTCACCCTCATACCTACTTCATCAAATAATTTGTTCGAGGTTTCGGCAAGATAATCAAACTCAAGTTTTGAAATTAAGATATAGGTGCTATAGACATATATGTATATAATACATATATTATGTAAAAAAGTATAACAGCTGTAGCTGATAAAGAGCTGCTTTTTGATCTAAAACCGTATTGGCGTTTAAAAATAAAATATTAGTTTGTAAATATCGAGTCGTGAATAAATATTTTTTTCTAATATTTTTGATATTGAAGGTAGAATATTGGTATTTAATTTAATTATATTGGTCTGTAAATGCCGGCATCGGTTTTAGGGCCCGATTTATAGATAGAAGTAACTTTGGCTTTTAAAGAGAATCCGGATAATCACCTTTATGCAGCTTATTGTAACAAATCGAGAGATATTCAGAGATATCATTGATAATACATTTTATGGTCGTATTGTTGATAACACTGATGACAGGTAGGAGTGAAAAAATGCGCACAAAAAATCACTAAAATACCCTAGGCAAAAATTAATTATAATTTAATAATTCATGGCTTACTGAGTGTTTAATTCAATTCCAAAAGACAATATTTAATTCTGTGTGCACAAGACTGATCACCTTGCGGCGTTTTCGAGCCCATTGTTGGTTATTACTAGTCATTTGACCCCTGTTCCATAAAAATAACTCGCTCATACATCGGCATACACCCCTCCAGTCGACAAACAAAGAGAATGCAGTTAATGTGCGTTAAGTGGCTCTTGCCAGTGAATGGATGGTTTTTTTTCACAGACCATTTAATAATAATAATCAGTGGCACTACAACCTCTTAAGGTCTTGGCCTCAGATGTCTGATTCTGTTTCATAATCAATTTTCAAATCTAATAGACAAGTAGGTGATCAGCCTCCAGTGTCTGACGTCTGTCGTCGTCGACTTTTTGGGTGTAAGACATGTCGGTTTCCTCACGATGTTTTCCTTCACCGTTCACAGACCATTTAGCCAAACTTACATATTTTTTGGATCATTATCGTAAATATATTTAGATAATAACTACAAACTCAACTTAAGTACATTAATAGATAAAAAATCGAAAACTGAAATAGAACATTCAAGAAACTACATTGAAAAAAGTAATTGTTAAAAGTGGTTGCCTGGAAGAAATCGCTCGAAAGCGATAAGCCCGCCAGTTGTCCTCCTTTTCATATAACTATGTTCAATTTTTATATTCTAATGTAACGAAGTGTTAATAAATAAATAATTGTTACGATTGCTAAATATATTCAGTCTTTCAGCTTCCTTAAAATATTTCCCTCTTTGGTAAGTGTAAAATAAATATAAATCTAAATTATAGTATAATTAGCTAAACCCCATAAAGATAAATGGTCGAAGAAAGCAACGGAATGGATTCCTCGCTTTGACTAAAGAAAACGAGGAAGACAAATAAAAAGATGGGAAGATGATATGCGAAGAGCAGCTGGCCCTATGTGGCTTCGTAAGCAAAGAAGAGAGGGAGTTCTAAGAGAAGGCCTATGTTCATGGACAATATACAGCTTGTACATACAGAAATTTACCTATTAATATTACTAATGTTATTTTATTTATAGTACTGCACATTTTTTATGTACTAGTAAAAGTTATTACAGCAATGAAGGCTTTTAATATTTAAAGCCCGGTACATTTGCGAATTACGCAGATAATAATTCTTGTTCGTACGAGGCAAATGGAACAATTGCGAATATCTTGTCGCTTACGGGGATGGATTCTTAAAGAAATTAATGACAGCAAATACGGGCTATCTATCCGCCCATTGAGCGTGCAGAAATAATAAATCTTCCTGACTCCGCCGACATTTCAAACAATATCACATGTATATAAAGCTATTGAAATATTGATTAAAAAATAAGGAATTTCATAAATTTTATGTATATTTTCTGCAGCTGAAAAAAGAGGTGGAAAGACTTTAACTTTTTTTGGAAGTAACAATTTAGTTTTTTCTTTGAAATATAAAGTGTCGTTTGTTTAATATCTCAGTTTTCTTTTGTTTATATTTTCTCTTCGTCTATTAATCTATCATCTGTTAGGCTCTTTTGGAGTTAACAGATAATTGTGACTATCAATTAATTATAGACAAATAATTTGCAATAAAATAAAATTGCGACTATAATTAAAGATCTAAGTTGGACCAGACTGCTCACGGTGTGCCAATTTAATTTAAAATCGGTTAAGTAGTTTAGGAGTCCATCGCGAACAGCGTGACTGGAGATTTATATATATTAAGATATACGTCAAGAACATTCATTGTTCTTGATTTGAACCCGCAAGGAAAGCGGAAGCGTGGTCGTCCGAGGCTAACCTGGCGTCGTACAATTGCAGATAAGGCAAAGAGAGCCGAAATTACTTGTAGCGAGTTGATATATGAGGCTCAAGACCGAACGCGATGGAGCTAAGGACGCCTTTTGGCCCATGTAGGACATTAAGTTAAGCATCTTAGAATATGTCAAATAGCACACACAGACTAAATAAAATGTACTCCACATTTTAAAATATCGTGTGACCGAATCAATTATATTTAAACCAATTATATTATTACTATTTTAATGACTTTTATCATGCAAGAGAAATTAGGGTTCTACATGCCAGTGCAGTATTAATAATTACAAAGACAAGATAATTGTTTATATTGGTCCGAATTATTTTACGGATATTGTATTTTTTTTTATTGCATTCAATCAGTAATATAATACCAATAAGTAATAAATAGCTTATTTGGAACTTATCCGGACATTGTAAAACAGACCCTAAATGTATGGGAAATGTGCTAGCTGATATTATCGTATAAATGACGAAATACTTGACACTATCAAAAATATTTGCTTTTATTACTGAACCTTCATAATACTTATAAATACTATCTACACAATTAATTGACGTTAATTAGAGGTGAAACACAGTTGTATGTAAAATGGAACAGTGTGCATAGGACAAGCTTACTATAAACATCTCTTCTCTTTCTCATCTCAAAACGTATATTAAAAAGAAATGCCTTGGTTTATTCGTCGAACAACGTTTAAACAAAAACCTAACGAATTGTGGTGGAAGGATTATAGGCGACGTCAAAATCGCATCAGAAAATGTTTAGGCACAGAGATGATACTGAGACGAGCTTATTTAGAAACATTCAGGGAATATGTTGATAACTGCTCCATTAGTGGTGTTAAACAGATGTGGGAGACGAAGAGTGGGGTAAAGCAAAGGTAATGTGGTGTATATCCCTCATGTAGTAGGTTCGATCTACGGCTGTACACTAATAGAATTTCGGTTAATATGCGCATTTTACACTAGGGGGGACTTAAAACGAGGCATTAAAGGGCACGAATAGGGTTGTAACAACCACAAAAGGTTAAATTTTTTACGGATGAAACGTGACGGTACGCAGCGTTTTTGTCGAAGAAGAAGGAGAGAGCGATTGAGAGTGAGTGAGAAAGAGAGATTGAGAAAAAATACACGCTATTGGTTGATGTATTCGTTTAATAGTTACATATTAGAACTTTAGATGTAAATTCTGTCGCATAACGTCTTGTGCAGTTAACGCAGATTTTTGTATTTATTTTTATTATAATTAGCGCGTATACAGTGTATAAACAGTATGACTATAGATACACAAATACTTGGAGTGATTAAATACTGGTATATCTATTGGGGCTTTTACCTTATTAATAATTAATTTACAAAGAAGTTTCACTTCTAACATGTGTACTTTATTCGCCCGTAAAAATCTGTTTTTATCACATTATTATAGTAATAACAATCATTACTTTATTATTGCTATTGGAGAAAGTGGAGATCTTTCCTAGGAGACTTATAAACTTAAAAAATGGGCATATTCCACTAACACAGGCTGCCTCTTATGTTCTCTCAGTAGGCTCGTTTGTCCATCAAAATAAAAACGCCTTCCAATAAGGTTTTATTTATCCCTGGTCTCCGAAGACTACTAGAGAAAGTCAAACTTCCTCAAGGCTGATTTAGAAAAAAATTCCTATAACATAAAGAAAAGTGTTCATACGTTATCTACTAGCTGCCCCCGCGACTTTGTTTAGCCCACCTTTTTAGTACATAACAATATGGAACATCAGTTATGCTACCCGAGAGACTGTTCGGTTTTTCGGAATGAAAACATTTACTAGGGTTTTCTGTAATTTTTTTATCTAGAACCTAAGAGTTCAAGTCATAAGTTTTTAAATAAAAATATTTGTCTAAAAACTAAATTATACCTTTAACATTTAAGGGGGTGATAAGGGGGTCACAAAATTTCTCGGAAATTGGTTTAGCCATTTCGGAGGAGTTTAATTACAAACACCGTCACAGGAGAATTTTCTATATTTTTATTTTATAATTATTTTCTTCAGTCACAAACACGTACTTGGATAATAATATCTCATTGAACCCCTGACAATTCATTAACCGTGAACTTCTGATTCACCAGACTAACGTGGGCTGTTATCTTCATGATAATGGCTGCAGCTATGGTCTACTTCCTTCATTCTGTGTGGTATGAAAGCCTCGGAAATCCCCTTGTGGTAACCATGGAATCTTCCACCTACCCCATATCCAAGATTAACTTCCCAGCTGTAGCGATATGCAACATCAACAGAATCAGTACGAGAGCCTTAATCGACTACACCAAAAAAATGTAAGTGAAGTTATCGTAATGGTATCAATTAAAAGGTAAATCTATAATGAAGAACACTCTGTTCTGCTTCTTGGTATGAAACGGTTCGGGTGTAGTTCAGCCAACAGATCTTCACGCGTCTCTCTCAAAATACTCGTTAAGTGATACCGCCGCCCATGAACACTCTCAATGCCAGAGGGCTCGCGAGTGCGTTAATATTAATACATTAATTATTATTTTCAACAGATACCCATTACTAGCTAAACATAACGAGTCATTCGAGGAGGTTCTAGCATTCTCCTCTCAATTAGGAAGACTTCTTGATTACACATACAATTCAACTCTACGCAACCATCCATTCGTTGATGCCTTCAATTCGCAACTGAATAATACAATGGCACTTGTCGATATTATGAAAATGGTAGGTTTAGAAAAAAAATAATTAATACTAGTGATTATAGAAGAAAGTTTAGGAAATAGATCTTGAAACAGCGGTAGGTCAATGGTACCTCCATTAAATTTCATGTTTATTAATGAAATAAAAGCTCTAAGATTAATAACAGCAATTTGAAAGCTTAAATACATTGTTTTTCCATACAATTTGTAAAATCTATGTGATTTCTTACCAACGTTAGTGGCGGGTTTGCCAGCAAGCTAAGTAGACTGGTAGTAGGCACCAGGCTGGTGGGACGGCAAATTTGTCGAGCGAATATACTAATATAATATAATACCAAAATAATCGTTTCAGCTGGCGCCATCTTGCGACGAAATGCTAATGAAATGTTTTTGGGGAGGCATGCAACAAAAATGTGAAAACATTTTCAGTGTTCGACGAACGATACATGGCCACTGCTGTGTATTTAATTATATTCTTGGTTATGCATCAGCTGATAGGTATGTTTATTTTTTAAACAATAGTATATATTATCATATTAGGTATACTAGCTCCATCAAGTCCTATCACGCGTAATAAAAAAAAACAAAAATTTCTTTATTTACTGAATAGTCTTCAATCTACATTTTAGTACATCCCTTATAAGTTCGAGAACCTGTGTTAGGGATGAATGCTCTTTCCTATATGTTAATACTTAATCTACTTAACAAATTTCTTAATAATAATATAAAAAACAGTGTAGGTACTTAAATAGGTAATTAAATAAATAAATCGTAATAACTACTCAAGGAGGGTAAGCATAATTCAAAGTAGCTGGAACCAGAAGGTCTATGATGAGATAGTTCTTGTTTGAGTTGGATGTGGAGAAAACAGCAACGAAAAGTGACGCTAGAGAATGGACGGGAGTTGCATCTGGTGAAAGGTCTCTCCACGAAACTAACGCCCAACCTCCTGTAATAGAGAGATACCGAAAGGAAAACCGCTTACACACACTTACAAGCCTTCAGACGTTGACAATTGTATCGATTTAAGGTGTCATACCATTGGAGGAAATCTTCCTTTTACCTTTCTTCTCCCTCTCTTTCTTTCTTCAACATTGCATTGTGTTATTAATATTTATTATCAGACCAGACCGCACATTGGACACGGCAAAACATCAGCACAGAGCTGGCAAGTACTTTGGACTTTTTGTTCTCTTGGATTCTATGGCTGATGACTACTCCTATAACCTGTACAGCAGAAAGGGATTTGAGGTATGAGACACATAGCGAGAGACCACGGCTAGTATAAAGTATACTTATAGCTATGTTCATACCAAAAAAAAACTTTTTAAATATTAGATTGCTTGTTTAACAGATACTGATATTCGACCCGATCCATTTTGCTGACCCGAACGGCGGGAGAGTGATCCAACGCACAATTCAACCCGATCAAGAGGTGTTAATTAAAATACTATCCACCAAACAGATAGCTACGAAGGAAGTTCGAAAATATCCTGAAAGCACGGTTGGTACTGCCAACATAAATAAAATTAAAAACCAAAATAAAAAATGTATAATTTGTTTTGCCATTGGTTGCCACTGATAACGCATCTTTCCGATAGTGTGTGAAAAAAGACGCGAGTTAGTATAATGCGGCTGCTTTTGATTAAAATAATTATGTATTTTAAATGACTTTTATGAAATTTTACTACAAAATTATTAAAACTACTTTTTTTTTATTTTATGACGATTCAAACTCCAACATGTTGCTGAAATAATGCATAAACGGATAAAGCCCAAAAAGATGAGAATATGGGAATATAGGCACATTTCTTTTGTTTATGGTCAATAGTGCAAGCTAAAGAAGTACTCGTTTATTATATAAGACAATTTTCCTTGGATTATCGTTTCAATTTCTAATTCTTCTGATTTAGTTCAAGCCGAATATCAAAGAAAAATGTATATTTTAAATTACAGAGAAAATGTCTATTTAACGACGACAAGCGTGAAAAATTAAGTAAAATGTATTCGTACAGTGCCTGTGTAGTGAACTGTCGAGTGAGGACTATGGAATCGCTTTGTAAGTGCACACCATATTACCTACCTGTGTCTTTAAAAGGAAGGAGGGTTTGCACATTGGACGATCTCAGATGTCTCAATAAATATAAAGGTAATGTAAAACATAACACAAAAACCGCGCTACAACAAAGATCTAGACCTCAGATTTCTGTATCTGTTTCGTGATTAGGTACTATTTTTTTACTATAGATTGTTTAAAATAAAATAGCCAGTGATATTGAGGGCATTAAGTATCATTCTAGAGCATTCTGATAACGATGGTATTTTTAAAAACGAAAATTAAAAAAATAGCATTTTTGATTTGTTTTTTTTTAAAGAACAGAAAAGACAGATGGGATGAGGGCTAAGGCAAGTTGAGGCTAATTTTTGGCGTAATAAGAATACAAGTGCTTTGGTGATAGTATTATTAACATCCATTTATTTTATTCGAGTATTCACGATAAATTCATTTTGTATTAAAAAAGGAACGTGTGGCATTCGTGGACTGCCGCGGTAAAGCTATTGTATAGACATTTTATATCAACTTATGCAATTACAATTATTTATTTTTCGTTACGGAATTTCTTGATTCGGTCGCCGCGCTCAATGCTTGCGATTAAATCTACGCAATAGCTTAAAAAATGTTATGGTACATAATTATTTATAGAAAAGTTTTTCTACTTATACCCGACGGGTGAAACAAATTTTGATGGTCTCGAGGTTGAGGCGGTAAACTCGCTAAGCTGTCCTGAATGCCTGCCTGACTGCGAGCATACGCAACATTTCACCGAACATATGAAGTTTCAGCTGACGGCAAATAGTTTCAAGAATAAACTATTCCCTAAATTGGCCATTAGGTGGGTAGTAAAACTGTTGTTTAAAACAAAGTCAGGTTCGACTTTTAACTCGAGAACGGCGAAAACAATTTTCATGGTTTTTTTTATTTGTCTCCATACAGAATAACTATTAATAATATTTCAAAAAAATTACGAAACAAAAAATTTAAAAAATGTTTTCTGGCAAACATTTAACACTCAACCCGTCGATACTATTTTGGAGGTTGTTGGACTGTTCCTCTAACCTAAAGGGAGCATCCTGCTACCAATCGATGGACTATTATGTATTAGTTGATAGTTAGGAAGAGGAAAGAGGGAAATATATTTTCTGCAATTTCACTCTTTTCAACAATACAATGTGTGAGCTGACGATGCAGTGTTGGATTACTGGTTGGGGGGCCGCAAAAAGCTGTTTTACTCTAGAATATAGAAGCTACAGCAAATGGACAATAACAAGTGAGAGGGGAGAGTCATCAATAAAATTTGTTACAGACTTCTATCAGAAAACGTCAAAATCTGTTTGATTTCTAAGAAGTAGCAAAAACAATTCGTTCCCCAAATTTGCCGCCACAAAAATCTGCTCCTCTAACCTATTCAGCCTGCTGGTAAATCCGCCACTGATACGACAAGTCTAACCACTGTCCGGCCAGAAAGCCCCTGGCTGCAAAGAAGGTGGTTTGCCGACGCCATTTTGACAGAAACTGGAACTAAATTAAAGTAACATTCAACAAGCTAGGCGCGTAATAATACGTCATCGACCATGTTTGCCTAGCTGTTCCACTCGCTGAATATCTTTCAGGGCGCTAGTTAAACGGGGTGGGCTAGGCTGTTAATTAAACGGCTTATTGTGCTGGTTGGCTGCGAATAATATAATAATAATAATCAAAATAAAAAGTTGATATATTACCTAGTAAATTTTAAGTTTATACAAAAATGTAACAATACTGTTTTCCCAGGGACGTTAATACCACGGGAAAATGCATGATAAGCATTTATCAATCTACACATTTTGGAGTATTAAACCGCTTAGATGTTGTATCATATTGGTTCGAAGTTGTTAGTAAGTATAGACCGAACTTCTGTATATTTTTTTATTATACTTGTGATATACAATACTTATAAGCTTGTATTGTATAGTAATACGATCATACAGCGTACACATTCGGAACAATACAAATTTTAAATTGCAGGTCATGTTTGTTGTTTTTCAAACAAAAATAATATTAAAAAAAACTAAAGTTACGTGAATTAAGTTTGGTAGCGATTTTTGTATCAACTTGTTCAAATAAAACACTTTGTTTAACTAGGTAACGACTGGCTTTATTTTTTTTAATATGAGCTAACTAAGAAAACATTAGGAGTAGCGACGCTGGATTAACAAAAAACTAAGTTGACATAAGTCATTAATAATTAAGTGTTCGTAAATCGAAGTGACACGTATGTTATTTTACATTATCGGAAACGAGAATATTTAATTACGATTTATGAGTGGTAAAAACTAAAGGGCTCATTTTATAGTGTTTACTAAAATATAGAAATGTAACTTAACTAATATGATAGGTTCCATAATTTATGCGTGCTTAACACCACATATTACAATTTAAATAATCATTAGAATTAAATCAAATGTAAAAACGTTGACACTACCGCCTTTCCCACTAATATATTTTCTTATTAATTTTCAGGTAACATCGGCGGCTTTTATGGCATTCTCATCGGTTACTCAATAATAACCATTCCTGAAATATGTTACTTTTTTATATTTCGGTTTTCAGTTCGCATATATAACTTCTATGTAACATAAAAAAATTACTAACTAAAAATGTATAGCACAGCTATGTTTTAATTAATAAAACTTGGTAACTGGATAATACATTTATCTTTTAATATTTATGCAGAACTTCGTTATCTAATACTTAAAAAAAGTACTTAATAATAATTTATTGTAAAAAAGAAACTAATTTTGATTATATCTACTACCTACCGTGAAGAGCACAGTGGTAATATGTTACAGAAATTGATAAGCTGATAACTAACATTGACCTACCATATTAATTCAACATAATTTGTTTTGAATTATTTCATATTAAGTTTATTAAATGGCTATTAGAAAAATTAATAACGTCAATGTATCTTAGGTATGGGAAAAATTATTCCTTAGGATATGAAATGAAGTAGTCTGTGTCAAGACTCAAGTGTCTGATGTAATTTTGTCCAGAGAGTAAATATAGAGTTTACTTTTATGAATAAACACCACAGTACTCAATTATAAGATGCGTTCCGAAATATTTCAAAAATTTAAAGTATCTAAACTCAATATTACTCAAGTAATAAGAAAATGGTTTTAATAATTAAAGTAACATAATTTATTATTACTTTTATATAGGGAATCTGTTCTTAACGAACATTACGCAACAGCAAGTTATTATTGCGCATTAAGTTGTCCATGAAGTTCACGTTCAAAGTCAAAACATTTCCATGTTCAAAGAATGCGCGTCATTCTGCTGTCAAAAAGGCCGTATCCGTGGGCTGTGTCAGTAATTTGCAAGCGTAATTTGTTTTTACATAAAATGTCCGCGAATTCCTCCCCAGGAAAAAGCGATGGTGAGTCTTTGCTGTGTTTGCTGGAAAAGTTATTAAACCAGGATCACCAATTTTTATCTTCGATTTTAGCTGAGGATAGTAATGGTGCCCCTAGCCCGCCAAATCAAAGTGAGCATTTAGGTTCTCGCATTCGTGATTTGGATGTAGATACTATTCGAAGATATTTTGCTCAAAAATTCGGGTTTTATGAGCCTAACGAACGAACTGGTGGTGTCGAAAAGGTTTTACATGAAGTCAGTTTAGATGGTGTTGTTAAATGGATGAAAAGCGCACGATGCCAAAATGTTATTACATTAGCTGGAGCTGGTATATCAACATGTAAGTATTTATATATCATGTCAATTTATTTAAAAGAATGAAGCACGTGTATAATTTAGAGTAATTTATGTTGTATATGTATGAAAGAGGAACAATTTTTAAATACTTTATAAATATATATTCTTTTATAGAAAAAACTGTAAATAGTTTAAACAACTATTTGATTAAAAACTTGTTTAACATATTGTCTTGAGCATAAATATACATATCCACATACTTTTTGTAACTTTTTTCTGGAAGCAACTTTATAATTTGCATATTGTATAAAAACTTAAAGCGTCACATTTATAAATGATGTCAGTTATTAAAGTGTGTATGATTTCAGCGGCAGGTATTCCTGACTTTAGAAGCCCTGAGACTGGTCTCTATCACAATTTGCAAAAATACAATCTTCCAGAACCACAGGCAATCTTTGAGATAAACTTTTTCAGACAAAATCCTAAACCATTTTTCACACTAGCAAAGGAACTGTTTCCTGGAAATTTCAAACCAACGATTTCTCATTATTTCATTAGGCTTTTGCATGAAAAAGGTATTTTATTTTATATTTCCTACATATTATATTAAAGGGTTTAAATAACAAGAATAGTTTTTCTACTGGATTGAATAGGCCAGTAATAAACAAACATAAATGTTGATATTTTATAGGTCTCTTTTATAGGATTTTATAAGCAACTAAACATCAGTTCTAACTATCTTTAATATTGTTCATAGACATATTATATTGTTATTATATTTTAAATCCTTCACATTATTTTTAAAATAATTCATATATTATTTTACAGGTCTATTGCTCCGTCACTATACACAGAATATTGATACATTAGAAAGAGGCGCTGAGATCCCTGATGATAAAATAGTTGAGGCACATGGCACATTTTATACATCACATTGCTTGGAATGCAGAAAATTGTATAGTCTAGAATTTATAAAAGGTTGGTTATTGTGTGTAAAAGATTATATTGCAGACAAAAATTCTGAGGAGGTATTGGAGATATATATGTGAACTTGGATAAAATTTCATGAACTGTATGATGTTAAGAAAACTTTTAAGGCTTTGACAGACCACTTTTTGGAGAAAATAATAAGTTGGGTTATACATACAGCTACATTCTCTGAACATGCTTTGGTGTTTTAAAATATTAAATAAATTTTTTATTTAATTATGTATGTCAAAACACATTTATATAAATATCTCTTTATTTCAGAACACATATTTTCTGATGAGATCCCCCTATGTACAGAATGCAGTGGAGTAGTCAAACCAGATATAGTTTTCTTTGGAGAAAGTCTACCAGAACGATTCCAGAATTGTCTACAAGAAGATTTTCAGAAATGTGATATGCTAATCATTATGGGATCATCTTTGGAAGTCCAGCCATTTGCGTCGCTAATTGATATGTATGTTATGAATAATTATATGTATATAGATTTGAAGAGATAATGCAAGTAGCAAGGTTTTGGGTTTGATTCCAGGCAAACAATATTATGAGTTGAAATTGTGTAGCAAAAGACCATATAATCAATTGTGGTGAAAACAATTCACATAATCACATTGAGATCTGTGTTAATGTAAACTAAAATATATTTTTTGCGTTAAAAGATAACAGAAATCACACCATTTCCATATTGTAGTAATGTATTTAATGGAGCAAGAGGCGAAACTACGAAAATAATGGAGAATTAAAGCCTCCAGCCAAATATAAATATTTAATCTATTATTTATCACGAAATTAAATAAATCTATTCTTAGAGCGCGGGCACACGATGCGGTAACTGTGCGGTGCGGCAACGTCATCCTACATACAAATTACTATAATACCATGTCACACAACGCGTCGCACCGCAATCGCGCCGGATTTGTGACATGCAAGACGAGGCTGGGAGGGGTAAAATATATTGCCACACCGCAACGCCCGTGTGGCACCCTATAGGTCGAAATAATTGCGGTACGACACCGCACCGCTCTTAAACATTAATTTATTTTTGATATAGTTATTTTTTTAATTTAACTGATGGTTTCATGATTCCAGGGTACCTGAATGGTGTCCCCGTCTCCTAATAAACCGAGAGAAGGCCGGTATGAGGTCTCCTTTACTCCGGATGTGGGGTCTCATGAGTGGAGGACTTCAGCTGGATGATGATGCTGTCAGGGATGTGGCAAGGCTTGGTGATTGCGACGAGGGATGTGCTGATCTGGCTGAAAGACTTGGTTGGGGGGTAAGTTTTAGAGCTGTAACTCTACTATTCTCAAACATTTTAATTCAAAACCATTGTTTCTAAACATTTGTGATATTAAATTTTACTTTAGTAATTCTAATTGAAAGAAGAGAGGAGAGTTCAAGTATTAACGAGTGGGAGTGTTTGAACTCTGCGTTTTTTTTATTTGTACTAGGGATGAAGATACAGACATACCCTATGTTACTGCTAGTTACATGTGGGGGGGGGGAGGGGGGGAAGTTTCAAATCCTTGAATTCTCCCTTGGTGTAAAAGTTGCTGGATACTTACTTGATCTTGTAAAATAAAATAATGGCTTCAGCGTGCGTCTTTTAAATGTGGTTTTAGGCGTTTCACTCACACCTCTGCAATTGACACCTCATTGCATAGGTCCCATAGCTGATGATTAGATTGCGTCTACTTGCCTATTAAGGAAAAAAATGATCACGAACCAAACAAAAAAATCTTATAAGGGTTGTAGTTTAAAAACTAGGTGTATTTTTTTTCTTATATTAATTCTCATTTTTCAGGATGAGCTTCACGCGTTAGTTGCCAGCGAGCATGAAAGGTTGGACCGCGAGGGCGCTCTCACTAAACCCCATGGGCCAAAAGTTGGCCACTCCTTGAAGCCGACTATTCCTATCGTACCAAGTGGAAGTTCTGCCATTCCAACAGTGGTTGAATCGCCACCCAATCCGATACCCAAAATATGAAATTTCGCTAACTGGTATTGCATTTTTCGAAGGCACTAGAATGTTCCACAGGGGAGAATAGGGTTAACTTTAAATATAAAGCCCATCCTCCTCTATCTTGGTTTAAATGTTGATTATAGGTAAATTTAATAATTCCGTTGTAGATAGCTTATTTATTTTTGTACTATGTAGTCTAGCATTGCTTAGTAAAGGGAAGGGAGGGAAGGGAGTTTTGTATGGTGGTATAATTTAACTAAATGTATTCTATACCTAGACCCCAGATGGGTGTCTGGATATAATATCTAGCGTCAACGTGCGTTCATATTACATTTAAGCGTATCACGTCAACTGTCATCTTTGACAGCTGACATTGACGTGATATTTTTCTTTTGTATACAAATCTAAGGCCCTAGTTAAGTAGAGATGCGTAACTGAGTCAAATATTATGCGTTTACGCGCATACGATATTAACTATGTTTATAATATCAACTGCCATCTTTGACAGCTGGCAATGTCATCTACAAAATTTTAAAATCATAAACGCTAATAATAATGAGTGTCATTAAAACGTATTAAAATAATTTGTTGATTTGTTTAGTTAAATGTCAGAAATGAGCGCGTGTGAATTATATTAAGCGTTTTCTTGTGTAATTAAAGTTATAGAATACTTGCGATGATGAATTTAATAAATATTAAAAAAAAACTAAGAGTGTTGTGATAAAAAGGGATAGTTAGCATTCAGAATGATTTATTTTTGTGTAAGGCAATGTATACTGTACTATAATCTTAATAAATAATAATAATTTTCCCTATGCGCTTACCTTATTCTTATTTGTTACCATGGTTACCATGGTCATTTTGGTCCTAGTAGTATGAGTTTGGTATTCTTGTTTTTAAACTTATAGTACATGTTGTAGAATTTTTGATGTTACCTGAGACATAATTGTATGTGTCTTAGTGATTGTCAGTAGAAAAGAATAATGTGTAGTCTGATCAATGTAAAAATGTTTACTCGAGTATCAAATCTGGTTCCAAATTTGGTCAAATGTGGCCAAATTTGACTAGCTTCCTATTTGATAGTTTCGTCAAATATATAACAATATATTCATTAAATTAATCAAAATTTGCGTAACAGTAATGCCGTAAAGTGCGTCTCTTAGCACGAATATATGATTGCCTTTCATACGTTAGAGGCGAGACTTAGTTACATTCAGAAGCAAGATGGCGCAAAGTCAAAATGATTATGACATGCGGAAGAGATAGCTAACGCACGAACCCAATAATTAATCCAAAATCTCACATCCCAATAACCAAACCCTTTAAAGACGATCTATTTTTGGTGACTAATAGAATGCAATCTCTTCGCTCTTTATACTCATATTTGATAATCAATATAAACCAAATAAATTAAATAAAACCGTACAAAAAAATATTAAAATGTACATAATAAACATATCAAATAGTTTTTTAATTATTTTAAAAATTGGTTTATGTTAAAATAGGAAGATTTAAAAGATTAAGATAGGAATTTGGCACAGTTGAACTGTCATTTTCATACAAATGTCTATCCACATACACCAATCCACAATCTGTTGATTTCTTATCAATATTTGGATTAAGATGTCTATCTCAGATGGTCAAAAATGGATTGGGGTAGGTTATTGGGTTTGGGCGTAAATCATGTATTTTATACGGGTGGTATTTTGTATTCTGCCTTGATTTCCGTGAAACTGATACTGAAGTGTTCTAATTTGTCATTTAAAGCTATTACTTAACTGTTGTATGTCATACAATACGTTTTTACATACTACAGTTATACTTAGTGCTAAGTTTCGCTTCTTTACACTTATAGTCAAATTATCAAAATTTGTGTTATTTAAAAAATATATGTTCAATATAAGTCGCGGTGACACTTAATATTTATTTGTATGAAGTGCTTGTTGGGAGTTGAATATAATAATTATGTGTAATTCTTGTTATTACTAATCCCCATATTATTTAGATTTTAAAGGAGTTACAATTAAAAGTGTGTGTGTACAAAGTACAGTTGTCAGAAGTAAAACTTTATTGTAAATTAATAGATGTACCAGTATATTATGATCACTTCATATATTTGTATATCTATATTAACACTTTTGCTAATGATCATATAAATAAAAATTTGCGTTTACTGCACAAGAAATGCGACAGAATTTCCATCTAAAGTTCTAATAAGTAACTACTAAACAAATGCATCAACCAATAGCGTGTCCAACTGGCATGTCCTAAAAGGATTGCAATCGAGAATTAATAATAGGCATATGCTTATCAGACATTTATTTCATACAAATTTAACTTAAACTTTTGAATTAATTTTTTTGTATTTTTAATTAATTTTGGTTTTGTAATGAATGATTAAAATCTAAATAAATTCTTAAGTCCTAAATTTTTTTACATTTAAATATTTTTTTATTATTGTCAATTTCACTGGCTTGTCCTGTTTTACAAATTAAAAAAAAATATGATGAAAAATTTAGTTTTTTTTAAGGCCATTAACTTTTTTGAACTCGAGTAGTTTGTTTATTCCTTAGGATCAGTAATTCCTTCTGAACTAATCGCAAACATTGCTTCAGTCTCCGGAAGGCATGGGCTGTCATAAATCTTGCAAACTCTATTGTCACCGCGTCCCTTGCGTAAATATAGGCGAGTGGTCGACGCGTGCGCAAGAATATGACCGCCAATTGGCTTTTTTGTGTCCGCGTTAAATACACCCACTGCGTCCACTTGTGCCACTACCTGGTTTGTGATTATCACTGCGACGCCAAACTGGAATATTAAAAATATAACTGGGTTAGATGTCCTTTGGTTCAATATCCAGCGAAAACATAATTGTTGAGTTGATAGGATAACCCTGATCAGCTATGTGTTAACAATAACACGAAAAATGCCCCATGAGATGTGTGAAGACAAGATGTGAATTATTTAATATAATTTTAAAATTATAGGATGTTATCCGGCCCGACTAAATATTTCTTATACCTCATCAGCGAGTCTTAGCAGCATCCTCATGAACCTGCCGAGATGCTGTTGTCTTGGATTCAGTTCACCACGTCCAGAATAGTCTGTACGGTATAATGCAGTCACACTGTCAACTATTAGTAAGGAATATCTGAAAATTTAAAATATTTTTTAATACTCTTTTAGGTGATAAATTACAGGCCCATTAGCTTGATATCAAAAATATATAAAAACAAGCAGGATTTTGAAGAGGCTATCCAACCATTGATCACTTTCATGTCAAACAAATTGTTGAAAAAACAAATAATTCAATATTCCCTTGTTTTCACTGTGAAAGCACATGAACTAGAGGTCTTGAGTTTGATTCCCAACAAAACAAGAATTCTCTTGGGTTGGTAAGAGCAAAAATTCACTAATCTACAAATAAATGTCTGAAGAAGATATCACTTTCAAGGTATTATTGATTATTTGCACAGTAAGAAATTAATATTATTAAGTATGCCATTACCTGGATTCAGCCATCATAGCACATGCCTGTACAAGCAACTGTGTCTGATGATCTGTATTATATGCTCGGGCATATGCCACATTGTCCAGTACAGCTGCTCCTTCCATGCCATATCTTTGTGCTACTGCCAAAAGCCTCTCTGGACGGAATGTCCCTTCTGTGTCTATATACATACATTTTCCTTCACCACCTGATTGTTCTATTGGTAACTGAAAATAGCAAAAATAAATGTAAGGTTTTTAAATTATAAGCTATTTTCCAACATTGTCCATTAGATAGACAATAGTACAGTTTAAACTAAGTATATTTGTTGGACAGGATATAGAATAGCACCGATATCCACAGCATGGCTAGAAAAATTAGATCTAGATAATTATATTACATAATATGTGTGTGGACTGTTAAGAATATTATCTTAAGTAAATTTTTACAATATTAATTACCTGGCATGTGACAGCAAGGGTGTGACAAAGCTGTGTTTTTCCTGTTCGAAATTCTCCAAATATCTCTGTGATGGATCCAGTTTCAATGCCACCCCCAAGAAGCCTGTCAAGTTCTTTTGAACCAGTAGTCAACTGAATGATTTCTGCCCTGTAATATTAAGCATGAGTATCAATATATGGTTTTATACAATGATGCTTTTTTTTTCATAAAAGTAAAATCAAAACAAGATTTAAAATCTAACTTAATTAAACTGTTTCAAAATGAATTTATCTTAAATGAGTATTACCTTTTCTGATGAAATTCAGTTGCTGTAGTAAAACCCATGGGGACAAGCTTAGAGGCCTCAGCTAGTATCTTATCTGCCTTTGCTTCTGATATGCCTTTTATAGTTATAAGCCATTTTTTTGGTGCATATGCTACTGACTCAACAGTGTGGTATCCAGCTTCTTCCAATTTTTTAATATCCCCAGCAGTTATACCATTGCCCTGTAATGACACCAAACATTTTATTTGCTTTTTTTAAAATAACATTAGCAAAAATGGTATGGATGTAGAATCACCAGGAAGTTTGGAGATTCATTTTTTCCCCATTGATAATCTTAAAAATAAACTTAAACCTTAAGGTTAAAATACCGACGTCCGCGTCGACAGGAAACTACTTATTAATCATCCAAAATTAATATAAAATTCCCAATAATGTAAATTTGCTGTCAACATTGATTAAGTACTACAATTGAATTGTTTATAAGTATGTAAACATCTGGTTCTAGCTGCTATTCCGACTTTAATTAAAGCGTCCGGAATTACCTCTAATTTGTTAATAAGTTGTGGTCCACAATCATCCAAGTCTTCTTCAACACCTGTAGCAGTTGTTGCAGATGCTGTAGCCATTCTCTTTGTAATAATTATTACCGAAACATCTATGAAACTGGCTTATGTGAATATTTTTGGGGAGTTTTAATCAAACAACACTGTTAATAACAAAATATTGATCACCAGTTGCAAAACGGTATTTCTATTTTGTGTATAAGGAGAACATTTAGAACATTTTTATTAAAATACCATGTTTATAGTTCACACCTTTTTTCAATAACATCAAAATTCAAACTTCAAGTTTCAACATGCAAGCCGCAAGGCCAAAGCGCGGGCCCCGAGTTTTCTTTTTGTTTTGACATTAATGTAAATTGTTTGTGCCAATTGTCAATATACATTTGACTATTGTGCGCAGAAATTCTAAAGTTTTTGAGACTTTAAATATTTTATCTATTTTAAAACTTCAATTAGTTATAAACAATTAAAAATTGATGAAATTTAAATAAAAATCACGTAACTATAAACGCGCCATGAATGGTCACCATAGTCACAACTAACACAATATCAAGTTATAGCTATTTTTATTTAATAGCAGTACAGCGTTTACGGCTATTACACGTGACTAGACAATAATATTGGAAATTTATTGCTAAAATACGAGTAATTGTTAGTTGGTTCGGATTAGCTATGTGTGATAAAGGATTAAGGCAAAGTCTGATAATATTCCTGATATTGATATATTTATGATCACCGATTTAAAAAAAAATACGTTCGCTTTAATTCTGCTGTAGTTCGAGGTGTCAAGGTATCAAGGTAAAAAATAATTTAATCAATGAAAACATTTAAGAATTTATTCTGCATTTTTTTCCCCTTTCTTGGCCTGCACGGTTTGTGCGTCAGCCATTTATTCTGCATTATAATAACTATAATTATTTATTTCATAAATTGTAGAGCACCGCATCAGTGTTATGGCGACAAAGCTATAGGTTCAACTAAGTCGTAAAAAAATTATTTGTATGGTAAAAGGACGGGTATGTCCAGAACACCGAGTTCGGACTTCGGAGTAAAGCTTATTCAGTTAACTATTAATAAAAAATCAAGAAAAATTCAGGATGTTGAATGCCATGACTGTGCAGCTTCAGCAGGTTTATACTCCTCTTATTTTTTTTTATGTTGTAAGCAATAATAATCATTTATATTGTGTCTACAGGTGGTTGCAAACATGCATGAGCATTACTTATGTGGACCCATCGTAGAAGTGAAAATCCAACACCAACAGAAATCGAACAAAAATTCGATTTTGATTTGGGATTATTACGGTGCACTACCTTAAACCATTTCGACGTTTGTCATCTTGGGGAACATTTAAAAACATTTTGTCAGGAGTTGCCTTTGTATTAATCTTATATATATATATAATTTAAATATTTAACAATGACAACAAAATTAAATAGATCAAACTGTATTTATTATTTTTCTATGAACTGCAATGAGTGAAAACTACCGAGAGCGCTGGAATTTCTTTTCGGAGGCGAAGACTCAGTCGGATTAAGTGAATGAAAATTATAAACATGCCATTAAATATTCTATGAGGGTCGTTTACGCCAATTCAAGTTAATGCAAAAACGAGTGAATCACTTAATCAATTTCATGATCTATTGCGTCTTTAAGATTATTTATAATTTCGCTGCTTTAGCTTTTTACAATTAGGGTTCAATTATTGCCTATGTTTTCATCTTGCGTATCAAGTGACTTGATTAGGACTTGTGATGCCTAAAAGAATTGGGTGCCTTTCGCGCATGCGATTTCTATCCGATATTGCTCTTACTCATTTGATTAATGATCAGCGTATCCTATAAAACGTAGGCCTCTTCCAGCTGCTTCAATTCTTTTCTGATCTTAGCTCTTCTTGCCCATCTTGCGCTGTCTTCTTCATTGCTTATTTCCAATGTTGTCAATGATAGACGATTCAAAGTGGCGATATAGGGAGGTATCTTAGTTTGGGTTTTTAGTGTTTAAACTGTTCAAAATTTCAAAAATTATTTGGTATGTATACACATGCCTTTAGTACCAGATGAATTTTATGTGAACAGATTTTGCCAGACATCTTGATATTTTAGAGACAATAATGGCGTCGAAACTGTAATAGGAGTAAATAAATATTTTAACAAAGTTGATTTTATTTATCTGTCAAAAATTGAACCCAGTACTCAATTAGAAATCATTTGTTTAAAGTGAAACCGTAAAATTTGTCTATGAATATGACATGAAGCGATCCGATGTCGTATCGTACCACTAATATTCTAATCACTCCCGAGGTAAATTTGATTAGAATGGAATATGCTGCATAAGTGTTGATATCTATGCAATTTTAAAATCCCCTAGGAACCCTTTAGAGGTGTTAAGCGTGAACAAGAGGAATTAGTATTGATTACTATAGCATATTAAATACGTGAAGGAAGGTTTTACAGTTTATAAGTTTATAAATTAATTTTTTAATTTGTTTGATCTAGATTTTTAATACGTACATTTCTTATTGCGAATGTCTTAAAAAATAAAGTAATGGTAAGTTTAAAATGAAGTAAAAATTTATATTTTAACTTATACTGGATTAAAAAGTGGAAAGTTGTCCTGCACCTTGAGGCAAAATCATCGCTAAGTATCAAAGAGTAGATCCAGAAATCTGAGGACCAGGAATGGTTGCAGCGCCACAGATGTGTAATTTATAAATATAGCCAAAAAGAAGAACAACCGGTTTTATTGACCAAAATCAAAGGTCCGGCTGAATCCCATGTACTCAATAACAACGTTATCGGCTGTTATGACTATCGGTTTTTACGACCAAATATTTGTAGTCCCTTCGATGACGTGACAATAGATTTTGACTGTAGTTAAAAACGGCTAAGTACTATTTATGGAATATGTAAACTTGGTTAACGTTAAAAACTCTGCTAGAAGCTGTAATTTTTATCTTTGTAACGTAAATACTATTTGAAATGGCTCCATTTCAAAATAAAGTCTGTCACTATTACAATGTATTCTCACTGAGGAACATAGGCTATATTGACATGAAAAAAAATATTCGTGCCTTAGTAAAAAGATACAGAAACATGAGAGTTATTTGCTTCTAGTGTATTTGCTAGGTTTTTTCTATTAGGCGTTAACATTTAACCAAGGAACATTTACATTTACTTACTGTACTCATGGAGTATTAAGCAGCCCCGGATTTAGGGCAGGGCAGAAACAGAACCTATTCTAGGCTTCACCATAAAGTATTTATTGGAAAAAAAATTTTCATTCTTGAAAATAATGTAGCGGCACACCTTTGTTGCTCCGAGGCCTCCAGATCTCTAAATCTGGCATTGGTTTGCAGAGTCTATGTATAGAGAATATGATGAAGTTTTTCTTCAGGGTTCACCCACTTATGGCCGAGTTTAGGAACAGCCGCTATGTGCTGATTGTGTGATTACAATTCGGAGTGGCGCTAGCGTTTATTGAAATTACTAAATCTTCTGAATCTTACCCTCTTAACATAATTTGATTCCTTTTAGTAATAATGTGTTGTTTTCTATGGGAGTGTAGCTCGTGTTAATCTCAAGTCGATACCCTACACTTGGAAAACTTTAAAAGCTTGTTTTGAATCTAGTTTTAGTTTATTATTTTAATATATTCGGGTTTATTTCTATAATATTCCTGTACTCAATTTAAGTATTTTTTGTCGATTTCTGTAATAAATTTATTTCCGATAAAGCCTCTCGCTGAGTCCGTGTAAAATGAATATTTCAATGTTTGTTGTGTATGGAAATAGGGTTTAACAGTTATTTTAAACACATGTACCTAACTACAAATGGTGATGCAGGTCTTGAATTTATTGTGTTTTTGTATCAAAATTCCCAGGTTGCGAGATACAGTATACGCTTGACAGATTTATTGGAAAATAAGAGTGTCGCCGGCTGCCTTTTTCAATTTCTTTTCAGGTCCAAGATAGTTTTGAACATGTTTTTTACTAGTGATACACTGTCGCCCTGTGTAGATTCTATTAACCGACTTCAAACAAGGAGAAAGTCAAACGACGTGTAAATTTGGAGATCCACTTCCTGCACAGCTTCGTCAGTGGATCAATCTGCATGATCGAAAAAATGGACTGAAAAGCCTAAATCATAATATCCTTAAAATAAATGAACGATTAAACTCTTGTTATATTGAGTTATCTTCCAAATACGAAGACAATCAATAGGTAGAAGTAAGAAATATCGTTAATTCATATTTCCAATCCATTCTAAATATTTTACAGGAATCTGGACTAACATCGCAACAGAAGCTGCCTAGCTGTTTTTATTAGTGTAATAATCATTTTATTTTCTAGTGATGTGCTGGTACTTCTGCATATCACGATGATCCTTATCACAAGTCCCGTCTATAAATACGGGTTTAATTTTGCAAAAAAGATCTTGCATTTTAAACTGATTTTGTGATAAATCTATTATTACGATAATTCTAACTTTCTTTTAAATAATTTCAGCTACTTAATTACTGTGTCAAGTGCGATGTCGGGACGAAGGATGTTAATGATAGGTGTGTAATAAAAACAAATTATCAAATAAAAGCTTAGCTTTATTACTCGTTTTAATCACGAAGAAACATCCCTCAGTGGTATCAACAAGTCTCCACGCTGACATTTTCATACTAATACAACTTATTTCACAATTGTCATTACAATCCATCAATTTCGATTTAATTTTAAACACAATTTAGAACCGCCAATTGTTTGTAAATGTTTAACTCTCCGGCCGCCGACGGTCGGATTAATTTTGATAAAAAAATTTCGATCACAAACCTCCATTTTGTCTAAATACATCAAACACGGACACGCTCGTAAAATATAAGCATTATGACAATGTGTATTATATTATTATAATAATGTTGTAGTATTAAGAACCGTTATAATTAATGCGTAAGGTTAGGTTAGGTTAGTTTTTGTGATATAAGTATATTATGATTTGTCTGAGGCCCACAGATTACAATAGTGACCCGCTACCAGCCATTCATAGACAAATACCAAGGATTCGTTTACAATTTTTTTTTCCACTTTCACCTTAAATGCCTTTAAATTTAACTTTTTACATCCAGAACCATATAAACATCTTTTAGTCATTTATATATTTTTTTTATCTATAAAACGGTAGGCCTCCCTGCCGCAGCGCTGCCGCGCCGGTCAACTTTTTATTTACAACTGGTTAATGTTCCTAAACGTTTAATATCCGATACTATGCTTAAAATTAAATACAAAAAACGCATGACATTTCTAAATTTATCTAAATGTCCCATTCTTGTAATCGCTATAATTTATGAAATTTTGATTTTTACACCAACTTTAGAAATATCAATACAAAAATACTCTTTTGAATAAAATTTTATACACGACTCATATCGTCGGCGCGGAGGCGCGGCGGTAGCGAAGCTGCCCCGAAAGAAAAAGCTTTGAGCCTCGTAACCTTAACATCATGAAATTTGTACTAAATATATCGAGACGAGCGAACGCGGGCCCTTATTACTTAGCCGAAATGCGAGGATTCGAAACAAACGCCTAAACACTAGTCAAATTTCAATTTTCTTTGTAACGCTCAGTATTGCGACGAACACGCAGACGCCGAAACATAATTGTCGCACGTGAACTCGCAAAACTCCTGGAGCCATTACTAATTTAATTTTGATTTTTCTTAATTTTGATACTAATTTTTATCACCGGGAACCGCGCCCGCTCGCTATAATTTACAAAATATAAGTAGGTATATCATACGAGAAAAGAGTTGCAGCAATGGACTGCAGTTACCAAAATATATTAACAACATAATATACATTTATACGAATACAAGAAGACTGAACGTGTATCGCTATTACGAATGAAGACCACAAGGATATTGAAATTATCATTTATTTTATGACATACAAAATAGCGAACGCTGGATATGAGATGTTCAGAGTCGAATGACGCGTTCGGATTCTTACCTAATAATAATTTAAAAGCATCGGCAGTATTTGTTCCATGACATTCTAATAGTACATCCGTGCTCAATTTCTTTGATAATTTTAACGACATTACAAACGAATGATACCTATTTAATTACTACCTAATTTTTCAGCATTTCCCTTATTGATTTTGTCATATTATAGAAAAGTTCATACAGCTAGTTGGTACATCTAAATGTTTTCTATTATCCAAAAATGAAATGCTACATAATAGTCTATTACAATTTCGAAAATTTAGGAACCATAATACCCAAACGTGAAACTGAATACATTCATAGTGTATTTTCGTTTTTATAATTAATTTTGAAAATAATTTTTTATATAATTTCACCACGATAGATCCAAACATTTAGTAGACGGATTTCAAAATATTAAAACTGTCAAGCAAAAACATTAGATAAATACAATATATTATGAAACTTAAGTAAACTACGTCTAGATACAAAATTTGGAATCAATGAGAGTTGCCAAAAAGACAATTTTTATAAATCTACAATACATATTATAGTTACAAACATAGTTTTACAATCAACACCGAATTTTGTACTTTTCTGTGGGATAGCCCCATGATCACTGTGGACTTAATTATTTCGATGTTTCAATCATGAATCTTTACAATAATTTAGAAAAATTGTCAACCAATATCTAATAAATAATTTATTAATACACGAATCGGCTTGTAATATCCATTGTGGTCTTTTAGCGGCAGCACAGTGAATCACTCAAGTATAAAATCCGGAAGGAACAAATAAATCAATACATAATATGAATATCGTCATAATTGTTTTCGCCTTACCAAAAGTTTAAAGAAAAACGACTCCAAGTATCTGCAAATAACGGCATGTCAGTTGAATACTGTTGATGGGAAATCAATACATTTCTATTGTAATATGTGTTGTGTAGCCTGCATGTACAATTCTATTTTATATAATTATGAAGAAACTATGGAGAGATCGGGTAACGGATTCATTACTTGCTATACATGGAAGTAAATAGGTAGACAGTCTCATTGTAGAGCTGATTGGGCCTTTGTGGCGTCTGCTGTCGCTTCTGCTACTCAATTAATTGGCTCCTCAGCTCTACCATGAGGCACTGGATAAAAGAACGAATAACGTTAACAGAAAACAATTTAAACGTAACATGAAACGATTCTCATTCGTGAATAAGCCCTGCGGCGACTGATATAAACTTGCCAACGTACCGATGTGTGTCGCAGAAAATGAAACTGGGCTATTGCTGGGGTATGGGGGTGGAGACACGGGTGTCGGGACTAATTTGGAACTAAAAACCAGTAGGGATCGAACGGGGGAGGCTGTAATACTGTATCTGAGGTTCCTTCTTACCTAACCTGACCACTTCACTAACACCAGTCGACGCCTGGTCCATCCTAAACTGAGGTTCTCTTATAATTATCGTAATAGTAAAATGATTACAAATGAAACGATAACAAAGTGTATTAAATGAAAAATGCTTATAGTTGCTTAACTACGGCCAACCGCCCGCCCTGCGCGGCTTCGTACCGGAAACTCAAGATGTGTACGTCATACAATTCCGCAAATGAATTCACAATATATCCGTTTCCTATTGCACCTTAAAATATTATTAACGCTAAGATAGTTTCCATTGTATTTCATCTGTATTAAAATTACCGTAGTATATACACGTGTCGCTATATAACTTTGTACAACTGTCTTTACGTTTTATATCTAGTTTAAAAAGCTAAATTATTGAACATCTTCCGTCCTGTGAAACTAAGGATGTGAACTGAAGGTGACGCCACTTTGCAGGGAAGACGGCTGGCTTCTACATGTTATAACAAATACATCAAGTACAATTCGTTCGTACTTGCGCCCGAGTTATATGAGATTTCGATCTGTGATCCGATTTGTGTGACTGTGGCTAACCCGGGAGCAAGTAGCGAACTCTTCGTGCTACATATATCTACGAATCAAACTAATTATTCTTCTATAGTATAATAGTAAGTGTGTATGTATACTGCTTGTTCGATATGGCGAACGGATGCGTGCTTTTGTGTGCACGAAGGAAACACGGCGCCTTTGGTTGGGCGGGAAGTTCTATTGAGGGCCCTTTGGTATAATTTATTATCATTTTCTTTTTTAAAAAAATCAACATTTCTCAAGGCACTTCTGATCGGACGAGCTGGCCCTGGTGCGTTTTTGTGACTTGGTAATTTAATTGTAATGGTGTTGAATTTTGTTGGATTGTTATTTGGTTTGCCTTCATCTATTGTGCCTGTGTGGGTGTGGGTGTGGATAGATAAACGCCATGTATCATTCGCTGGCGGCGGATACGAGCTGATTCAGATTTCCAGTTTTTAACTCTAAATATGCCTACAATTGGAAATAAAGTATGGATTACGAGATAATTGGCGTTCAATTGAACGAGGAAACGGAAATTGTGTAATTCGTAACCGAAATAGTGACTTACAATACTAAGCTCGTATACGCCGCTCGCGCACACAGATGTATTCACGCATTTCGGAATATATTTTATCTAACGAATAAACTTAAACCTATTTCCAGAACGAGAGTACCGGACCAACTGAAACCATTTGCCGAACTTTGCCGAAAAGTGTGAATGAAACTAAGGATGTGTAATTGAATAACAACAGAGGATGTTTACTGTTTTAGAATTTGGAGTCTGTATTCCTTATTCTATTGAAAACTCTGCACGAACATATAACCGGCTATCAGTATAAAAATAATGTTAAATTCTTTGTCTGTGGATCGAAAAATAACCCTGCTCTATTGTACTAATGTCTATGGTTAACTTTAATTATTCCTAAAATAATTATGACGAGGTAAAGGTTGACAATTTTCGGACACGCGAACTGTGCCAACATACTGATACGCCTACGATAAACAAACAAAACCAAAAGGATCCAGGATTAGGAAAAGAAATGAAATAAAAACAACGAAAAATTTCAAACTTAAGCAGTTAATATATTAAATCGTTTTCTTCCTTAATGAATAAATCAATAAATGATTTAAGATATACATAACTATAAAAACCATTTACGATAATACTTAATAATAATATAATAATAATTATATATAGCGAAATATATTATGTGCACAAATAAAATTCTAGGTGACTTAAATTTCTTCTTACTCATATAAACTAATGAATTTCCTAGGAGAGCCGAGGCCGTGGCGGTGCGATCCGCCCTCCGCCACGCTACCGACGTTCAACGTACGAATTCCATTTCAATAATTTAATTTAACTTTTTATTAATAATTTTGAATCTGAAGGCCTAAATGCGAGTGTCGTATAATTTTGGTGTGCGAACAATAGTCCAATGTTTTCATTTTTTTATTTTCGAATTTTGTTGCCGAAACTAGTGTGCGTTGCGCGTCGCGCTCACTCCAACTGCTCAAGGAAGTTTGGCGACTTGAAGTACTCCGGCACGGGGTCGTCAAGTCGCGAGATGACTTTGTAGATGGACTTCTTCCAGCTCTGCTCGGCGTCCTTCCCGCCCTGGATGGCGCGGAAGAACTCCCGGAGAGTCTGCTCGACCACGTATCTGAAGTTTGGTGGAACCTGGAAATAAGAAATTCATTAATTAGCACCATTAGGACCTTGAAAATGCGCTGAAAAGACAACAATATATGGTAACACTTACTTCAATGTGGTTATTTCTGTTGTAATGTAGATTGAGAACCCTGTACAGCTCAGAGTCTCCAGCAACGTGGATGTCGTCCGCCGTCTTCAGACCTTCGCTTATGGCCTGACGGGCGTACTTCTCCATTTGAATGTAGTAAAACTCTCTGTAAAATACATACTCTGTTAGAATAATGTTTGAAGAAATGTGAAACTCGAAGGAAACAAGGAAATAATACATATGTATTCATATGCCATTGAGCCATGGAACCATAACCATGCCTCCTGCTGATAGAGGACAAATATTTGTTTTAAATTTATTTTTATTATTTATTACTTAATATGGGACATGGTGTTATGGTTGTAGCTCCTAAAAAACGTTGTGTAAAAAAACTTGGGGATTAAAAAGAGTAGCGGAGAGTTTTTTGCCAGTCCTTCTCTTCCGTTCTACACCCATGATTTGAGAACTGGCAGTAAATGTAAAATTTAAGCATTTAACGTATATATTTTTTGACGTTCGTAAATGTACATCATGTAACCTATATGAATAAATGATTTTTGAATTTGAATTTGAGTCCAGTTTTGGCCTAGTAGCTTTAACGTGCCAATCTCATCCGAACAGTTAAGGAAAAAATCGTGAGGAAACCTTCTTGCCTCAGACCCTAAGTCGACGGCATGTGTCAGGCACAGTAGGCTGACACCGACTTGCCTATTATACAAATTATCTTAATACAGAAATCAGAGACCCAGAACCAAAAAGGTTATATATATGCATAGTTATAAGTTAATGATTAGCTTTTATGAAGCAAAAGGCAGGATATGCCAATTGGTATGATGCGTAGATAAATTCACCTGCAGTGTGACACTTCACAGCACAATGAGAATATAAAAAGTACTCGAAAGCCGTCGGAGGGCTGAGAGGATTTGATTAGTCATTTTCGCTCAGTCCGCTTGTCGCGTATCATCGCTATCTTGGTCCGCTTCGCTTACGAGAGCGAATCGAGTGTCTCGCAGGGCTAATTACTTACGAGTTCGCATTCAAACGGGCTAATTCAGTTTTTCTCGTCTCGTCGAACGACGGGAGGCTTACAGTACCTATAAAACCTCAGTCAGATTTGATTAACCGGAAAATTTGAATAGCGAATGTCAATAATTGGCAACGTTTTGAGGTACGCACTCGGTTTTAAGGTTGTTCTTTTTTTAAAAATGCTTGCGTCACACAATTAAAAAAATAACACGGCCTCGAAAATATGTCGCGAACTCGCGAGAACCACGTGAAACTTCAAATCACTCAATAAATAGTCAACAGCTATCAATCGAGGCGGATCATCCCTAAGCCACTTGCGCGAGGGAGAGTGCTCGAACTTCTCGCTCGCACGCTGGGGTTTCTATTATTTTTTAATTGGCACTCCGCGAGATATTTCCAGCCTTACTAATTGACTAAGTAAATGAAGTGTCTTAATAATTAGATGTCTTTTTAACTGGCGGAAGGTGACATGATGTTTAGGTATTCAAGAATTGAATGCTTTAATTAGAGGGACAAATTATAAAATGATTCGTTCTTCAGTGGTTCACAAATAAAAATTGTGTATGGAGTAACTTGAGTGGTTTCACGTGTTTAAATAATTTGTTTGACTTTTAATTATGTGATAGATAAGTATTTAACACGTGTGACCATTAAGTGGCTGTCTGGAGTGATGATTACTCATGATCTTAATAGTGAAAGAATTGAAAACATATTCTTTTAACATTGCAGTTTTTTTATTCTTTATTCAATTTCTGGATTATCTGTGTCACAATAATGATGGCCTGTCCTGGTGCGCGGCAATAAAATGCCTTGAGAAACAACCACAGTCGATGTGATACCGATGGTAAAAAACTACAAATACATGAGAATAATATAGGACATAATATATTTCTTTTGTAGGATAATTTACATTATATTGCTTATACGTAGCGGCGTAGCAAACTCGTAGCTAGTAATTTTTCAACCTAAGAAAATGTTTATGAAATATTGCGGGAAATATATATTTAACCTATGGACTTTGCACTTTCAAAAATCGGAGTATGAATTAAAAACCGTTACTGTATCAGCTGTTTCATTGTTAATAAATCTTTGAAATGTCTGCACAAAAATATATATTATTGTGTTTAATTTAAAGACGAAAACTCTTTATATCTTAAACACAATGGTTCTTTTAGGTGATTGCACAATTTAGTGCTCAATTCCTATGATATTAAGGTCGATTTTTAGACAGAGATAAATGTTTTCTCAAGACATCTTTCGTTTACCTGGACGCAGTCTTGAATGTCATTGTTTGCAAGCAGTTGGTATTTTTTGCGGAGTTTCTTAGGCGAAGTTTTTTCAAAGTTCCACTGGAATCGGAACTGACGAAGAAATTCTTTGGAAGATTTTTATTGTTTATAAGAATGAAGTTCAAATTAAAATTTTATGCAGAGTTACCTTCATTGTTCATTGAGGCTTTCATTAGATGCTGGAATGGGTTACTTAGGGTTAAGTTCCGGAAGTCAAAAGCGTACCGGATGTCAATAATATTATAGGCTTTTGATGTTCAGGCACTCAGTGCATGAAATGTGATTTTACTTATACGTATAACGTAATTAATAATTTTAGATTTTTTGACTTAACCAAATGTAAGTTCGCAAACCTTGTTTTCATTTCATATATTAATTATTATTCATTACTTAAAATAAATCTGCAATTTAAAATCAACCAATCCCTAATTAATTCTAGCTGTATTCGTAAGATTGTGTAACGAAACAAGATTTACAAACAGTAATTTTGCTTATACCTAAATGGTTTGCAAGTATACCACAAAGGGTGTTAAAAAAACGATCTATTGTTAAAAGAATCTCGACACTTTCTTAAAGTCCCCCTCAAGAAGTACTTCGATTCCCGTGTGAACCGCTAAGCTTACATAGAGTTAATTCTCGTAGACACCCTTTGATCAAATAATAGTAGTAAACTAACGTGTTTTAGAAATTGAAGATATTTCTTTTGTCTTGAAGTTAATAGTCTAGAAGTCTATACGCCTATTACTTGATTAATTAATATAATTTTTTATTCATCAATGTCAGCTGTATTAAGAACTCATATAAATTAAACTCCAAGATTTTAACAATTGACGTTTACTAAGAATTCGTTTATATAAACTAAAAATAACTACAAGCCTGTGAATGAATTTCTGGAAGAAGATAGGTTGGTTTAATTAGCCAGGACGACGGACCGAATGGGCGAAAACTGAGTCCATACTACAAACAAGACGTTATAATAATAAAAGTAGCATCACCGGTCTGTTTATCGCAACTCTACATCGTAAGCAGTCGTTAAGAAATCTCTTCGAGGGGTCAGATCATTGTTTAATATTTTCTTCCCTTTGTTGACGCGTTTGGCGAGAATTAGTCTTTATAAGCATTAGACTCTTCGCCATAAGATTTGAGATATTTTAATAAAAAGTTTCCAGTTCTTTATAGGGAGTAAAAATGGTTTAAAGCACTGGCGAAGTTTGTAAGGAATACTAAACCCAACTTTTCCTTAAATAATTCAAATAAATTGAGGTTAAGTTAAAGATAATTATTAATTGTATAGAAATCGTTGTGATCCATTGTGACAGGTCGACAGATGCGCATACGCAGCCCCTATCTGTCAACAATGCAGCATTAATCCTAGCCATTTCGGTAGATAGAAATTGGCAATTATTTACCATATTTAGGGAGTCTGGTATAACGACAAATACTTATACTAAGTTTCTTCTCACATCGAATGGAATCTTAATCTGTCAGGCAAATGTTGTCTTTTTGGTCTAACAAATGGTATATCCGTGAAATGGCATAGAAGCATTTATATATATATATTTGATATGTGTGATCAATATATATATATATATACATTGATCACACGTTATAAAGTAATGTTTGTAAACAAGTTAATAAAGCAATTAATGAATATGGGTTAAAGTGTCATATCGACATACCAATGTCTGCCTTAACATATACACAGTTAACCGTTTCGCGATGCGGGCTAACCGCTAACCGATAACGAACTTCTACGCCAACATCTTCGTGACAGGCCATCATTACTGTGACACAGATAATCCATAATTTGAATAAAGAATAAAATAAAAGTGCACTTGAACTTTTGAGGCAACGCTCCCCGAATTCCGGCAAAAATTAAGGCTCAAGTGGGCTTCTTAATTTTTCTATAGGAATAAACAAACCGCCTTTTTGTGCTCTTTCATTTTCACGGCCTAATTATAATAGAACTGTAGTCATCAAACAATTACACCTAAACATTGGCGGAGCGCGCACAAAAAACTCATTTATAGAACTGAAATATGCACCACCTGAATCACTTCATAGAAATATTTTGATATAAAACCAACAAATCAGTATTGAAAAGGAGCTAACGCACACAATCGAGCGTTATATAAAACAAAAAAGAGTGCTTATAAACGCGTAACTTTGCCCCGTAAAAAATAGTTTTCAGACATTTCCTACTGACTTCAAATATACTCATTTCGATCGTTGCCAAATACAATGGTTATTAAAACCTGATGCAGGCACGGCTCACTGAAATGATAGGGGAGGTATTACAGGTTGTGTATGTGTGTGAGGCGGATGTGTGCGTTAGTGGACCGCGTCCAGCTTTCGTATAACACGCCGGAATGAGCCGATGTTGCTAGAGTATTCAATTGATAGAGACGCGTTTTGTACGTTTTATTCTGACTAAATAAATATACTTTAGCTTTCCAAACAAAAAGGATAAAATGACTACTTCAATCAATAAGTCAAATAGAGACAGAGCCTAGAGTTGAAATAGTTCTGATTAAATAGACAGGTAGTTTGATGAATTTAACGGACGGATAGGACGCTATTGATCTCAGTTACAGCGTTAAAAGTTGTATACGAAAAGTTGGCTAAAAATTGTTTTTAAAAAAAAAACGACTGCTCTACATTCTTGTTCTCTGTGCAAAAGTCGCACGGCGGTGAGCACACATACGCGGCGGCGCACACAGCCACGGCTAAAAGCGAGTAAACTAATACCGGGCCGGATTAATGCTTCAGTTAGTGAAAAAACTTTTTTTCAGCCTCCGCCGTCCGACTCAGGGCCGCACTCACTACTTCCGGTTTTGACGATTGTCCAACAAATAAGGTTGAGATGTTACTGAGTATAGCAAGTGAAGAATACTTTCTAATAGATTTGACAATCGGCAATTAGCACGTATTTAAACTGTCGTGTTACAATGCGGGTTGTAGACGGTTATCTACCCATACGCTTTGCGACTTTCTCGCGAATTATTCTCTTATCTTGAAACGGGAAATGCAATGAATTTTACGTTTAAGTTACGATGATTCTTCATCTCTTCTATTTACAATCAATCTATAAACAACAGCGAAGTACGATACATGACGGCAATTGAATCTAAAATAACTTGTCACTTTGAAGGCTTGAAAGGAACGAAGCCGTGATCGCAATGATGAATCGGAATCCGGTCCTGTATAATGACTCCCTCCTCACTGACCTGCCTCTGTCTTGTACCCCACGCTTCAAAAGTTCAGCTCATTTGAGTGCTTGCGGAGATTTTATTACCCCAACTATACTCGCTTCGGTATTAAAATTTCGAAAAAAAAAGGGTTGAACAGACGCGAGGCCGTTTAAGTGCGCCCATAAAGCTGACCGTTCACGGTTGCTTGATTTCAGGATTAGTTCGCTAATTACTGTTTTGAGACAGTTTCAAAAACCAGTTCTGACAGTTCTTTATTTTTAGCTTCCTCGAGTGTCCACAGTAAAAAGTATACAACGATGCGAACCTTTGAGCCATCTGTTATGAAATTACACTAATGCTGAATTTTATATGTCGAGTGCTTGATAGTATAAAAAATTAGGCGCTATTCTAAACAAAAGATAGTTTCTATTTTGCCTTTTTCAATTTAACGAGCTCTGCACAAGTATGATTAAATCCAGGATAAATTATCAAATTAGAATCAAAACTTTTATAGAGTGATATTTTAATTTAGTGTTTTCAAAAACCTTTCAATTCAAATCCAAATAGAAACAACGAATCCCATTACGTCTATCACAGATTAGTGATCAGACATTTTCATAAAATCAAGCATCAAATTATCAGAATGTTTTTGCGATTAATTTTTTTTTTTAATAAAAGCCATTCACACGAGTTACATTCACGAATCTGTCAACGCATCTCGTATTTATTTTATCCGAACAAATATGTAATCAGAACCGCGAATATGTTTAATATGGCGGCCGCTGATCACGTGTCTAACAATAATTACTTTAGTGTTGCCAGTCGTCATTACGTCAAACCGCCTGCTTGCTCACATTTTCACTATACTCAAGTTATTTCCCCCGGGCCTTTTGTCATTGCTATTTATTACTAAGATTTCCTACGACACGTATATTTTTTACTTATAAGTTTGATGGCTTTACAGATAAAATCAATATGTTTCATTAAAATAATAAGTGAGTGACTTTTTTACGTTTCGTTTAAAAACCTGCGCTGTACTTTAGAGTTTTTGAATTTCGTTTTAAAATCGCAAATATATACCACCTCTTCACATAATTACTTTTTATTTCGTCCAAAGTCCATAATACATTGTTATCAACAATAACTTTTTGTCCTTGTTATATCCTTGTCTTTGCAGTTACCACTATCAAACGGAAGCGTTTGCGCACCATTTTATCTCGCTTTAACTTGTACCGTCCATTCTGAAAGATCTCTGGCTGCAGACCGTACTTGTGTATATCATTTGTTTAGTTAAGTAACGGAAGGTCTTATTATAATGGCCAATGATGAAGAATACTTGTTGTATTTATGTAGAATTGGTTCGTTTCTTTGTTTCATATTTTTAACATGAACTCTAGTTTGCTCACTAATAAGTTTGTTATTTTATATATAAATAAACAAACCTTCTTTCTAACACTGTGAACGATTACTAAAATAACAGTAATCATTTATACACTGCGTAACAAATAAAGTATTTTTTATTTAGGTTAAAATGAGTCATAAGTCATATGTCATAAGAAACTAGACATTGAAGTGCTTGAGTCGGTGCCACGTGGGAAATTATGAAATGTAAAACTAAGGCGTGTTTGTCATCGACCGAAGAAATTAATAAAAGTTTCTTACCCCACCTACAGTAATAAATGTGCTTTAGTAACACATATAATGAACGCAATCTTTTTAAGTTTATTTACGGAAGCACAGTATACATTATAACCTAACGTGGATGAAATTTTAATAACAGTATTTATAAATAGTTAACGATAATCTGTGGTGTAATTGTGACAGCTGTCTTAGCGGTAAAGATCGCGTGACAGCTCTGTTCCCGCCCAACCGTGTGTCGTGTCATTAGAGGCGTATTAAGGTTTTTAAGGCAAATGCTAATGAAAGAATGCCGCTCCCACTCCTTCGAGACCGGCAAGGCGCGCCGTGCGTGTCCCCAACACGAAGACATGTCATGTCATAGCAATTATTAATTCTTGTATGCTTTTGTTTAATTAGCTGTGCCAGTAAAAGTATGGCAGATCCTTAGTGTTCAAGAAAATAATCATAAGTTTTTTAGATATATTATTTATATCATCTGATAAATTGATGAGGCTTTTAAAAGCTCCACCCAAGTCTTAATGACACGCATAACTAGGCTGACATTAATACCGTTTCGTGCCTTAAATATACTAAGTAACCTAATTAAAACGCGTTAAAGGGTGTGGTAATTAAAGCATTGTAATGGTTCGAAGACAAGATAAGGCCGGTCGGAAGAAACGAGCACTTTTCTAATTATGCTTTCATTAGTTGATGGATGGCTTACTCATGCTTACGTTAAGGAATATGTCTATAGTCGATGCTCGCATGCAATGTTTTATCTTCTCGTGCGATCGTTGTTGTCTTTGGATCACGCTAGAATCGTTGTTCTATCGGTATTAGGCCGGAAATATTGGTGGATTGAATTCTAATACAAAAAAAAATGTGTTTATAATGTTTAAAACTTAAATAAAATTTAATTACATCTTTTATTTTTCAACTGTTATCAACACGACTGAGTGCATGAGTTAGTGTGTGGGTGCAAATCTGTGAGTGAGTGAGTCAGTAATGAATGAAGTGTGTAATTAAATATTAGGTCTCAGAAGCAGCTCTAACACTGCATAGGGTGTGTTCAAAAGCTAGTTCTTAAGGCGTATTTTTAGATTAGATTAGAAAGAATATTAAATAACGACGCAATTTTAAATTTATAAATTTTATAAATTGGAACAGGAATATAAGTGACTAATGAACACGAAGGCAGCTTTATCAGCATATTATATTTATAATGTCTCATAAAAGTTTCGATATTGATACGAGCGAAGTAGGGCACAGGAAGATTGGCCGGCGTCAGCCCCACACATGGCCCGATACTTGATTACAGCGATAAGTACCGCGCCTTGCGTGTTTTAATTATATTATTAACGATGCTAGCCCAAACTAATACTTTATAATGGTTACGTCGCAATGATATGTAAATATACGCCTCGCCTCAACTATTAAGCGCATCGCGTGCGTAAAAACCTTCACTTTCAGAAGACACACTGCCCATAATTTAGTACCAAGGCGTGACATTCTTTCGGGCGAATGTATTTCTAAATTCTCCAGTTACTTAATAATTCAGCGAAACAAAACTGCCACTCGTAAGACGCGAAAACTGGAGTGACGCGTAATTAGCAGCTTTTTAGAAGAAAAACTACTCATAAGCTTCCTCGAAAGGGTAGGATTAATTACTGGAGGTGCTTACATGAGCGTGGCGCGATATAAATGGCCGGTACTTGGCACCCTAGCCTCGCCTGGCCTTATTAAAAATGTTAACACGTAAATTAGACTCTACGGTGGCACTGTATTAGCCAACCAATTAAATTTTAGAGTCAGCTCACACAATAGAGCTAGGCGAGTTCACACCCCGAGGGATAGCGAAACAAAATAGCCTCAGCGATGTGAGATCAACCCCGTCATACGTTTCCTTCACACTTTGATAACGTTTCTAGTGTTTGGGAAAAATAAAATTGCGCACTTAAGTTTTTAATTACAAAAAATTAAATATTGAACCAAGTATGTACGGAGCGGGTTAGCGCGGTAAGTTAAAAAGCCATATGAAAATTGCGAAGTAAGGTTGGCAGCATTTCCGTTGCCGACTGTAAGAGTCCTTGCATACGAGAGAATTTATTCTCAGTTGAATTAATAAAAAATATTAACTTTATAAAAGTAATTCTGATGATTGAAAATCTTGTTATTTCCACATTTCCCTTTGCCGATGCAATGCTGTGATAATTTCACGGTGTCTAACTTTACGAGCGCCGTGTTTATGAGATGAATAAATTATTAATTAAAAGAGTTGTGAGCGTGTCATTAAAGGCATCAGTGGCCGGCTTTAGCTGCAGCAGGCGGCGGGGCATTGTGTCGTAAGCCAGGTCGGCCGTGTGAGAGTGGGTAAAAGGTTTTAGTCTCGTCTAGTCTAAGTGCACACACTCGTGCTAGTTGGATGTGTATAAAGATTAATTGGAGTGTTGCCTATTCTAACAATTTACGACGCCTTGTAGCGGGCCGGCCGCAGACCACTTCTGCGCAACTTAATTAAGCGAAATAACTTAAACGAGTCACCGTTGCTAATTAGAGCTATCGTCGCGGCTAATTCTCCGAGTGACTCTTTGTTTGCCTGAGTTTCTTTGAGTTGCGCGCTAAAAGAATTTGTCTTTGCATCGACTTTGAAGTATGTTTGTTTTGGACCCCGAGGACTTTGTAAAGAACGTCGTGTTAATTTCGAGAAATAAACTTTCGTATACAGAATAATATTATTCGGATGTGGTCGGTAAATTAAAAAGGAACCGCTTTAAGGTTGGTACACACTGGGCGACGGAGCGATAGCAAAAGACGTTGAAGGGTTCTCGCCTTTAGAACCCTTGAGGTGTGCACACAGTACGTCAACAAGTGGCTAGTTGGCTGCCATACTCAAACCTGCGTCTTTTTACTATTAACTATGTTAATGAACTATTATTTTTTATTACCAATCGCTTATCAATCTAATTAGTTTCATTAAATTTAATTTACTTTTGATAACGTTAATTACGACCTAAACAACTCGTACATATTTAAGATAAATCTGTAAATTGTATTTTTTCATATTTAGTCGTGTTACACCAATTATAACTCAAAATCGGCTGGATCGATGTTAGTTATATCTTTTTTGGTGGATTTTTCTCGAAATAGCAGAATAAGTAATATCAGATAAGTTATCGTATAAAAATAAATAATTTTACGAATGCAAACTGAATGTGTGCCATTTATTGACAAAACTACGCAACATTTTACATCAAATTCGTGTCGGTTCAAGAAATTCCGATCTTGAAGTAAACGAGGAGATGCATTTACAGGCTTTGATCTTGATCGAAGACGTGTTACCTCATTAAAAATGTTGTGTATATAATAGACTGTTAGCTGAAACAAAGTTAGCCGGGTCAGCTAGTATAAGCTAAATCTGTTAATTGTTTTTTGTTCAACACATAACGATAGAAAATAAAACCTATTAACGAATATTCATATACCAAAGTATCGTTATCGCGTATTTGAAGACTTCTCATTTACGTGCTTAAAAAATTCGCTATGTTTAAAAAAAATCGTTTGATGTTAACAGCTAATAGAAGCTTCCGTTTTAAAATATCATTTGTTGTAGACACCTGGGTAATTACCTTCGTGTGACCCCTCACCCTTTCAGTATTTCAGAGATGTTTATCGTAAGGAAATGGGCATTTTCCGTTGTCCACAATGCAACCATTAAGGGTACAATTTTAATGGACTTAAGTTTCGTCGGAAAATTGATGCAGTAATCGTCGACAAGAATAAGATAACGATACTGTTTTAAATTAATTAAAAATAGGTTCTTTAATTCTTAGTTTCTTGTATGAAAGGCTTTTTGGGGTAATACATTGAGAATGTACAATCTAGTATATTTCCTAATAAGTTACAGTTTCGCGGTCAACGTTCTCAATTAATTTACTTTTCTTGCGGTTTCATCCTGTTGTTGGAGGAAAATCTCCAAATAAATTTTAATTAAGTCTTAAAGTTGATTCGAGTTAACGGAAAAACACAAATATTAATTGATAATGTATTCTAGACTAAAATATAAATGCATTAATATGTGAAAAGCTTTTACGAAGCTTATCATAGATAAAAGAACTGGCTCAAGATACGGGCATAAAGCTCTGATAACAACAAATTAAAGTGTTAAGCAAACATTGATATTATCTTCGTCTCTATCTTTGTTATCAAGTGTGAGTGGGAGGTAGAGTGCTAGAATATCGGCCAATAGATATGCAAAGAACGGGTAGTTTTATCATAGGCACGCGGCGATGGCAGGTGCCTCTTATCAGGACTTAGATAGCGCGAAAATTAGTCAAGTGGAAATCAATACCGAAGTAATTTTCCCCCTTCGCATCTCTTTTAACCTTTTCAAGTACCTACTCAGTGGTACATTTGTGTCGAGAGAAATAATTTAATAAGATACAAACTTTCAGTCAAAAATAATCTAAAAACGAATTAGAGCCCATTGCTTTCCGTTAAATAGGGATGTTGCTCCACTATTTGTTATTAGGAAATAGTGAATTTTCACCCCTTTATTGAATTATTACGGGGTGATTGGATAATCGTAGTCGAAGACAGTGATTGCTCTTAATTTGTTTAACTCCAAGATTGCTTACTGCTTGTATATCGAGTGTTTTGTTGTAATTTAATTTAGTCCTTGAAAGTATATTCTTGTTTCTGTTACTTAAGGAATAATATAATAAAAACACTTACCTAAAGTTTGAGAACCATTTGACGAGCTGTGCTGTGTTGTTTTTGTTGAACTTGATGTCGGGGAAGTACATCTTGAGAACCGCAGAACTTGGGTACCGCACCCAGAAGAACATCAGCTTTGCCTTGCGTAGGTGCATCGGTGTTAATGTTGAAGAGTGCAACGGAATCAAGGATCATATTGTCTTGACAAATACACAAACATACTATCGAAACATTATGCAATAGACTATAGGTAGAGTGAGGTATTATGGCATCATCATTTCTACTTAATCCCGTCTTGTAATTCTATTAAACGCAGATATCAGTCTTATTAAATCGCGATAGGCTTTTAAGCGTGGAATAAAATTTATTGGATTACTTTAATCCGCTTTATTTTATTCGCCAAAATAATATCTAAAACTATAATTGACGCCAAAGGAATTAGGCTAAGAACTAATTACAATTAATGGGTATAGATATACAATTATTCTTGGATAAAAGGAATGCTGGTAAATCTGATTATATCCCTGTATTACGTCGGTTCAACGAAGCACCACAATACTTAATCCATTTGCATCTAATCTTATAAAGCACCTTATCTGATATCACACTCGGCATCTAGGTACTGTTGTTAATTATCTATTACTGTACATCTGTTTTATAATAATGTATTAACCTACATTATAACATTTTTATATTAAAACGATTAGTGTTACGCCTAATGAAATACATTTTCCTTTCTACGTAGACGTTGCCCAAGTATGGAGACTATTACCGCAAGCATTTGTGGGGTTTCAAGAATCGTATATCTAACTGTTAAGTAGGAAGTGAGCGGTCGCAGTCGTAAGGTTAAACGTAGAAATAAGATATCTGTGGCCGTTTGCGTGTACGGCTTGAGGAATTGACCGGATTACGTAAACACTATGACTGGTCTTTGTCTTAGTTCTATAAGCCGGAGTGCGACATTTCGATGTATTGGCTGGAAAGCTGGAAACAAAATATTATGTGTAGATCTATTAAAAAGGATATAGTAGGCTGGACTCCGTCGTAAGGCAGGTCTGTGGAGTTGCAGTCAGAGTGGTCCTGCGCGTCCATGTGGTGAGGATGGTGCGGCGCATGGTGCGGATGGTGTGGGTGGTGCCGCAGGTAGTCTGGCGAGCTGTGGTGTGCCGCCGCGAGCAGAGGGTGCAGCATCGTCGGTGCGTTTGGCAGCGGTGGAGAGTCCCGCTCCGGCGCGGGCGGTGACCGCGCTAAACCTCCACCCGCCACAAAAAATGGCGAGTACGGCGAGAACACTTGACTCTCGTGTAGTGACGGATTCGGTATCGCAACTGACGTCGGCAAGGCCATGCCTCCAGGGTACGGGCGTGGAGAAGGCGACTCGGGGAATTTGCTTTCAGGGGAGTGCCCCATTCCTTCTCCTAGGATTCGGCTTACGGTGCGGGGCGTGATTCGCGTGTCTGTCACCTTATGCCGCTTAGGCTTCTTTGGCGTCACGACTAAACTCAGAGGCTCGCTGGGGTCCATGTTCTGTTCCCGATCATAATGTCCATTCATCGGGCCGAAGTGCGACGGCATCGGCTTCTGCGGCGTCTGGAACAGGCCTGTCGGAGGTCGCATGTGAGCGCCGTGGCCTGGCCCGCCCGCCTCGGGGTGCAGCGGAAACGCCGCGCCGCCTGGCGCACGGGGGCCATTCATATGGCTCATAAAAATTTGATTATTGGTCATAAATGGGACGCCATTTGGGGCGCCCGGGTGATGGACGGGTTGGTTACCTGGCATTTGTCCCGGCGGTCGCTCAGGCGCTTTCGGCGGTGGCGATTTTCTATCCAGCATTCTCGATGCTCGTATCAAATCCTTGTTCAGTTGCTCCGCAGCAGCCGCAGCTGCCTCTGATTGCTTGCCCATTATGCGTCGTTGGTGCACGAAGCGTGTTACGATAGAATCAATGAGACTCGCCAAGGACGCTGTGATTTCACTTTTAAGAACTTCAGCGAGGCTTTCTAGATCTGCCCCTGTGATAGAGCCGACTGACCCTGCATTGCTTCGTAATGCATCTAGTCGTTCCGCTAGCTCTGAAGGTAGGGGCGGTTTTGGCGTTTGCCCCATTTGTCTTTGTTGGGGCGAGTGTTGGTTAGATTGTGGCCTATGTTGATTATTTTGTTGGTGTTCACTAGCCTCTTTCATGCGCGCTTCTTGTTCTAAAAATAATTTTTGGCTAACATTTAAATACATTGCGGCTGCATTGCTGAGGTGTTGATGCGTGTGCGGAGGATGCATGTGTTCACCATGCGGCAGATGGGGCAACAGGGGGAGTGACCCATTGAAGCCAGGTGGCAGGTGTGGATGGGTGGCTTGGATCTTAGCAGAGATCATCTTGCTCATCACCTGTGAGAGCATGTTTGGTGGTGCACTGTTAGGTATTGGCGGTGGAACTTCCTTTGCAGGTGATGCAGGTTCTGATTTCGGAACAGTATCCTCAGTTTGTTCCACATCACTAGATGCACCATCATTGTCTATAGTCTCTGACTCTTGGCCCATGCGATTACAAAGTTGCAAATATTTCTCTTGCATTTCAGCTAATTGTTCTTGCATAGTTCTTAATTGTGATTTTAAAGCATTTTTTTCTACTAACTTTTGTTGTATCGGAGGTCGCTCACCGTCATCCTCGGAGTCCTCTGACACTGTCTGTACACTACTGCTGTGGCTGGCACCGTACCTCTCTGCAGCACCGTCGTGTTGCTGCGGGTGGTATAACTTTCGTTTCTTACACCCGTTCACTTGAGGTTGCTGAGGCGCAGGGCTAGAACGCATTGTAGACACTATGTTTTCAACACGAGCACGTTTCACATCCTGTGGTCGCGGAGAAGACCTTTGAGCGTCACTATCGCGGTCTTCAGGTTCCGACTTAGGAGCGAGAAGCTGTTCTGAAGGTTGCGGCGCAGGCGGCGGTGAGGTGCGAGAATCGCAAGCGTTGTCCAGTCTCAGGAGCGCGTCGTCGAGGTCTGGTCGTGAGTCTCGCGATATCGGCCGCTCAGGTGACCGCTTCTCGTCCTTAGGCTCATCGTTGTTATTATTTGCCAGCACATTATTATTATCCGGGGAGAGTCGCATGAGTTCCTTCTTGTGACTCTGAAGAATATCTCTGAGAACACGATCGCGAAGCACGTCACCACCGTTGGTGTCATCGCCGTTGTCCTCCTGTTTGGGTGCGCGGCCCAGCAGCTCGTTGAGCATTTCAGCTGGCGCGTAGCAAGGACCGAAAAGGCCGAAGTGTTGGCGACCCTCGAAGATGGCGCCGTAAAGTCCCCCACTCATGTGTGCGGAGCGCGCAGGCGCGGGTCCGTTCGTCGCGAGAGTTGAATAAGAATTGCGCGGCTCACCGGCGTCCACGCGCTGTCTGACGCGTTTCTGTTTCTTTAGGAGCTTATCCGAGTAGGGCGCGTGTGAGTCGGCCTCCTCCTCCGATGACATCATCCGCTAGACGGGCCTCGATTGGCCGGACGGGCGGCGGGCAGGCCCCCGCGCTACTCGAGCCGCATCGCCCGCTCTGCAATAAGGAGGGGAGCTTGATCAACACACCTGCTCTCTACAAGCGCCCGCGTCTCTACATTACGTCTTGAACGTTTATATGGGACGCATGTCGACTTATATCTAGTATGACAACTTTCCGAAACTAAAACTTTTTACGTAAAAAATTATGACTTAACTGAATAATATACAACTGAAATAACCTAAATAAAATAAGTTTAGTGTTAAATATACTTTATTTAACGTTACAAGAACTCAAATATTAATTTTACCAATCAGACACTTACAGTTTATTTAATTTTATATAAATATTTATTCATCAAGTAGCGTTAACTGTCAAAACTAAATAGGTACTGCGCACATAAATCAATTTTTGCGATTGAAATTTGAATGTCAATCATTAAGAAAATTAGCTACATGTACTATGTACGTAAATTCTCGCTCATGGAAACCTGAATATCAGATATTGATCAGCGTTAGGCAACTTGATAAAGCGTGGTAGCAGTACACGTATTAATTCAGAGCGTGACTTTATTCAAACAGGACAATGGAATCTAAAAATGTCAGAAATAATTCTATGAGACACGCGGCATTTGTGCGTATTTCCATTGCATCACGGTTTGTCTAATAAGATTACTAAGACGGTTAAGAATATTCTTTTATAATTAGATTACTCGTTCCTACTGCGTGTCTTGCGTGTCTTTCTCACAAGGCTTCAATCTTTTTTATTCAATAAGCCTACTTCAAGTACAATTTAAATCTTTAGCGAAGTACATTTTAATTAATTATTAATTGAATAATAGGTTTCTTACGTTTCAAATAAACGTTGTTTTAATATATAACGACACAGAGAGTAATCTTGATTAGGAAACTGAGAGCTAACTAATCACTTCACTATTTGGAAGTCGTACTTTAAGTTTTTTACTTTAATTTTTCTTCAACTCTATAAAATACACTTATCTGGCAATGTGTCCCAAAGGGGTCTTAAGTACAAAAAAATATATTTTTATGATTTTTAATAATATTTTACCATTAGTGTTATTTCGTATAGATTCAGTATAAAAAATACCTCGGAAGTATTTTATGGTCAACAATGGAGTCATGTTCATCTCGCGTCTCTACCAACATCCGCAATTTGCCACAATGAGATGTTATCAATAGCGGATGACTTCCGATGGTGACCAGCCACTTGCAACCACCGTCACGGTCCAACCCACCATTGGTCAACCTTACTGAACGCTTTCCGCACCTATTTAGTATGGAAACTTGCTTTCTACATACATTGTTATTTTCTATAACCGATTTTAAATTTCTAGTATGAATACCAGCGTTTTAACACCACAGATAATATTTGTCATGTTTGGTTATTTGAAACCCGTCTTATGTTGTTAAGAGGTCATAATTGTATTTAAATTAATGTAATATCATTAACCACTTGGTTAACTAAATTTCGGCAAGAATATACAAATATTTTAGTGATTGTATTCTTATTAGAAACATAAATATACAATAAAGTAACGCTTGACACATAGACAAAAATTTAAATTACAATTTCTTGAAAGATACCAAAACTATATGTTAACAAAGAATTTGTCGGTAATAAAAACTTTGTCATTCCAGCTTATTGTATCAATGTATACGAAAGTCTATTTCGTCTGGATTTTGAATCTCTCGTCTTATTACTTATTTATTAGTAAGTAAATGATTACAGATAATTGAAGCGGATATGTGTGCTAAGTTCCCACCCCTTGTTTATAATAAAAACTCATGTATCGTAATGCGTGCACGAAACTACTCGAATAATTACGACTCATGAATAAATAATATTTTGACAATTGTGGTCGAAATTGTCCAATACAAAAAGGGTAATAAACATAGACATAATTGTTTAAGCCTTCGTTTGTTCTCTTATAACGCAATTGCCATGCAACATATATTAATTATATTTTATTTTATTTATTTATTCAAACGTTGCAAAGAAACACAATACATAAAAATTAAAAGGGATGCAACGGGCGGCCTTATCGCTAACAAGCGATCTCTTCCAGGCAACCCTAGTAAGAAGAGAAAAAAAAAAGATGAGTGCAAGAAATATAAGTATATTTTATAGATCAACCAGAGTTGGTGCTTTCCTCGCTAAACGAGCAAGTATCGCAATCGAGAAATTCTGCTTTTAATGCTGTATTAAAGGTACACTGTCTAAGGTACACTTTTAAAGTGTATTAAATTTTTAATTTTGCATTATTTTTATTACCAAGTTAAGAATATTGTGAATATTTTATAGAAGATATTAAATTATCTTGATATAAAAGATTCTTTTGGAATGTTATTTTAATTTCGAAGCAATTTAATAAAAAAAATAGTGGCACTACAACCTTTTTAGATCTGGGCCTCAGATTTATCGAGGCAAGAAGGAGGAGAAGGATTGAGGCAAGAGGCAATCCCCGTGCATTTTAATTGCGCATTTTAGAATTTTTCAATTCAATTATTTAAAGCTTGTGGTTTGAGTAAAATATACATTTGTGTTTCTAAATTTAAGTGTAAAGGTTTGAAATTCAGTTTTCCTATAAAAAAAGTCAAATATTAATGTACATATTATATAATAATAATAATATAATAATATTTTTTTCCTAGAAGCCACCGTTTTTGGCTCTTTTCGCAGTAATATAACCTTGGTTAAACAGAAATATGTCTATAATTGTTTGTAAAACTGTCGCATTAAGCTTTGTAATTAATTGGTAGAATTACAATCTGTTAGTAGTTGTTGTTATCTATTACAGGAAACCAAATTTTGGTACACGGGTTTTGCTAACACTCTGTACAAAATATTTTCCTTAGAATAAAACATTCTCGTATTTTTTTTTGGCAAATTTCTAAAAAAAAATATAATTTGTACATCAACCAAGGATGTCAAAAATGAGAAAACATTAAATAATGAATATTAAACAGCTTACGAAGTTATAAACTACCCAAAACGAATTCGATGTGATGGCATTATATGAACGCGAGGACGCCCTATAGAACCTGTTGATATGGTTCCATATTGCAATAGGGGTGCCCTTTCACGTTAAAGGGCTGTTCAATGTCGAGATACCTTACGTTATTTAAAATCGTTTCTCGGCGAAGCGATTTCTTAGTAGTATTTTTTATTGTGTGCATAGTAGACAGACGAGCATTCTACCATTGAACAGTGTTGACCTAGTGCTTCAGCGTACGAGCCTGATCGCTAACGTCGTAGGTTCCATCTCAGGCTGTGTATGTAATGTAATGTATGTAATGTATATTTTTCTATAAGAAATGAAAATTAAAACATCGAAAACCTTGCCGCGCCAAGAGGCTGATCACCTATTTGCCTATAAGATTTGCAAATGATCATGAAACAGATACAGAAGTCTGAAGCCCAGACCTAAATATACAGTGCACATCCCAGGTCGCCACATGTGTATAAATCAGTTTCCTGGGAATTGATAGGATAGAAACACATACAAATTTTAATTGATTTCCTGTATAAGTACAGTATCAGTTACAGTAAGCTATAATCTAATAATATAATCATATTATTAGATTTAATTGCTAATTAAAATAACCTTCAAAAATGTTTAAAAATCCGTTATTATAGGTACATATATTTTAAATGAGAATGATTTATAAGAGAACAAATGGAGGTTTAAACGATTGTCAAAATGTGACAATCCTGTGTTTGTTTTTACAATTTCATCGAAAATATGTCGATATAAATTCATCGACATACGACGTCCCTCGTGTTTAATTTGGCGTGACCCGACGTCGTCTAATTTTTACGGAAATATTTCCCTTCCCTACATCATTCCCATGCAATGAAAATAAAGAAATTAACAGATTTTCAAACAAACATATAAATGTCATAATTTTTAAGTGGTTTTAATAGCGAATGTTATTTTAATTTTATTTTTTCATTCTAGTAACACAGACGCCACGAATGGCTTAAAATAAATACATGTTCGTGAATCTGTTTCTATTCCAGGTATAATGTAATGTATTATAAATATATATTATAATTTAAGATGATTAAAAACAATTTTTTCCTTTTAGTAGTATTTTTTGTTACTGTTCTTCAAAGAAATACAGATGTTATCGAAAAGAAAGAAAACATTTTATTATGACATTTAGTTAAGAAAAAGGAACACTAGTACCCACCCACGGGCTGCTAGTCTCTTCCATTTGTCATTTTATTTAGTGTTTATTAATATCTATGTGTACAGTTAATACAATTTGATAATTAAAATATTGTACAAGAAGAACATTTTCCGCTTCAGCATATGACAGGTTAATGTGTTTAAGATTGTTAGAAAATGTATAAACTTTTAAAACGTTATGAATTTTTTTAAAGCAGGATTTACTGAATACAGAAGTGCTCAAACGCCACCAAATTCTAAGTTAATTATTGACTGTCAACACAGCTGTATGTGCTAATAAATGTCCACCTTTACTGTATTTCCTTCAAATTGCAAATGTTTAATTGTAATAATAATACCACCACCATATGGCACCCTTTGGAAAGTGGTGGAATTCGTGGGAACTCTCACCCTCGCAATACCTTTAGTAGCATAAGTCACCGGTTATGGTCATCGGACCATATCGGGGGCTGTAATAAGACATGACAGGTGGTATTATTTGTTATTACTTTTGGTATATATTTTTTTTATAGAACAGGGGGCAAACGGGCAGGAGGCTCACCTGATGTTAAGTGATATCGCCGCCCATGGACACTCTCAATGCCAGAGGGCTCGCGAGTGCGTTGCCGGCCTCTTAAGACCAGAACCAGAATAATGCAACTTAAAACAAAGATGCCGAGTGTATTGTGTTGTGCCTGTTAAAAGATTCATTAAAAATACATTGAAAATGGTTATGTTTTTACCGTAATATGCAGGAAGATTTTTTTTCGACTTTCGTGGACATCTTACATTTCTGCATCTAACCTTGGTTATATACTTGACGTATTATGTTACAGTGCTCCATAATGGTGTCACTCAACGCGGCTTAATTGTCATGCACGTATTGCATGCATGCATTAAAACATTAACTATATTGAACATAATAATACTAAAGACTTTTAAAGTTGCACAAATCTGAGCCACAGATTTATGTATCTGTTTCATGATCGTTTGGCAATCGAATAATAATAATAATTATGTAACAAAATTATAATATCCAATGAATGATTAAATTACATACAAGACAAGATACACAATAGTGTCCCGTGTGCCTCGTACGAAGACGAATTAGCTGCATAATTATCCAATGTTTCGGGTTTTATCGAACTATGACATCCATTATCAGGATATTGATATTTTCCTCCTCAAAAAAAAAGATGTCAAGAACTACGTGAAGAAGCGGGAAGACTCGGATTTTGTTTAAGTAGTAGTTTTAAATTCTAAGTATTTTTTGTTGTTTTTAAATGTTAAATTTCAGTTTACTTTAGTTTTTTTTCATGTATCTTTGTTTATTAATGAAGTTGCTTTTTTCTGCTTTATATACATATATATTCTTTATCTAAGTAATCTATTTTGGCTTTCTGTGTTGTGATGACTTGTAATTAAATAAATAAAGAAAATAATTCACTATTAATCAATTAAGTTTTATCCGCCATTTTAGCTCATGACAAATAATTATCAATACCAACGAAAGACACATGTTGCGTTATCTGTAGTCGCTGGCTTGCGTCAACTTGCGATATGATTCAAGCGTTGTGGGCGTATGTAATGATAGTAATATGAACACTCAAAGTATTGTCGTATAATATCATTAACCCGAAAATAAGATTTTTAAAATTCATATATTTTGATATCTCATCTCAGGATTTCTTGTAAGAAATACTGAAGAGATGAGATATATAAAAGTTTTGTAGATCCAGTTTTGTCTATTTCCTGCTTTTTATTTCGTATAGCTGGCCCCGCGAACTTCGTTTTGCCTTAATATGATTTTTATTAGGCTACCTACTTAATATGATTTTTATTGCTTTTCTTCTCTATATTTAAATTATACTGAGTTTTCAAGGAATAAATTTAAAAAATACGCAATTAGGTCCTTCCTTCAAATTTTGCGGTAGGACACATATTCTGCAATTTAATTATACGACGATTATTTAATACCACCTCCAACTATTGAAAGTTAGAGTGTAATCATCCCTCAAAGGCCGGCAACTCACCTACTAAGAATGCGATGACTGCTCTTCATAGGCGGCACACGTCTGGCCATAAGTTATAATGTATTACATTTACAATTTATAAATACATATTTATTAAAAACTGAAATAAAATATAAGAAGTATGTAAAACGTATGGAGTATATATTTAGAAATTTTATTATTATTTTTAATTGTTTTGGATATCTCATTTTATTTTTTATTTTCTTTGATTATTATTATTTTGTGTGGTTATGTGTATATATGTTTTGTTTCTAATAAATGTTATTAGTGTCTGTCATTACATTATTATGAAAAAAAATGGTGTCTCATACTCCGCCATATTAATAACAAACAAAAAGAATGTTATATTTTACATATTAGTAATATTTTCCTTCAAGTATATTTTGTTGAAAATACCTCTACGCTCGCGTAGCTATTTGTAAGCCATCTACGAGGCTACGAGCTTATACGTAGCAAAGGCTTTTTATAATCCATGGAAAATGTCGGATCTGCCTACTTAATATCAGTGAGCACTCCATAATCAGCACTAAAGATATAGCAAAAATTGATAAAACGCGTTCTAGAATTAATAAGATAGCATCCGTTCCAATACAGCTTTATATATCTTTATATATAAAAAAAAAAATAATTGACATGAGTATTATAAGTATCTTAATTAATCATTAAACAATTGATCATAAGTGCTTCATAATCAATTGTCAATCTTATAGGCATTTAGGTGATCAGCATCCTGTGCCTAACAGGTTTCCTCACGATGTTTTCCTTCCTGATTCGTATGTCTTCCATGAGAGAATGTTAAATGCGCACAAAAATTCCGTTGGTGCACAGTCGGCGGTCGAACCAGGCCGACACATAGTTTCTTTACTAGACATTTAGATATTACATTTATTACTAACAAAACAACACACACAGTATCATAAACTAATCAAATAAATAATAATATAAATAATAAAAAATAAAAAAAGGAATGAGAGATAATTTAAATTTTTTTTAAGCACACGGTATGTTTTAACTATGTAATGAGTGTGTGCTGTGGTTGTAATTGGCCCTGACTCAGCAATATGATGATGAGCATTGAGCAGAGTGTTCCACAGCACTAGTCATTCCGCCAGAGACCACAGCAACTAGTTCAGTCGCAAAAAGACTACTATGTATATAACAATTATAACCAACCACCTAAAGTCTTTAATCTTAAAATTTAATGCAAGGTTTGGTATGATCAAAGTCTTACATAAGTCAGTCATAGACAATTAAAGAAATTAAACAAAATGGAGTAATAAAATAATTATTATTAACAATAATAACGGACAGTGTCCAGTAAAGAGTGAAGTCAAGCAATCAGCATGTATAAGTTATGAGTTTGGTAGCGTGTCTCTCGGGCCATTACTGCTTCTATGAAAAAGGACATTTTGCCTTATCGTTGGATATCACGAGAATAAAAACTGGCGATAAGATCACTGAGGGTGGTGCACGTTTATCGATATCGATGTTATATAATATTTTTTAACAATCACTTATATTTCTGAAAATAATATAGCTTTTGACATTGATATTGACATATTGAATAAGTATATCTGGAAGTATATTCTTTTATTAAACATAACAATAAAATATACAGTACTTAAAAGTTCCTACGCATTAGAAATAATTAAACTTGAATTAAAAAATGAAGTACCAACAAAATTATAAACATCATTAATAACACAAACATAATTTTTTCCTAAAACATTTTGTAACTAACTTTCATCATAATAAAGCCACACAATATCACAGTAAACTTTACGTTCAAGTGATTATACATTTTCTGTACACATTTCTAATTAATACATACATTTATCGACTAGGCACATCCCTAGCGCGGTAGGTTGGAAGACAGGCACTTATTAGTCGTCATTATCTATCGCGGTATCGCCCGTGACATATGGGCCAATATTGGACGACCATATCTGCTGTCATGCGAGAGAACGCCACGCTATACCCTTTGTGTTGAAAAACCCTTAATTGCTCTTTGTTTGACTACATGCGATGCTAGGTATTTGTTGAAAATATTCTTATATATCAGGAAATAATTATTAATACACACAACACAAAATTAAAATTATTCCAATAGGATTTACTCGCGGACTCGCCTATTCTATATATATCGCCTATCCTATTCGAACAACCGTTCTATAATCGTTGTATCGCTCTCGAAAGCTATGCTTAACAATGAAATCCACTAGTATCAAAATATATAATATATTTTCTATTAGCCTACGGATCTTTTAGCCCACCAACGTAGGTTATGCGTCATGGACTGAAATAAAAACTGAACTTAGCAGGCTAAATAATTATTTTTACTGCGCATAGAAAAACTTCGCGATCATAATATTCTAAGTTCTGGGTTGCTGGGCAGCATTAAAGTCAAGCGAGTAGTATGTAATAATAAAGTATTCTCGACTGATAGTAACTTAAGGAAAATAGGTTTCTATAACTTTTTGGGCCTGCCGGTTTCCTCACGGTATTTTCCTTCACCGTTCTATCAAATGTTAAATGCGCACATATATATTTTATTAGCGCACAGCCGTGGATCGAGCCTACGACCTCATAAGAATCTAACACTGGGCACTAGCCACTACTATATACGACATTGTTCCAACGCAAATTTTGAAATCGTAAAAACTCATGATCCAAACTACATCGTTCTTATCTTCGGCCCCACTTGACGCAGATAATACAGGCCTACAGTATTGATTATTATAAATTTATTATAATATCTTCAAGCTCATTGATTATGGCGGAATACGTGGTCAGTGGTTCGTGCTTCGATTTCTGTTCCACATGCACAACACTTTGATAGTTGGTAAAGAAAATTCAAAGTTATTTATAATAGCCAGTCTCAGATATGTAGTGTAACTATGTTACAATTGAATTTCTGTAACTAAGTACAATAGAATGATTGTATTTATAAATTAATTTTAAAGGAAATTATTTCGTATTCTAATTTACCTTCCTTATTTCACCAAGTATGGTCATTTCTAGACGTTTGGCGATAATTCAAAACCTAATTAAGAGCTAATTTAACAAATGTTAATGATTAGCGTTGCGGTTAATTTAATTGTACCGACGTCAGTAAACGTTCGAAATTTAAAAAATCAGATATCAGTAATAATTTTTGGTAAACAGTTTTTGATGAGATAAAAAAGGTACATCTTATTTAAAGAAAAACAAAAATTAATTAGTGTGTGTCTATCGGCATTTGAGCGAGTAATTAAAATTATTAGTGTTATCAGACAGCAGAATATTGAACTGCAATACTGCTGGGGATATTGACACCGCAACTACCAATCGCCTTTTTAAGTACCTCTTCTTGGAGGAAGTCCAATTAGAGTGAGCTAGAAGGATTGTTGCTTCTTGTTGTGATGTGCGCTCAGACATGAGTTGCTTATGGAAGTGAGTTGTGGTATTCTTCAGTCTAAATTTACGATATAAACACACAATTAAAAATTAAACTCAAGTGAGCATTCCAATTAAAGGAGGTTTTTTAATTGATAGAATAAAACGGTAGTTTCGAACTAAAAAATTATAGGTCCGCTGTATATGTTGAATTAAATTTGAAAGGAATAATTTTCAATACTGTCGAGCTAAATCATCTTATTTTATCAAAAGATTCATCAAAAGGTCGGGTTATAGTGGTTGTATGGTACTCGCCATTGAATGGGGTTCAATTTTGAGCATTACACTAAGCTTTTCCAATCAATGATACACCGTGTACAGGTGAAGTGCTTTTTACATAATTTTTCATAAAATCCTTTATATTTATGTTTACACAGCCACAAGTCTAAATAAAACTCTTGATTATGTTTCGAGCCGAGTAAACATTAATGACCTTCTCTGCGGGAGTTCCAAACGAAATATTTGCAAACAAAACAACCACATCCTTAAATATGTCAAAATACTAATAAACAGCCAAGATCTATTGTCGATGGGTTAAAATAAACAATAACTTCTATCAAGAAGTTACATCTGTTTATCTCGAACAAACAACCATTATTTTGTAATAATCTCGTCCGTCCGTTATTTTTTGCACTCATTAGGGAATCAAACGATAATTTTACGGTTCTTGAAAAAATATATGTTTCCTGCTGATAATACTGTTATCATAGTTAAGTGTTACCGATAATTATTCTTGAATAAGTATATTAAACATTTTTATTAATGTGGATCGTTTTATAAAATTACCTTCTTAGCAACTTCACTTCTATTCTCAATAGTAGTATACGAATAGTTTTATCCGCGCAAATAAAAAAGAAATTAAAGTGGCCTACAACTCACACGCTTTCTGACAGCGAGTATTCCGTGTCGCGATATCACTTAACATTAGGTCAGGATATTTCGGACCCTTATCTATAACAAAAATAATAATATTTCTTGAATAACAAAATGTCTCATTTGGCTGTATTGCCAAATCATTATTTTTCAATAAATGCACACTGATTTAGTATATTGTTTCTTCATATAGCTTACGAATTAAACCAATGTAATCACGACTAATAACATTCAATTTAGACTCCTGCTAGACAATTGCCGCGGAGATGGGCAGTCAAAACATCTGAGTGCTTAGTCTACTTCCAGCCTAACTATCGTCAAATTGTCTCTTCCTCTGTGACACGTTGGTCACAGGCTAAGGATGAATACACACGACTTACGAAATGTAATAAATAAAATTATTTGTTGGGGAAATTGTTGGGACAGAAGACGCATCAAGTCTAGTTCACGTCCCGATACATGGTACATGGTCCATAAAACAGTTGGTATCTATTTTAGCAGGCAATCAGGCCATTGGCGTGGTCGAGTACCTACCTATAGTTTTATGATAAGCAATGAGCAATTCAGTATCACAATATAGGTAGTCTCTTTTAAGTCTTATGAACAAGAAACGAAAAGAATATATTATTATAGGTTTGATAAAACATTTACAAGATATGTTGGACAAAATTGTTTGCGTTGTTTTAAATGCAAGGAAAACGGTATGTGTTAATTGCTTGAATGTTTGATGAGGTATCAATATTTTCTGTGCCGTAAAATTTAACATTTTAATGATTTTTATATGTTGATATTTAGCACGCAATAATGTTATAATTTCTTATTAGTTTTTTAGCGAATTTACAGTGTGAACAAATTTTTTTAATATGACGTTGATATGTGTCAAGAGATGGACGAAAATGGTGACCACATGGGCGCCACCACATTTTCCACAGGGAAAAAGAAAAAAAGAAAGACCTGTGGCTACCTGGGAAGACGACATCAAAAAAAAAACAGCTGGTTCCAACTGGATTCAAGTAGCCCAATCAAGAGAGAACTGGCTATCTTAGGAGGAGGCCTTCACCTACAGAGTTCTGACGGAGTGAAGAATAATAGTAGTAGAATAGAAGGAAAAACTAACACAATTAAATTAAGGATACAAATTTAATTACTAACAAAACTAACAATTGTATTTAAGTAAACTAACTTAATCCAACTTCTTGTTTTATACTCTGTAAGAATTAAAAGGCTTTTTTGTTTTTATTACTTATTTATATACATACATTGTTATATATAATATTTGCAATGCTTTATAATATATGTTTACTAATGAGATATAATACAAGGCATCAAGTATGCCTTTGTATTATCTCGCTACCCTGCTATCGCTACCCTGCTTGACACTGAACGTTTTGTTCTTTATTCACTTTATACAACGAATGAATTATTTCTATTTCATAATGTCACTAGAAAAAAAATCCCGATAGGAGTAGAGTTTCCGGCTAGTCGGTGTATGTTCTACGCCCTATAAATAATAAACGGGTTATATAAAAGAGTCTTTTCTTCAACTTCCATTTTGTTCTCTTTAGAGTAGAGACTTTTTGGCCATGGGTTCAAGTGAAAAGATGCTAATATAGATTTAAGTTGGTAGATATTACACACTCAACTAAACTATCGGAATACAGCGAGAAAATGCTGCCAGTGGCAGTGTAGCTTCAACGCAATCTTTTTAAATTAATCCAATTTTCCTTAGTTAATTTTTTTTTTAATATTACTATGTAAGTTAAGAAAATCGTAAATACTGTATACATGACTGATATCATGCTTAAATAAAAATTAAACATTAGAGGTTTTTTGAGGTTGAGCTGTGTACAAAATTTATCTATATGCATATGCATAAGCCAACGTATTTATTCTTAGTTTTTATTTATTTATAAAGACAAAAGTATTCAGGACGTTTGTAACCTTAATACAAGATAAATGTGGAAGTTTTTATCGCATATGTACCCTAAGCCGGAACGCGTAGATTGAGTGAAGTTCCGTCGCATCAAGCGGTGCGCGTACAAGATTGTTTCCTCGTTAGCTTACCAATTGAGCAGGCGTTCTTGGCCCGAGAGGGGCTACGGCCAATTTAAAACCTGTATCATTTTGTTACTAACATAGATAATATGGGCATTTAGGTATTTTGTTGATTGCGCATTTGTTGTATTTAAATGATTGGGGAGAGCGCAGGAGGTCATTTTTAGAGTCCCTTTAAATATATTCCGTGGAATATATTGTTTGATCATTAATTATTTTAACGGTGCCAAAATACAGTCATAGCTATATGACATCTTTTAAGCTTACATCACGTATTATATATAAATTTTTTTAAATATTTGAGTAATATTCTTTAAAGTTTGTATACCCCAAGGCGTGATCGCGGATTTCGTACTAATTTTAAAAATACTGTTTTCACTTCACTAGTTTAATGCATGTTATAATGCAACCCAAACATTCTTGTATATCTCGAAAATTCCTGAAGTTGCAACATTGTCGTTAAAACAAGAAACATCCAGACGCAACGGCGCAGTAAGCAATATTAGAAGTTGTATTGCAGAAGTTGCCCTAACGATATCTTGAGCAGCCAAAAAGATCTGGCCCCCGGCCAAAGTATGCTAGTGCTCTTTCAAAGACATGTTCTAAATTAAAAAAAAAATTACAACATAGATCTTTAAGCAATGAAAAAAGCCCATAAAGCGCTACACAAATCTTTCTTGATTCTTTGAGTGTCTTTGAAAAACGCATTTTAAATAATATTTATTTATTTAATTATAAGTAATCTAACAGCTTATACTTATACATATTATAAGACAAAACACTAAGACAATACAGAAAGCCAGAACAGATTACATAGATAAACAATTTATATATATAAAACAGAAAAAAACAAGTACATCAATAAATAAAGATACATTAAAAAAACTAAAGTAAAGTAGACATAGACATAGACATAGACATAGACATAGACATATCATTTATTACAAACAAAACACACACACATAAATACACAACACAGCAGTAATCAAAGTGAAATTTAACACTTAAAACAACAAATAATATTATTATAATAATATGGCATATTTTGCCACAGATGCAAATTTATCTTAAAAGGTAGATTAGAAGTTACAATTACATTATGAGTCATAGATATTATTATCATTAAAGTCAATTCTTATATTATTTTATCATTACATTATCAATATAATAATAATTATAATGCTTCACGTAATAGAAGAATAATTTGGTTCCAAAAAGTAGTTCGTACATTAAGTAGATTTTTAAAAACTCTAGACGATCTTCGACTGTTTTTGGTAAATAATAGAGGTTTATAGTATATTGTATGATTGTTTAGAAATACTTGTAGTTAGTCACCACAGAGCGTTATACTTATTTAGTTAAGATTTATTTGTTTAAATATCTAGAAACACTGAGCTGGCATCAAAATATAAATCGTTTGAACAATTTAGCAAAAGCCCGAGACGAAGAATGAGCCTAGCAATTTCCATGCATAATGTTCTTGCAGTTTGTAATTGTTGTTTTCAAGTCTAATGTCTAGTCGTAGCCCGTAGCGCCTTGGGCTTCTTTATGAAATGACTTTACATTTGAGGACTTAGAAGATTATATTTCCCTGAACTGTAAACCATGTATGTATTTTAGTAATAATTTATCGGATTATCAGTTTTGTATTTTCTGTATTGGATGCTTTATTGTTAAGTTGAGAACTCTGAGTCATCAATTAACGAAACGAAACTAGTTAAGGGAGATTTGAGAATATTTTTAGCTTTTCAAACGAAAAACGAACTTTATCTAAGTAACGAATTAGTATCGCAGGAAATACTTAAACTGTCACAGTTAAATTTTGAAATTTATTGAAATGAATCTTCTTTATCTGCGTTGGAAAAACCGTCACATTTTTCGGTTACGCGTCACAGTGTTTCAGCTGTTAATAACAAATATATAATAACGATAACAATGATAGTAATAATTAAATTATTACAATAATTGAAATTCTGTAATAATCTTAGTAGTAATAAGGTAAAATGAAATAATTGTTTTATTTGTATTCATGCCTTTTGTTAATCTTTATATAATTTCGTCTTCTCTTTCAAGTGCCTCTCCATTACTGGAGGTTGGCCGTCAGTTTTCTGAAACGCGTCTCGTCCTGCGCCAGATGCAGCAACTCTTCCGCATTTGCAATACCCGTCCACTCTCCATGACTTCTCCATGACTTCTCATGATATTATCTAATTTAACTTTATTTAACTAATGTCTGAAAAGTTGCATATAGTAGATCATTTTTCGAAAAATAAGGTCATAAAGAAGTTTCACTTCTCACGTATGTACACTAGTACACCCACACTTATTTTTTTATTTTTTATTATTATTATTATTATTTTATTATTATGTAGGTTACGAATATTGTATAATTGTGTTGGTAATCAATCTTCTAAGCTTTCAGCGGTCATAATCAGGTCATTCAATCCGCGAAAACGCCGGAAGTGAGTCAGTGTCACTTGTCATTAATTAGCGCAAGATGTAGGATGTAGCAAAGGTTAAATCTATATTGTATCCTCGCACGCTTCCTACTTAAGCGTGTTAATTGTTTGTGTTCATTCAAATATAGCACGCGAACAATTGTCTGAAATTGGATGACTTGTTTCGTAATATGAACAGAGAAGACGTCATATCGCGCGTTTATTTTTATAGGCCGCTGTTTCTAGCTTCTTTGTTTTGGCGTATTTAATACCAAGATTGTTAAGAAGGCTCCACTAATATGAAATGTCTTAACGATGAGGTGTAAGAGCAAAGAATGAATTGGCATAGGTGTCATTCGACCGACCTTTGGATACATAAATATAAAAATGCTTTCTCGCATTTCTTTTGTTTTTTTTTATATAGAACAGGGGGCAAACGGGCAGGAGGCTCACCTGATGTTAAGTGATACCGCCGCCCATGGACACTCTCGATGCTAGAGGGCTCAAGAGTGTCCATTTTCTGTATCTGTTTCATGATTATTTGTCAAAAAATAGTATCTTTATATATTACTGTACTTAATAAGTTATTTCACATCATAATTAATAACGATATTGTTAAACTATTGTGCAAGTCATACAGCATTTTTTTATAGGGGGCAAACGATGCCAGAGGGCTCGCGAGTGCGTTGTCGGCCTTGTAAGAATTTGTACACTCTTTTCTTGAAGGACCGTAAGCCGAATTGGTTCGGAAATACTTCAGTGGTCAGCTGGTTCCACGAAGTGGTGCGCGGCAAAAACTGCCTACATAATTAAATTGCTTATTACTTTTGGGTTTTGATAAGCGGCGGCTTAGTGATAGTGTACTATATTAGTTCTCAACTGAAGTCATACGTTTAAAAAGGAAATATCCTTAATTAATGAGTATGCGTATGTTTCATTTGTGTAATTAAATTCAATGATGGGACATTATTTATATGGAAATTTTATAATATGGTTTAGATGAAGAATAAAATAGGTATTTTAAGCAATCGGAAATAATTTCACCCTACACACATGTGTGGACTACACATATGTTTGGCACAGCAGGCTTTAGTTAGGGTCACGTTCAAAAAGTGATTGGAGGCATAACTTTACAATGCGAGGCATTTTAAATCTATAAAAGGATTTTTTTAAGTCTGGGTTCCGTGATCATCTACTTTTGAAGGGGCAAACACTGATCAGCTATGTTGTCACGCTGTGGACTTTTTGTATCTAGCCTTAGACCTAACAACGGCATATGGATGCTTTCTGCGTATATATAATAACAAAGAAAACTACTGGTGCACAGCCGGGGATTGTACTTGTAGCCAGTAGTCTCACACTCGTCGAGCGTCATAATATAATAGTGCATATTTTAAATGACCTATTAAGATGTTGCACAAACTAAATATTTTAAGCGCATAACTTTGGTGCAGTCAAAAAATAAGCAATGAAAAATGAACGTGCACAGGTACAAGGCCCGCAAGGCAACTATTGCAGCAGTTCATTAGCAAGTTATATAGTTTGAGAAATTAAGAATTCCCCCATTCTTTATACTCACAAGTGTCTCTCGGTATCTTATTTTTCTTACAAATCAAGTACGTCATTACTGACTTGATGAATTGAGGTGCGGTGTCAGCTTTATTTGCGGATTAATGACATTTCTTATATTTTTTCTTATTCCCGACTTCTAATTAAGGCTTAAGAAGCGGGGTTACAGAATATTTTACCCGCCATTCAACCGCTAGATGGTCTTCGCTTGTCGCTTATTAGCAGTTAATTTTTTTCGAAATTTAAATTTAAATAATTTAACATATTTAAAACTGGCAACATGGTATCAATGCGATCGCTAGCTGCAACAAGCGTAAAAAATATTAATCCCATTCAATGATAGTTTGGGAAATTTGTAAACGTCTTTCAGGTGGAAGCGTTTGTTTTTTATTTAATTATATTAACTATTAAATTAATGGCCGAAATTAACAAATCTTATCCAAAATATATCCTTCCTAATTACCACTTCAAATGTTCTAGGTAGGTATTCAAATGGCGAGTTATTAATTTAATTGGCTGGAATATTTATTATCCTGTACGCGTTTAATCTTTTGCTTATGCAGCCTTCACTCAGTGGTCGAAAAAAGTAACTTATGTGGTTCTATTTCTATTTCATTTTTTTAATACAGACATTTCGTATTTCTATGTAAGCAAAAAACTTTATTACAAAATACCATCCGTATCACCTCGACGTACCAATTCGTAAAAGGCCAGCAACGCACTTGCGAGGCTTGTGTCATGTGGGGTATCACATAAGATAAGGTGCTGCTGATGATGCTGCTGCCTCCTATCCCAAAAAAACATATGGTAAATTTGAATACTTACAATTTTTTTTCTTGTATTATAGACTGATATAGTCATATATATAGAATGACGTTTGAATTGCTTATTTATGAACACATATAATACAACGATAATTTGCAAATGGAATTTACAAACAACGCTGCTTCGTTGTCGACATTCCCAGTTGCCCACTGTACGGTACAGTTCGGCGTTTCTTGTAAAAACAGTAAATAAGAGGATATCCTTGCCCCCTTTGGTCTACCCGACGCAGTATGATATGATTTTTTTATTTTTTGCGGCGGTTGAACAGGCATCTCCTGGACATACATCTGTGCCCTCCATTTGGCCACATCACACTTAAAATCAGGTGGGATTGCCAAACGTCATTTCAGTTATGTATTACGTATTTCCAAATCAATCAATACTTATTCCTTCAAACCCATGACTTAATTAATTCAATATAAATTATTGAAATAAGTCAGAATAAAAAAAATGCCGTAAATTGAATTGATTTAAAACATAATAAAAATTTAAATTTAAGTCATTGATTTCATAATACGTTTAGATTCAAAAATCGAAAGCCGATAATCGCTTAGATAATGTAAAATGTCTAGTTTTATACTAGACTAAGGTAAAACAATATTGTTTAATTGTTTATCTTTATCAAATAGACCCAAACGTCTACTAAACAACGTTTATCTTTGGGCCTAGTTGCAAGTTACAGGTCTAAGTCTGAAACTTAGGTAATAGAGCTTTATCTCCGATCTCAATTGCTGGGGCTGTACAATTTAAGTGCTAGATAAGATCATTTATTACGAATTTAAGATTTTAAGACCCAGGTCATTGAACCTTGCTCTTGTTTTAATTATTATACTGTGAAACGCGTAACACACTCAGTTGAATTGTTAATAGTTTTGTATGGCTTTAAAAAAGAGTATTATAAGCTTTTCAGATTCCACATGAAAAACTTTAAATCAGGAATTGCAAATATGAATTTTCATACTTCTTTAAATTTGAAGGACAGCAATCATTGATATGATTACACAATATTAAAGACTACAGAAGCTTAACCAAACTTATGTTTGTTAATCTAAATGCTGTAAATACTCTGTGAACCATCATAGATAAAGAATTCAAAGCTCAGTAAACTGAGTACGTAGCGTAATAAAAATGCGCATCTTAAGAAAGAAAGCGAGTCAAGTGTGAGCCCCTGGCGAACTCAAAGAGCTGGAAATTCAGTTCATTACCGTCTTACTGTCTCCTTACTAGTGATGTGCTTCTTTAAACGTCATTTTAACCATCGATAAAAAGCGTTTACAATTCAACGATTTAGAACATCTGGTAGCATCTATTGTTTAAACAAATTAAAAACATGTATTTCTATTCAACAACTTATACCTTTAATCTACCTGGAGATAGAATAATGGAAACAAAGAGAAAATGCATATTCCCATTGTGGCTATAATAATGATTATCAAGAAATATTCAAGCCTATAGGCTAGAACAAAAACCTCACAATCTCATTGACAACGCGAAGTGGAATAAAAAACAAGAGGAAAAATCACAAAAGATGTCGCCGCCTTATATCAACCGTGAAGAACAAGCGCTGGAAAGAAAAAAATAATTACTCAAAATAAATTTCAGCGTTCCGCGATTGCGGAGTCACTCGAACTATCATCGCATAGCGAGCGGAACAAACTACCGCCAAGTGTGTCGATTTCCAACGTCCTCGAGTAAAAAAAAAATATTCTCGAGTCGCAAGTTCAGAGGGGGATGGGGAGGGTGGACCTCCTTAACTGGCGGACAAAAAGAATGAATAGATCCGCCCCTTACCGAATACACCGAGCGGTATAATTCATACTTACGAGAGAACAAGGAGTTGACATAGACTTTTTTTTATCGATGTACTTAGGCGGAGGTTGCGTTTTTTCACACTTGCCTCGGTCTTGAGACAAAGCGATTTCTCTTTGAAAGATTCTTTTAAGTCTGTGGACTTTCACTGTGTTCTTTTTAAGATCCGCTCTGCGTTTTTACTCCTTGACTTCTTATCTTCATTTAAATGCCGAGTTAAAAATATTTACATTTATTTTCTATTCAGATAACTCAGTAAGCCTTATTTATTACATGGATTAAAATATTAGTTGGTTAATGAGAAATTATTGCCGCATAAAAAAAATAGTAAAGCCTCTCTATCCCTTTCGCTGTGATTAAATTACATAATAGACAAAGAAGATGGAGACACAGACAATAGCAAAAACTACGTTAAGCTCGTTTAATCTGTCATTTTCTTGAGCGCACTTTTTATTCACATGAATTACCTAGGTCTCAACTACTTGCCATTTAAATCATACTGCGACACAATGGTATAATATGTCCAATGCTTTGTTAAATTCGGTAAATTTTTTAAAAAAATTTGGATTATATGATGACAATTGCAGGACAAGCTTGTTATAGTTTCAACCCATATAATAGACACACAATTTGTGTATGTAATACGAAACAAAACATAATACATTGACACGTATTCCTAATATAGATACAAGATCAATGCGTGTAGACTTAAAACAGACTACGCACATTGTAAAGCTATAAATACGCACTGGCCAGTAATTATTCCAGCTTCGAAGCTTCGGAAGTTAAGATGCGTCGGTTGGCACGTATAATTTTTTCCACTCAGTTCAACCCCCTCACCCCAACCCTGTCTGTCAATCTTAACTACAAACCGGGTTGCTACAGGGTACACTAGTGGGCCTACATTTTTTTATTTTTTTTAATAAGAGCTGAAATCTGAGAATCGATGCCGGAGCCTGATAGTTGAAGTAGTGCGTTTCACAATTTTCTTTAAGGGAATTTTAATTTGATACTAGGGGTTTCTCGTTAATTATAGTGAGATAATTAATTGATTCCGAGTTGAATTGTACTAGTATATTTCTCACTTCACGTTGAAAAGGATTATAAAGACTTATATTTGTGACAAATAATATTATGATTTTTTTTTCATGTATCTTATGTTGGCGTTCGCCTACCATTTACAATATTAGCTATTTGATATAGAAAGTAACATGTTCTGAGGTGTTATTACATTAAAGTTATTTATTTAAAACTTTCAAAACTTTCACATATTTTATATTGTTTACGTTTGTGTGATTGTAATGAACGCTATTTATTAATTTATTGATAACGTTGTACATTACAAATATACACTTTATGGATAGATAAGAATATTTCTGATCATCTAGCAGTCTATCAGACTATGCCTAATAGTAATTATACTTCGAAGGAGGGTGTTAAAAATCGACGAAAACACCCTTGGCGGGGTAATCACGGCATTGTGGCTGATAGCTCAAATAGCAAGACCAGACAGACCAGGGGGAAGAAATAAAAAATATCCTCAAGCATACACGCATAAGTAGGCGTATGCTGCCGCTAAACTATGAACCCGGCAATTTTGTGGATCGTCATATTTTGTGCAAATCGTTTTTTTACTATAAATGAACTGTCTAAAATCTCCTTTTTGTTATTTATATGCTTTTTTGACAAAATTCAATAATTTCCAAGCGCTTTCCGATGTTTTAATAATATTATGTGTTCTGAAGATGTTTTAAATTTAACTAATGGAATTTTTCTATAAAATTATTTACTTGAAACTTATTCATTAACAATACAATGTAAACACGTACATAATAATACGACACACATAACACATCATCTTAGTTTAAACATTATAACCTTGTATGTATATGTGGAAAAGAAATAAACATTATTATTATTATTGTTACTGAAAACACGATCAAAATAAAACGGAAAACCAATGCACTTGCATTGACCGTAACGTGCGACTCAAGATGCATCAGCAAAGGGTCCCCTACGAACCACTACGCTGAACAAACTTACAACAGATAAGGGTCTCAAGTACCCCCCAAAAGGGGTAAGACGGCACCCCAGTCTATCTAGACTTTAGTGGAAGAAAAAATAGCGGGGGAAAGGGATGGCGACAACCAATCTCGCCTGTGGTTGACTAGACTTCTACCTTAACATTCAATTCGTCTTTATATAGCAAGTACGTTTTGTTGGATTCTAGGGCAGCCGAACAATACCTTTGATTAAAACATTCAAATTCTTGTGTGCGCCGGATTATTGTGCACTTTTTATTAAAACCTCCCAGGCGTAACAATTCCCAACAATGTGTGGAAGAAATTTTAACAGTTTAATTTTATGCACGAGATATTTACAATTCATGTTTTGTCTTATAAGACATACTATGGTTTGATACTAAGGGTTTGTCTATTTTGTTTGTAGGTTTAATTATTTTATTAAAAATAAATCATTGGTGCTATTAACTCTTTATGACAGTTCCTTAGATTTCTATAGCTGTTTCGTGATCTTTTGTCAATCTAATAGGTGAGTAGGTGATCATCTTCCTGTGCCTATCACATGCCGTCAACTTGCGTCATAGGCAAGCCAGAATTTTAGATTTCCATTGGTACACAGCCGGGTATTGAACCTATGACCTAGGGATGACAGTCGCGTGTTGAAGCTACTAGGACAAAACAGCTCAAATTTTTTAATTTTAATTTTAACATTTATTGTACTATAAGTAAAAATTCACTTCACATTGGATTGTTATATGTATCATATATTAGTGCTTTCCTACCACCATATATTCGGTCTAGCAAATATGTTTATATAAACGTTTGTTAATCCAATTGTATTATATAAATACTCTATTGGAAGCAATCATATTTATTTATATGATTGGAGGGATTTTGTGTAAGCGGGATAGATTAATTAACATTTCACTTACGACGTTAGAAGGCTAATCAGTCTAGAAAAGCTTTCTTAGAAATACACTGTATTCTTGAAGAGCTCTCCCACTTAGAGAGGTGCCTTAAAAACGTTGTAAAATACGGATAGAATTTCGTTTTGTACTTGTTAGTTTTGAAACCCTGATTGCATAGATTAAAATAATTGCGATAGGAAATTAAGAATACTCGTTGTTTTGGATGCGACAGAGTAAACAGCAAAGCGACCCCATGGCTACGAGATTTCGCCAATAAAACTAGAAAGGAGCACGTCGTGTTTGTTGAACACTAAGATTTAATTGAAAATGTAATTATACTATTTTTATTTTACGCCCTAAACGAATTCGGCGTTTGAAAGTTTTGCGATATTATTCACGGAGGCGGCGTTCGGCTGGTTTTTTAGCTGATACTAAAATTTTTAAATTAAGTAATCCTTTTTTAAAAACACCTTAAAATGTCTGGAAATAAATTGACTATTGACTATAATAATTTTGCTTGATTAATAAGATAATAACAATAATTAGATTTTGATATGAATTATTTTTTTCAGTTGTCAAAATATGCAAACAAAAGACGGTGTAGATTTGTCAAAACAACACGGAATTGAAATAAAAATATATCAGCGGCGCTTCAAGTTCTTTAGGGTGCGGGCCTCAGATTTTTGTATCTGCTTCTTGATCATTTGTCAATCTAATAGGCCAATAGGTGATCAGCCTCCTGTGCCCGACTCAAGTACTTTTTGGTTCAAAAGCAAGCCGGTTTCCTCACGATGTTTTCCTTTACAGTTCTAGCGAATATTATATGCGCACATAGAAATAAACTCCTTTCGTTTGTAGGTTTGATCCCCGGCTAAGCGATCGAACCTACGACCTCCGGGAGCACTCTGAAGCCGAGTCATAGCCAGCTATAGAGAGTATTCTCATTTTTATTGATATTATTGGTATGAACATATTTACAGTAGGTTCCCAAAAGGTCACAAAATATTATGGTGACACATACATCCACTTATAAAAAAATTGGGTTCATAAAAACAGTACTAGTATTCCTTTTGTTAAAGTCCTCAAGTTAGCGGGCAATGCTCTAATTATTCCCACAGTGGACCATGCTAATATTGTATTACATTTGCATTGTTTCGCTATTGTTTTGTGATTTCTAAATCTTACCGCTTTTTACGTACATTCGCAAAGACGTGTTTATTTCTCGATAACCAAATGTTATATAAGACTTAAAAATTCACGATTTTGTTCCATTTGGAGGGATGATTTTTGGGCTGTGGGGTTCAAGTGCACAGGCGCTTATTAAAGATTTATGCTGCCAAAAGTGCCGGTGACCCCAGAACTCAACGAATATCTCAATACACCGGGGAAATGCTGCATTTAACATGCTGCAATTAATTTTCTATTTGTTTTTTGTTTTTGTTTTTATAGAACAGGGGCAAACGGGCAGGAGGCTCACCTGATGTTAAGTGATACCGCCGCCCATGGACACTCTCAAAGCCAGAGTCGAATTGGTTCGGAAATACTTTCGGTGGGCAGTTGGTTTCACAAATTGGTAGTGCGCGGCAAAAACTGCAAAATTATTATTATTACTTTGTTGGTAAATTACGTGCTATCAATGGAAACAAATTAACTAGAAAGTTGCTAAATTCGTAAAAAAATTATATTAAAATATTTCGTGGTAAATGATATTTGTGCATGAGTGTACCAACGCTTGGCTAACCTCTTGGCTGTGAACTTGATACATGACATTGTCTGCCCTTTCAGGCTTACGTTTTACACACCTTTTGTATGATGCTTTCTTTGTGAACATATTCCGTTTCGTGTAACGGAGCTTGCGTTCTTAAAGAATATCTCATAATCTGATAAAAGTAATGATTTAATTCAACTGCAACTAAAAACTTTAGGTTTTGTATACAATTTTTAATAAATTGCTTTTCGTCTCAATTCAATACGCATTGTTTAAGAAAAGCAGACCTTTGTTCTAGACTTTTAAATCAAATTTAGTTACCATAAATTATTGATTGATTTGTAAAGAAATAAGATTGAATATTTTTTTTGGAATTTTGTTTACAATTTTTAATAAATTACTTTTCGTCTCTTAAATTCAATACGCATAGTTTGAGCAAATTTAAACTTTAGTCTAGACTTTAAAATCTTACATAAAAAATGGATTGATTTGAAAAGAAATAAGATTATATATTTTTTTTAAATTTGGTTTACAATTTTAATAAATTACTTTTCGTCTCTCTAAATTCAATACGCATTGTTAAAGCAAAAGTTGATCTTAATTCTAGACTTTAAAATCTAACTTCTTTACAATAATTATTAATTTATGCATCGAAATCTACGTCAGTATCGGCGTAATTTACATTGCGTCTCTTGTATATATGTGCAATTTTTAAATTTAAAGAAAGATTTGTAAAAAAATAATTTAGAAAAATCAATATAACCCGCGAAAACAAATAGTGGCGCACTCTGGTGTTTAACCGCCGTGTCTCAAGTCAACGCAAATGAGGGGTGATACGGTAATGAATAATTAATGTGCACACTTTTCTCGCCAATTATAATTACGTAAGGAAAGCAATTATGAAGCCTGTGACTAGGCGTCGGGTAAGTGAAAATTTACATATGGGCAAATATATGTCTTTGGTTTTTACATTTAATTTCAACTGCATGCCGTTATAAATCTTATAAACTTGAATATAAGTCACACTTTCGCATAACTTTGGAATGTATTTGGAAACAATTTCTTTACAATTTTATGATGAAGTTTCGTCGTAGTTCTTAAGATTAATCAATACTGTTTTAGACATGCTTTTCTTGTCTCTCTCTCTCTTCAGTCGGCAGCTCATGTCTGAGCGTCGTGGTCAGCAACGAATCATCTAGAGCGGACTTTCTGCTTCCATCGGTTTCTGTCCAGCGCTTCACTTATCACACTGTATAGCTTTGAAAACGATGAGTCTTTCACTTGATCGGTCCATCTGGTTTGTAAACGGCTACGTGATCTTTGACAAGAAGGCATCTGGTGGTTGGTAACACAGAAGCCTTCTGTTCTGCACGATCAGTTTCTCCAAGTTCTCATGGCCTTTGCGCATTGTATGGCCGCTTTTCTTAGGTAATTATTTTTATAAATAAAAATACCTCCATTTCACACTTCAAAGTTTGAACTGGTTTGAGAACTGGCAGTAAATGTAAAATTTGAAGCATTTAATATGTATTTCTTTCTTTTTAGACGTCCATAAGAGTACATTGTGTTACTTATATGAATAAACGATTTTGAATTTGACTATGTTAAAGATGTAAATTGTATAAGGTGAATGTCCTTAGAAACAAAGGAATCAATTTTTAGTGATTTGTTGGGAATTATTTTTATACAACTCCTGTGGCAATTGAAAACAATCTATGCGGGAGGCTCTTCGCATCGCCCATAAATACACCTTTATAAGAAAGGACATTGAAAACTCCCGCCATTTCTGTAGTAAATGTCGTGTGCGCGCATTCATTTTACAACGTCCATGATTTTTATGTGAGTATTTATAAATCTTTAATAAATATAATTTTTATATAACTTCTAAATTATAAGATAATAAGATAAAGTGATTTATTTGAAAATATTATGGAATCCTTTTGATAATAGAATTAATATGGTATAACATAATGACACGTCTAATTAGGAACAATGGCTGCGCGTGCGCATACTATACGCGGGGCGGGAGCGTCACGCCTTACGGGTCCGGAAGCGGCGGCCGGACGGACAGATTGTCGAGCCCCTGATACCTTCCGGTGGGAGCTAAGTCAGGGGTCACAGCGGTAAGGTACAGCGCTAAGTACGAAGTACTTGTAAAGTTTATAGGTGAGTCATACATTTCTTATTTGTTTAGCAAATTGCTTAGAAAGTTTTAACTAATTATTTGTATATAAAGTCACCTTATTACGTTTAATGAAATAACATAAACCTGCCTATTAATAAAATTAGAATAAACATTTAAATTATTCAAAACAAAACTATTCCATGTATCGACTGTCGTTTATTTTTAACTGGATAGTATAGTGTAGCGAAAGAGAATAAATTGAGATATACGTGGCATAAGCGGTAGCGATTTAGGCCCGCGGCATCTCGTGATAGAGGCCCCAACCGAAGGTCGTCGCACCCTGATCTTTAGCACGGAACGATTGGCAGTGATCCTCTTTTTATTGAGCTCGTCATGCCGTTGTCCGTGACTCATATCAGTGATTTATCGTCGCTTAACGAGATGATATCTTTGTCAAAATCCCAACTGGTTTGATTGCAATGCCTAGATGTCTGGGGGAGCTGACGAAGAAAACAAAAAAAAAGAAATGTGATCCATAAAGTGCAAGAAGTGCATAACCAAATCTTATAAAAAAAATACTATCATCAACCTTAATCTACCACGATACAACAAAAAACTACAAACTAAAAATCTAATCTCACGAATTACAAGTACAATTATTTATATATAAGTTTGTCAGCCTCTATAAAATAATTATTAATTAAGTCTTTTAATTCGGATAGTTTTAAATTTAAACACATTTATATTCCTATTTCCATATTCCGGCATTCCTCTCTGCACTGTGCAAATCTCTGCCAATCTCTAATATGGTGTATGGGCCTTTTAAGTCCTTTTTCTAATTATCGATACAAATCTAATTCTGATCTGCTACCATAAGCAGCTTTTGTTTATTCATATATTAAAAGCCCTATGAGTCCTTTCTATAAAAACGTCTTAATCAAATACACGGTGTAACATATCTTTATTTAACCACAAAGGATGGGCACTGTAAACAAAGCTACTCTGTGGCAAGGGTCACCGCTTACCATAGAGTATTTATGTCAACTTAGGCCGGTTCTCACGACACACGCTACCTTCTCACGCGCTCGTCTTACACTTCCTTCCTGTCGGTACACTACTGAATTATACGTAGATAGTTTCATAATACCTACTTTTAAATTAAGAATATCAAGAATTAGGAAATAATAATAGAATTAAGAAACTTGCAACTATCGGTTTGACCTTTCTATAGCGATAAAAAAACTGCTGCTACATTTTTGGTCTGGGCCTCAAATTATGTTACTGTTTCAAAATTTGTCTAGCTAATAGGCTAATAGTGTGCCTGTGCACACACGCCATCGCCTTCGCCATCCATCGCCGGACAGGAAGTCCATTGGTATCTTGTTGGGGATCGAACTCACGACCCCAAGGAGTCTCACGTTGAAGCCACTAGCCACCAATAATGCTCTATGAATAGTTAAATATTATAGCTCCCCAGTTGGCTAGTAGATTACAACTTTTGGTCAAATTATAAATGGTTTTTATTTTACAATTCGTATAGTTAGTTTAGGCCGAATTTTAAGTTCAAACAGATGCCAATCGTAAAGTATTTTCTAAGGTAACTAGTCACGAAATATAATTTTTAATCCGCCAGAAATATGTTTTTATCTATTTCTTAATTTTATTTACTTACTATACACTTTACAGAATTCATTATTTACACTACTAACTTTTACTATATTTTTTATTTCCTCTAAGTATTGTTAAATCTAATTACAACCAGAGCACACACGCATTACATACTTAAAACATACATTGTTCTTTAAAAAAAATTTATCTCACATTCTTTTTTTATTTTATTTTTCTGTGTTTCTGTGTGTGTCTTTTGTTAGTACTAAATGTCCTGTTTATGTCTACATAGGCTCTAAATAATTTAATTATCCTTCTTAACATTGAAATGTTAATATAAAATGTATCTTTGACTCGACCCTACTCTTTGCAAATACAATTATGACGAAGTGTCGAACAGTCACCGACTCTTAACGTCTTGCATCGGAAGGGGTCACTGAGGACACCGGGGTGATAATCGCCTGGTGCCTGGGAACTTCTCCTTCCGGACCCCACCCTCGCACTTAAGTGACAAATCTTTTTTTGATTGTGAGAACTATGCCGCCGGAACTATTGAGTTGAATAGCTTCTCGGATACGGATATTGTCAGAGGAAAGTAGGTGCTTGTATCGATTATGTATTTAGAACTTCTATACTGATGTTCTAGAGTAGATAGCTTTCGTTTATTCATATATTAAAACGTTATTACAATACGAAAGATACATTACGAACGGAAGTATCGGTAGTGTAAGGTTTGTGAGAATTCAATTCGAAATTTGAATTTTTTAAATTAGTGAAACCACCAGAGATAAATCAACATTTTCTTTTCACAAAATACGCGTCTTTTATTTTTCATACATTATCGAGAAAATTATGTAAAATTCGGCACAAAAGTTAAATAACGCAAACCGTGGGAAAGTGTTTAAAATAAAAGTGTCCCATGACCTGTTTGCACTCAAGACAAGGGCCCGTGGGACGTTGGAACAATACTCCACAACCGCAGCCACAAAGGAGCGAGAAAAGAAAACGCAAGACAATAGGTATAACCGCCGTATTACTTTGCACTTTATTTAAGCCTTCGATACATCCGTTTAAATGAACCCCCGATCTATACTAGCATAACATTAATTTGTTTGAATGCGCTAATCTCAGGAACTACTGGTTCGAATTAAAAAACTCTTTTTGCGTTGTTGATTTTTTTTATAGAACACTGGGCAATCAGGTAGGCTCAATTGATGTTAAGTGATACCGCCACCCATGGACACTCTCAATTCCAGAGGGCTCGCGAGTGCGTTACCGGCCTTTTAAGAATTGTTACGCTCTTTTCTTGAAGGACCCTAAGTCGAATTGGTTAAGGAACATTTAATAATGCAGGCGAATCAGTTGAAATTATTGTTGATTTATGAATAAATTTTTCAAATTTTCTATATGGGAATTATGTAATATCGTAAAAGTATATTAAATATTAGAGCACAGTTGGCCTAGAGGCTTCAGTCGACAATTCTCATCCCTGAGGTATTAGGTTCGATCCCTTTGATTCTTGAATTTTGTTTTCGGTGAAGGAAAACATCGTGAGAAAACCGACTCGGCTAGACACAAAAAGTCGACAACGTGTGTATGATTGAGACAGATCTATTGCTCAAACCTAAAAAGGTAGCCCACTATTTTTTATGTATATAAAGATGTAGCTTACAGCAAATTATAGTAATAAACAGATTCGTTAGTACGAAACAATAACGGTTTAAAAGGTGGTCCGCGATAGTTCTCGCTCATGTAACGGACAAGCAAGCTGTCGCGTAGTCTACCGGTACAGTCCAGATGGTGCGTTATTTTGTGAATTATGCTCTTTTTGAATTATTTTCTTTCTATAGTCGTATAGGAAGTTTCGCAGCGTATTATAGACTTTACTATTAATAAACAAGTAACATTTATTTAATTTTTCTTTGGTTATTTTTTTTTCACTTAAGTATTAGTATCATTACATTCTTAGTCTTTTTGCAACTGAGGCGCAAATTAGCTGCCGTGATCTGGCAGATTGACCAGTGCTGTGGAACACTCTGCTCCTCAGGATAATGCTGAGCCAGGGCCAATTAGAACTATAGCACACCCGCATTACATACTTAAAACATAGCTTGTTCTTTAAAAAAAATGTTGTTTATTTTTTATTTTTTTAGGATTTTATTCTTTGCATTATTAATTATCTTAATAGTTATATGTAAACATATCTTATCAGTTGTTCCTTAGTTTATATAACATTTATTTAAGCCTAGAACTATATTTTCTAGATACCAGTATACATTGTTTTATTAAGACATTTCGATAAGTAAGCCAGGTAGGTCAAATTATTCCCCTTACAATGAGTAATTTTTATTTACTGGCAATACTAATATCCGTGATAGCGACGCTCTTACAGATCAAGAAACAGGCCAATCGTATGTGGCACTGTAATTAACTTCACGCAGTTCTACATTCGAAATTCAAAACTATCGCGTCATGCCAAGAAGACGATGAGTAGACATATTCGAAATTCGAATTTCTTGAGTTGATTGGGTTCCGAGTTTTTGTAGCGTACTTCCGCGGTTTTAAGTGACGTGCACGCACGAATGGCTCCCTAGAAATTGATATTTGGCTTCTTGGTCTATTAGAGCGTCTGTCTTCCGCTTCTCTATGGTTATTGGCGCGTGTGTCCCTTGCTTTATTATTTTTTTTCCTTAATTGCTTCATTTTTGATAGATAATGATGGATAGGATGTTAAATTCTATTGAGATGTTATGCTCTATTGGATATTACTTAGAATTTGATATAGTTTTTTTACGACAATGTAATGATTAGCTATAATTTGTTGTTAGGTAAATATATGTAAGCTCGTGTTCAATCAACAAATTAATCACTATTTAACCAAATTGCAGCAAAACAAATAGGTTTGGAGCAATCACATCATCACGCGTACAAAATCAAATAAAACTCATCATTTTATTGCTAAACGAATTATCTATCGAAATTTTAAGCTCGGGCCGCGTCGCGTTGCGTCCGCTTATTCAAACAAAATACCGACCAATCACGATTTTGTGAATTTGAAATTTGTTAAAGCCCCCAGTACTACAGAAAACCAATACCGCGTATACGTAGCTACGTAAAACTACGCACGAGCTAAGCTAACTCGCGCCTGTGTGCGTGCACACACTGACCGCCGCGTATAGATACCTACTCACACAATGCGATATTGCAAATGGCCTAGTCGAATGTATTCGTTCGCCCGGCGGCCGCTGGGGGGAGCCTGGGGGGAAGATGCGTTTTTGTGCACATCTCCTCTCTTTACCTACGTTTACTGCTAAATATAAGTGCGTAACTGATAGGTAATAAGGCCTATGTGTGCGTGCTATTCAGCAACATCCGCTCGAATTCGAATTCGCTTTTCGAAATTTGAACTTTTAAAACAATGCATTGTTTTGAACATGTTGATAATTCGGCGGCGCTGTTATACGATAGGTATTATTAGTGACAGTGGCAGACTAAGTGGCTGGCTCCATCGGTCTCCGAGTTAGGCACACCTGACTGGGCTCGGTGTTGAACCGGCCGAATGGAAAGCAACATAAAAGGACGTTTACATCGTCACTAAAGAAAAGAAAAAAGAAAAAAAAATCGCTTTCGGTCACATTGAACCTGTTAGATAAAAAATCCATGACTAAATGTAAACAAAGATGAACATTTCATAATGTACCTAATGTAATTTAGGATTTCTAGCTTTTATGGATTTAAATATTACTAGAACTGAAAATCGGTTGAATCGTCGTTTTTATCAATTGTCTTTTATTATTATTATTTCATCGAATGATACACAGCAATCGAGGAGCGCAAACTGTCACAGACCACAGTAGACAAATGACATATGACCAGTCAATAATGTTGTAAAAAATTATTTATTTAAAAGAATATAGACATTCGTGTGTTGTATATAAAACAATTTATTTAACTTTTGTTAATTTGTCCACAAATTGACAGATTAGTTCCGTACGTATCGCAAATTGGCGTGACCACAGACTAAAGCAATTGTCAAATTTGGTGAACCAGATCCTATTTAATTAGTCCTAACAAACCTCGCATCGATGTCGTCAATTTTATAGATAAACAGAACAACACTATCTGAAAAAGGGTTGTCAAGGGTAACTTTTTGAAACGCTAATATTGTCTTTGTCTCGCTGACCGCGGTTACTTTAATACACTTGCAAGTTATAATAATAAAAAAAAACAAAATAGTAGTAAATTTTATTATTTATTGACAACAATAGACAACATTGACAACAATACATAAAGATCTTTGTGTAACAAATTGTAAATTTAATTGTTATTCTTTTACCAATAATTACTCAAAAGCCTCAAAAATTTTACAAATAATTATACGACTACAAAAGTATACAAATATATTGGCAACCCTACTGCCAACTCAAAGCGATACGACGATGTCCACTCCTTTTACAGGCGCTCGAATTTTCACACACACGCGCGCATTTTCCGTACCTAGTTGTATAAAATTTATGGCGCACACTTTTGCAGGCTATAGCATAGATTTGTGGGGGGGAGGTGCAGTTGGTCAGCCATTTCGCGTCGACTTGATTTACAAGGGCTGTGCGTGCCGGTGCTAAGATTGGATAATCTCTACTATGTGTCATCGGTGCTTGTTTTTGAAATTCGAACTTTTTTGAAAATCGATTTATTTTTTAGTCACAGAGCAAAGACAAACTTTCTAACCCGAAATATTGTTACCTACAGCTATTCGAATCTTTATTTTTTAAAAAAACCTTAACTTTTTTATATTACTTTAGGCAATTGTTTTTGAAATTCGAACTTATTTGTAAACCGATTTTATTAGTCCCGGAGCAAAGACAAACTTTTTCGTTCGGAAATATCCAGAGCTGAATGTCTTGTTAAAAAAAACATTAGCTCTCCTATATTAGAAACCATTGGTTGATTTAAATACATACATAAAAACAAAATAGCAGCAATCATTCTGACATTGGTAAATTTGTTTTTTATCAAGTCACCAATTAGATATGAAAATCTCCAATTAATCACTAAATAAAGTAACATAATCAGTCTGGCTTTCATCGTTTAAAAACGTTTGGCCGCGGGGGCATTGCGAAATGCACGTTAGGGTGGCTTGGGGTGGCAGGGGTCAGCGAGCTGTTTGTCTATCGCGTTTTCCATTCAACGGCTGAATTTCCCGAAGCCCGCTGCGATTCACCCCATCCTCCTCGTTGTATTTTTATTAAAGGAATTATAGCGTCTAGGTACCTATCTGATTATTGATTAGTTCGCTTTAGCTTTTTGCGTGTGTGTAAACATTATCTGTATTTCAATTCGATGTCTGTTATATGTTGCGACTGATTTCATTACTTCCGTTTTATTTAGCGTTCGATATAAGCAATAAATAAATAATAAATCAGTCAAATCTTTTTTCGGTTTGAGCCGCAAATTCTGTTTGGTTAACGTTTGTCAATCTAATAGACAAGTAGGGTTAAAGGCAAGTTGATTTCTTCACCGTTTGAGCGAATGTTAAATGCACATAGAAAGTCCATTGGTGCACAGTCGGGAATCGAACCAACGACTTTAGGGATGAGAGTCTCATGCTGAAGCCATTAGGCCAACACTGTTAGAGTAAACAATAATTATTGGAAAATTATTTTATTTGAAATATTATATTACACAACAATTCTGCAGCAACCGGAAATCAATATTCTGAATTCAAAACACTATGACATTTAAAACATCCATAGACATCCTTAGAAACATAACGGATATAGTTACAATAGGTTCTAGTTGTTCGAATCGTAACTGCAACGCAATGATACGAGATACCATCGCTTTTGGTGTTCGATATTCAAAACCCCGTTGTTCTTGATTAATGTTCCGTTTTATCGGTTTTTGTTCGCCATGTTTGATTCTATACAGTTTAAATTTCGAACGGCAAATCTTTTCTTCAAAACTTTCCGTACTAATCAAATTTCCCACGGCAGTGATTATTTAAATATTCGTATACTGCTATGATAATATGTACTTTGTATGGTACCTAACCTAAGTACAATTGTGTCTGGTCTACCGCGAAATTTGCTTGAAATATTCATAACTTTTGAAACGCGTCTGAAAGCTGTGATATAGATAGCTATTGCAACCAAACCCTTTTCCATCTACACTTGTAAAAAAATACACTTAGTTCAAATATTAATGTACACAAAAAAATATTGATATAAACAAACAATTAATTCCCAATATTACAAGGAAAAAAAAAAATTATTACTAAACAAAGACCAGGTCATCTCGCTTCCTTAAATTTTGCTCACATCCTCTTTAGTGAGGTGGAAAACATTAATATCCTAATAATCAGTTTCATGGAAGAATTGCGAATCAATGGCAAGATGTCGCATTATAATTAGTTAATAATAATTAATAAACTGGACGTTATAAAAGTACAGTAACAATGATTAAATAATTATTTTAAAAATCATAAAACGCGTAACCATTAAAAGGCATCATACAAATTTATAGAAACTTTTATATTAATATATGCCGAGTACAAAACGATGCCTAATATTTTATTCCCGCTTAACTATGCCATGTATAAAACATAAATTAGTTCAAGAGAACTTAAAAGGTAGAGTATTAAAATACGTATTTCGGTTAGTGCGAGAAAATAAAACGAGTTTCGCAAAAAAAATTCCAACAAGCATAGGCCTCGGTTTTTGTATTAAATATCATTTCAAAGAGAATTTACGCTTTTACAATTGTATGAAAAGTCTGAAGAAAGGCTTCGGCCATATCTTTGTATAACAATAAGTAAACAATTGAACAAAACGCTGTAGTAATTTTCAATATTGCCCTCTGTAAGGCCCGTTTTCGTTACAGTATTCTGCATAAGTTATTAATATAAGTGACTACTTAAGTTTTTGAAAATCGAATTTTTTTATTCAGTAATTTGTTGCTTGAAGTGAACGGGAAGCCTTTTCGCTAACAAGCGATCTCTTTCAGGCAATCCTAGTAAGGGATAACTTAGGATATCGTGCATCTAAATTACTAAACTAAAATTTAAAAAAAAAATTATATTCATTTAACGTATCAACAACAGTTACAATCTTTTTAGTGCTCAGATTTCTGTATCTGTTTCACGACCACTTGTCAATCAAATAGGCAAGTAGCCTCCTATGTTTGACAAAAAGCCGTCATCTTCAACGAACGAAAGTTAAACGCGCACATAGACAGCTTCCATTAGTTTTAGCCGGGGATCGAATCTACGACCTCAGGGTTTAGAATTATACGCATTAGGGCAACACTGCCCCTCATATATATAAATATGATGAAGAACAATACATCATCGGAATAAAAAAAATAGTTTCAATTTCAGAAAGTTGTCAATTAATAAAGTTATATTGAAAAATGCTCACCATTAATATGATTTTATACACCTATCCGATGTGAAACTGCCCGTGGCGCTCCGCTGGCTCTGTAACAGACAAACAACTTCCTTTACTGAAAATGTATTGAAAAAGATCGAAAATCATTTTATTTCACGAGAACGCCTATTGGGTATTAGCACGAAACGTCCGTTTTAATTAATATTATTTGAATTCCGAATTTTTCGTTGATGTAGGTTAGGCGGAAGCTTATAAGCCTAGTCTATCAAATTTAATGGAATAAGTGATACCTGTATCTTATATTCCATAATAAACATATTTTTATTGCACGGCCGGGGATTGAAGCTGCGACCTCAGGGATGAGAGTCTCCTATTCCACAACATTAAAACAAGGTTAATGACATAATTCATAAAAGACTTCTTAAGCCATTTTGAACCTCACCACTTTCCTATTGATAATCCTTATCGATAAGAGAAAACAGAATCAATACGGGCTAGCACGTGTTAGCCCACCCGCGGCGTGCGCGTGCGACGCTTTTTATAAGGATCTTAGACCCGTATTAGAACATGATAAATCGATATTGATTAGCTCCCAGACAACAATTTGACGAATATGTCAAACAAAACAAGTATAAAACAAAACTCTGTTAGATTTTATTCAATAAATTACACGATATTATTGTCAAGTATTTATTTGAAGGCGTACAAAAAAGCTGTTGAAACTTTAAAGTAATAAGCTGTGTATACGAAGAAACTACAAGTAATAAATCTTTATCAAAAGAAAACCAGGTGTAAGGCGCGCGTAATATTGCCACTTAGAGGCTAATTTTATTGTCGGCGCAATGTTGGTGCCCCTCAATCACCGGAAGTCATTTGTGATACTCAAACTGATTCCATATTTGAATCAATGATGCATCTGTTAAAGGTGGCCTTTTGAGGATTCTAAAGTTCGCGGAGATAATATGTTACAACCTATAAAGAGCACACATTTTGTATTGTGCAGTGTTTGAAAACCCTGTTTAAAACTGAAAATAGGCACAGATGAAAAATCTAAGGACTGATCTTAAAAAGTTTGTAACACCACTCAATTTATACAGTTTGGTTTTTATTTTAAAACATTGGTTTTATGTTTTCAAACAGACAATCCATTTTAAATTAAATTAATAAAATTTATGTATAGACGCAATTTATACAGTTATCAATAGCTACTCCTGAGAATATAGTATGCAAATTGACTAAAATATAACGTGTATGTATACGAACCACAGTTATAAGAACCTTAGACCAATACTGCTTAACAACGCTTAGAACTAGCAATTCTATCGATATTTATATACAAATAAATTCATTGAATAATAACAAATATCTTTGAAAATTCTTCCATATTTCCGTTCTAAAGTAATCCTTACGTACTGTCTGCTTAGAATCTAACGCTGCCCTCGTTCAAAGAAACAGTAAAAACGAATACACATTAATATTTATTTGCGAAATGCGGGCGCAAGGAGTTCTTAGCTACTTGAACTACAATGGGTCACGGAATTGGTCTACTTGTCCCAAATTACCGCTATGTCCCGCATCCTTGCCGGGGTGAGACATAAATTAACTGCTTTGCAGAAACACGCCGGAAGAGCTAATTTCTTTTGTGCAGCGCTTTGAATTGACAAGTACAAATATGTACCTCATTGTAGATGTTTTGAATTTAGAATGTCTGCATTCTAAATTTGAAATCTTTTTGTTTGTTCAAATTGTATGATATCTGGATAAAAAACTACTTGATGCATTATAATATCGTAATAACACGGTTACATTACGTGCCACGTGCCATTGAAAAAAAGTCACGTCTACAAATCGCTATCATACGAATTCAACTAAATTACACGTTATTCAATTTCTTAAGCCCTTCAGTTATCAGATTCAAACCGCAACCTGTCAAAATATAAAAAAACATAACGAGCATTTAGGGTGAATACACACGCCCACTTGCAAGGAGGTGACGTCACAGGAAGTGACGTAAGAAGGTCGGCTGTCTTGAATGGGCACGCACACTACCTTAACCAAGTTCCTTACTCACGTGCGAGTACGTGTGAATGAACGTACAAGCGTTTATCCTGATTGTATTGTCTGACATTGAGATTGACGTTTAGTGGACAAACAGGAGTTGCATACGAGACGAGACTAATTCAGTACGTAACGGGTAGCATATTAAAACTTTCGCCTGGAACTAGGAATTACTAATGAGCAAACGCCAAATTCACATCACTGTCATATTGTCTCGCTTGACCGCGTCCAGGACAATTGAGCACGGAAAAAACGTACGTCATTTCCGAATTTTAATGAGAACGACCGGGGCATTGCTCTCCGCCAAAACCATAACACACGATGAATATGTGCCCTATTCTCTTGTAATTCGGGTTGTCTAGAATGTGACGGTATGGAGTGCTGGGGTCCGGGCAGGTGTGAGGCCAGATGTCTTGAACAAATTGCCGTGCCATAAGGTACTGTATGGACACACCCTTACTTTTGTCGGGCGTGTGGCGTGTGCCAAGTTTTAATTTTATGCTTGATTACAGCATCGGGGGACTACTAATTAATAGTTGCGAGATGAATGTTTCTGAGAGAAGTTGTGAAGTACTAACGTATTGTTTCGCTTCTTGCGTATTGTGACGTGTGCTAATGAACGAATATCTTGATATAATGATATCGTTAAAAAGAAATCGTCTTGACCTTAATTGAGTAGAGGCTTGTATCAATGTTGTATTGCAAAATGGGTACAGCTCTTTTGAAGCAGTTAAATTGAGGCCAATAGAATATCTTTGACTAGGAGTAGACTTTTCGTCTAGCCTAGACAAGTTTTCTGAGTCGTTCAAATGGTTTTAGGTAAAAAAGCGTAAATAGGGAATCCGGGGCTGGATTTAGTGGAGGGCAACCTCCACAACAGTCACTTCGGAAATAAAAAATGTTTTGAACTCAGACTCACTAAATAATATTGTTTTTGATATATTTTCTACTTGGTTGCACAGTAAACAATTGAAAAAAACTCGACATTTTTTTCATCTTATTTGAAAAAAAATGCTTCCAAACGTCTAAATTCCGCCATAAATCGGAGAGATTGTTTACGACATATTTAAATATTTCAACAATTAAGAGAAATTTATGGAACTATGTTTCAAACTATATTATATATATTTAACATGTTATAATTGAACGAACAATTGATAAAAGAAATCGTGTAGAATAAAAAAAAATATATAGCCAAATTATGGCGGAATTTAGCCGTCTGGAAGAATTTTTTAATTTTACTAACATAGTTATAAGTAGTACTCTACTGACAATGTGTTCACATAAATGGTCTGAATTAAGTGATCTTTTATTTTAATAAAGTTAAATCTCCTGAATATGTCAAAAGTGTTGAAAAACTCAATCACAATCGTAATCTTGACATATCTGATTCAACAACAGAAGGAAACTGAATATAAATCGAAAGCCAATTACAAAGATATGAAATAGCAAAGGACAGTTCAAAAAGCCAGGCTTTGTCGTGTACCTTTGATTACCCAGACTGTCCCTAACAGAGAAGACAATGTGCGGATAAAAATGGAATAAAGGAATAGTTTTTTACTTGTTTGAACCCATTCCTTTCTGCGTATTGATTGCTAAGATTGATGATTAACAGTCTTACAGTTTGCGATTTGGCTTAAGTGTTCTCTTGTTATACCTAGAATTTAATCAAGTGAATATTCACTCACACACACATAAATATTTATGGGACATAGTAATTTAGATATGTAAAAGTTTTATAACTATAAAGGAAGTGTAGTGTGGCTTCAGCGTGTAGCTCTTATCCCTAAGGTCGCAGGTTCGATACCCAATGGAATTTATTTCTATATTACGCATTTAAAATTCCCTCGAACGGAACCTACCTTAGTCGACGGTGTGTGTCAGGCACATGAGGATGATCACCTACCTAATCACATTGTAGTGCCACTAATTTTTTTTTAAATTAATTAATTTATATTCAAATCGTAAATTGTGGCCTTAGATAGATAGTTATAAAAGTGTTATAATATTTTCCTTTTGTGTAAATAATTATACGCAAATTGCGTTTTATATTATATTCTCTAATTATTATGTATCGCTAAATAAATCTATTAAATGGTTTTTATGCTTGACAATATACATAGGAAGCGATAAGACAAATTTGAAATTAACCGCCAAATTCCACGCGCCAAGCGTCACTCTCCCTACGCGCGCGATGGCAACCCCAGCGAAAGGTGTACACTTTCGTATAGGGGGCCACCACCCCTATTATCTTTTAGAAGTCTGCAAGATAAAGGCAAGCGGAGTCGGGGGGTGATTTTCTTTATTCTTCACCCGGATTTATTATTATTTTTTATTATTACTCCGATTGTAGATCGACGCGTGCGCACATGTCAGGCGCCCCTCAAAATAAGCGTATTACTGTTTCGTATTTACATTTTTCTATTGTTCGATGGATTATTGAAGGTTACTTTATTGAGTGTTACTTAACTAATCAACGTATTCTAAAGACATCTGTTATTAAACTACGAACCATTCACAATTTTTCCTCAAGTAAACACCGAATACTTTTCTCAATAAGACGGCCTATTTTTCCAAATACAATTCTATTGCGCGGAGTTTAAGGTGAATTTCTAAGATGTCTGTATAATCAGCTGATTCTACCGTATCGTAAACTCTACCTTGTGGTTTCGTGTTTCCTTACGAGGTCTTTAAGACTTTTTCTTAAGAGTCATATTGGTTTGAGTTAGATATGCACATGTTGTTTGATCCGGCGAGTTAATGTGTTTTGTGGGCGTATCATATGTCTTTAAGGTTTTGATGTTGCTAAGACAATACTGGCCAGGTGGTATTTCGGTCAGATGATAATGGTAACGTCATTTCCGTATTGTGCGGGCTTTTTTTTAATGATGACGTATATTTCTTCTCATATTTATAATACTAATGTCATAATAAGAATAATAAGAACATTTATAATTGTGGTCTAAACTTATGGTCTAATTACTCTCCTACGCTGTAAAGGCATTTTGCTTTTATTTTTTATTTTTTTCAAACAAATCTGACAGTTGCAGACTGACTTATTCTAGCTTCTGTTTCAGACATCGATAACGATTCTGTACCTTCGTGTCTCTCAGGTGATCAAAGCCAAGTTAAAAAAAAATAATAGGGCCCTGTCTTGGTTATTTTGTTCAAAGATTATTTTCATGACCAGTAGAGTGAGTGGTAGCATTGCTTGCAATGTTATTTTCGCTATAATATTCAGTTGTTTTGTCATTTTATCACCCGAATATTAGATTACAGGAAAATACCTAAAACCTAATGCAAATCTAAAAGCTAAAGAAACGATTAAGAAATTGCATTTGATTTGTCTGTCTTTGTTTGTTTAGGTTTGAATGTTGCAATTTCTAACGGAAATTTTTCAAAAAGTAACGCCACCAAACATGGCGTCGTAATCCTGTAGACAGCACACTCAGCGCCCACTACAAAGCTGACTTGCCCCTCACCCACCTTTGACCCTGCGCCGGCGCAGCTGCGGGGTAAGATGAAGGGGAACCATCGATCGATACTCGTGCTCTTATCGAACAATTGATTGTATAACGTAGTCATGATAGCGTATACATAGACGATAAAAATTCAATTCGTGCTGAGAATTAAACGCATATTTCGACTATTTACTCTCATATCACCACAATACTCATAAATATAATATAAACGTGACAGAAAGATAAAAAGCCCAACAAACTTTGGAATCGAAAATAAAATTATTTAAATGATAGGTACATATACTTTATCTTGTCTGGAAGAGATCGCTTGAAAGCAGTCAGCCTACTACTATGCCACGAAATCTAGTTTTTAATCCGCCCAAAAATAATTACTTATATCTATTTGTTGTAGTAGTTTATAAGTAATAATTATTCTTATTTTTTTATTTACTATATACTACACACAAATCTTCCAAGACTTCGTTACTTATACTGTTATTTTTAATATAGTTTTTTTATTATTTTTACTATTATTAAATACTTTTTTTTGTGTCTGAGACTCAATTTAATTGTAGTGGTCTCTGTCAGATTGACCTACGCTTTCGAACACGTCTGCTCTACAGCATTATGCTCAGCCTGGTCCAGTAACAAACACACATAAAACCTTATTCTTAAAAAACTATTTTTAGTAATTTTTTTATTTGAATTATTTTTGTGTTTCTGTGTGCGCGTTTCGTTAATAATAAATAATATGTTTGTAACAATTTATAAACAGTTCAAGTGAAACCGTAAATGTCTCCAGATGTAAACACAAGGTGTAAATTATATCCGGATGAGTAAGATTGCAATCAATGTGCACCGGGCACGCGACATTTTGGTATACCACCGTCAAGGTGCAAGCGACCCCTTTCTCCTATTATTATTCGTCACAATCCATCGACCCCAGAGAAGTGTTTAGCAGGCTTTAATAGAAATTTCGAACAATAGACCAAAGCTACCACTGTAATCTTAATTTTGAATTTCGAACACTAATAGCACGCTGTGAATTTGAATTTAGAACAGAAGTTTTACAACGCCCACTAGTAGACGTATTTTTATGATTAAATTATTTGTAAGAATATTTTACAAAATATTATGGTGGTACAATCTTGGCATATTCTGCAAATTTGTCTGATATATTAATATAGTAAATATGATATATATATCATACCAAATCAAAGCAAATGAAAATCATTTATTCAATATTAAAGTCAAAAAATAAATACATTTTAAATTTTACATTTACTGCCAGTTTTCAAATCAAGGGCGTAGGTTAAAGAAGAACTATGTGGCAATAAACACTGCTGCCTCTTTTAATTGCCAAGTTTTTTGTTTTACACAATGTTTGTAAGGAGCTAAACCATTACAACGTGTTTCACATAACATTACATTATTAAAATATATTATTACATTATCAAATTAATATTAATTACTGTTTCACTCAAGTATTGAGTCGTTTTTTTTTAATTTGTAGTAGAAAGATATTTGAATCAATTTTTTAGCATAACAATGTTTATGTTTATGAGAATCAGTGGCGCCTATAATGCTCAGTTTTCTTTATCTGTTTTATAATCCTTTGTCAATCTAATAGGCAAATAGGTGAGCCTCCTGTGCCTGACAAACGTCGTCGTATTGGGTGTAAGGCACGCCGGCTTCCTCACGATGGTTTCCTTCACCGTTTCTAGCAAATTTTAAATGCGCTCATAGAAAGAAAGTCCTTTGGTGACCGAGGATCGAACCTACGAACGAGAGTATGAGAGTCGCAGGCTGATTGACTGACAAATAAATGTCTTAAAAGCATTAAATGTGTTCTAATATTGATAGATTTTTGGGGGACATTAACCCATATCAAACCATTGAGTACTAGCGAAATTAAGAATAGGGAGCAAAAAATCTGATGCGGGTGCATATGTCGACAAGGTGTTATTTGTAAAGAACTCTTTCTTCGGCGAAAGGTGCAAATATCAAGTAGGTCATCTTTAATATTTTTTTTTTGATATCAGGTATAACACGTGTTAAATGAATTGCTAAATATTAAGAAAAATTGAAGAATTAGAAACCTTAGAAAGAAATTCGTGGAGAGAGATAGTTGAAAACACCATTAGGTGTTTCGATACTGAAGGAAGATAGTTTATTAGGATCACAAGAAAAAAATAAACAAAAGTTAAAATATATATACAGTTATAATTAGTACTACAATTGCCACTAGTTTAAATAGTGCATGGTTTTGGAAATTTATAACCAATCGTTGTAACTATTAATTAGAAACGGCTGAATGAGGAAATGGCTGTGGATAGGACATCGATCGATTGTCACGGTCTGATCTCAGATTGTTTTAAATCTGAGTTTGTGGATTAATTATTGGCTTCGGGCGTAAGTCGAATGAGCATCTGGTTCGCGGTTGTCCACGGCAAAACTGCCTTTAGAAACGTTTAGTCGAGCCGTCCGGTCGATGTCATACGGATTGTATTTTGTATTCTAACTTAACAATTCCCATGGTAAATGTGGCAGAAGATTTTAATCTATCTGATTTGAAATACGGCTGCTATAACACTAAGTTTTGACTCACAGTCCTAACATAAGATGGTATCTATTAACTGTGTGATATTGTCTTAGTTATTATGACCTAATCGTCTCTATTACAATGATAATGACCAATATGAAATTGTCTATTAAAAAACCCTTAACAAACGTTTAAATACCAAATGTCACGCGTTTCTCTACCCTCAAGACAAACAGATGGCCATGGGAACCTTCGCCTACCATTTTAGCTTGAACCCTAAATTAATTATAATTAAACCGAAATGCGGATCAGTTATTATCGGTTGGTGAAACATGCGATGATTTAAACCCTTAAATGATGTAGGGGTGATATTCCGTTGTGGGTGAAGGTTATCGATGCAAAATTTGGCACAATGACACACATAAATAAGTAAATCGGTGGCGCTACCAACTTCTGCCAGCTTGGTACATTTATATGTGAGCGTTTTGTTCATAATTAATAATTAATTATATATTTTAAATACATAATAAATAAATAAATCTATGGAGATACCTTTTTAGGTTTGGGCCTCAGATTTCTGAATATGTTTCATGATCATTTGATCTAATAGGCAAGTATGTGATCAGCCTCCTGTGACTGACACATGCCGTCGAGTTTTTGGTTTTCTTACGATGTTTTCCTTTAGTGTTCGAACGAATGTTAAATACGCACATAGAAAGTTCATTCGTGTACAGCCGGGAATCAAACTTACAACCTTCGATACTAGGCTAACACTGCTCGGTGTTGCGATAGCAATAGCATAGGGTTCCTATACAACATTTTATAACCCTTTTTTGTCGTTACAAATCTTCGTTGTATGTAGGCATTTCACTGCCGTGTTAAATTATTTAAATCAGATCACCCCTTTCAATTAAACATACAATTTACGTGACTCAATTTACGAGTGCCAGAAACGTTTCAACCAAAATAAAACAGTATTTATGTGTAATAATATACTGTTATAATATTTGTGTAAGAACTGTGTGTTTAATTTTATTCTGCTAAGTGCACCTACAAACAAATTGGGATATATAACCAGGATTGTGTATATCCATCTTACAGCAACTCAGAATTAAATTAAGAAAAAAACAATTAATACGATTCGATACGATAAATTATTTTTAACTTGAGCCGTATGCTATCACAACAAAACACATACAAATAATAATCAAAACCAAAAATGCACCAACATTGGCAAAAATATCAAAAACATAACCCCTCATAAAAATAAACGCCGCTCATCACTTGCACCAACACAGCACAGGAAGCGGTGTGCACACAAGCTCAGTACAAAAGAGATGAGCGGAAAACATATAATTAAGCTATCACATAACGGAACTAACGTCGATATGAAGAAGACGACAAGTGATTCACTTGTTATTTCCTTTATAAACAATTCATACCGGTTTTATTAAGCTCTCGTATGTCATGTTATTATGATTGGGGGATATAGTAGTTTAGTTATAATCAGATTACAAGTACGCGTATGCCAAGTTAAAATGACGAAGCAAAGTTTTTTCGCATATAGTACGTTTTTCATCATGAGGATTTTGAAGTAGTATGAACTACTGAAATTCCGTCGTTCCGAAATGAAGCGTTTTTAAGGTAGGTTTTATTGTCGTGTACCTACACAATATAGGGTTTAAGAAAATAGCTTACTAATTCTTAAAAGTCCGTTAACGCACTCAAACTCAAACTCAAAAATATCTTTATTCATATAGGTAAACATGTACACTTATGAACGTCAAAAAAACAAATTAAATTAATTGTAAATTTACATTTACTCGCGAGCCCTCTGGCATTGAGAGTGTCCATGGGCGAGTGTCAGATGAGCCTCCTTAAAAGTATTAGTTCAGTTTATACGGGTTTAATTTGCAAGGAAACTTATCAGTAGATTTGATAAATGCTGTGTTATATAAATTTTATTTACTTTATATTAAGATGAATGTTAGGTTTAAACATTAAGTACAAAATGATAAGATTTGTATCAGGTGTTAAAAAGGTATTCAATTTGCATTTGCTTTATTAAATTGTAAACTAATTTTATTTATGGGCATTCAAGTTAATCTATTGTTAGTAACAAAATAAGTTTTTTATAATTGTGATCAAAACTTATGGTTTAAATCAATGTTTCCCAACAGGTTTTTTTATCGATTGATTAATTTAATGTTAAGGTGGGCTTTTTGAAAAAAAAATTTAAATAAATATTTGTTATTTCAATTTTTCATTACATATTTTAAATTTTACTCATGTGTTACAATTTCCAAGTAATTTCTTCCCAAAACCCATAATTTGAATTTCTTAGCACTTCTAGATATATTTCATAAATGAAGGCGAATATGGGGCATGGCACACAATATGTTGGATTTAAAAAGTTAGAAGTAATGGTTAACATCTCGAAAGGGAGTGAATAAAACTGACAAAAATGCACTAGATATAAAAACTATATCTGTGTTGTAAATCCGACAATAGTTAATTATTGAATGTATGGTGCGTTATGGTCTGTTCCCGATGCGTGACGCCGGACCGGAAATCACTGCGTCGCCCGTTTCCGTGTCTCCTCGACTACTTCCGCTCACCGCTTGTCACTTGCCTCCTAATGTCTTGTTGTGTTTTTTAACAGGTGATTATTGAATTTTGACAGTATATACGAGTTTTTAGTTTGTATATAATTTTAGTGTATGAAAAATGTAATTTAAAGATTTACTGTTATTTTTTATACATTTAAAAATGGAATGTATCACATCCTTACCCAATAAATGTGTTATATAGTGTTTACGTTACTTTGAATTTTTGTTCAGTTCGGTTATATTAAAGATGGCCATATAAATAAAAAACTGAATTTATGAGATAAAACAACACGAATCCTTAACCAATCAAAAGGCCACTCTGACCGGTACGACACACAATTACAAGCACTCAGACAAAACAAAACATAATACCTATAGTAACAAAAAATGGTTTAACAAAAGAAAAAATCGTATGGAATGAATAACCGAAAACCTGAAATGTGCATCGAGTGTCTAAATTCGAGTATTAACGAGAATAACAAAACAATCGCGAATCGAAACGATCGTACGTATTTTGTTTTGTTGAGTGGGAGATGTAATCATTTGAAATTATATTCTTTTTGCATAGAATGCGTTATATCGTCCAAATCCGCAATGTTTTTTATTTGTTAATCTTCACATATTTATTTATTTCGTAATTCCTTAATTTCCTACAACTAACATAAATTATATATAATAACAATGAAATACACTGAAAGTATAGCCAAAAATGGAATACATGATACATTTTACTACAAAAAGATTTACACAAGGGAACAAACAAACAAAAAGTATTCAATACATTTAACTAATTGTGATTCAATTTATTTCACTAAGCCATAATAATATTTATAATGTATATAATGCTATATCTACAGCATATGTTATAAGCTATCTTTCCTAAAATATATGACAATAATGTAACTTAACAATGTGTTTTTTTTTTAATTGATCAGGCCGCTAATATATCAAATTCTGGTTTCTTCTGTTTCTCGAAAATTCGAATAAAATATTAAATAGTACTTCAACGTAGATACCATATATCGACCTCGTTGTCCGGCGATCCACAACTGAGGGTTTCTGAAGGTAGTTTTTGTAGCTCACCACCACTATACACCAGCTGCCCACTGAAGTATTTCCCAACGAATTTGACTTAGGGTCAGTCAAGAGAATAGCTTATCAATTCGTAAAGCCCAGCACCGCACTTGCGAGCCCTTTGGCAATGTGTTTTTTATTACATTAAATAAAAACTTAAGTATATACGGAAAATAGAGACGCAACCCCTCACAATAATCTTAAAATATCACGTAGCGAAAACTAGTTGTATGGAGCCAAAGAATCATTATTATAATTAATTAAGGCGGCCTCATCACGCGAAAGCGTAATCTAAACCGAAATAGGTTAAACAAAGGAGCGTCTCTTGTCATGGAGGCTGGCTGGAGCAAGCGAGCCGTGGCCACGCAGATCTGCCTCAAACAACTCTAATGCGCCGCTGCATCAGCCTGTAATGAGCTACTCAAGTACTCCCTAACTTGTTTACATTGTTTCTTTATTGTGTTTTTTACCCGCCTTTCTTTTCTATGTAACGAAATGATTTTTTTCCCTCGCAATAAAACGAAATCTCGCGTCTGCCATGCCTTTGTGTTTTACGCGATTTATTTTTAATTACACGTATTACGTATACGCTTCTGCGCGCGTGTCTTAAATCAGTGTCGAGTATCGCGCGGTAAGAATGCCTATTGCAATGCGGAATGAGCTTTTGCCAACTTTTTAATTAAGCTTCCTTAAATATCGAACGACAACTTTCACAGCAAGTAAACTTTGTGGAATAAGTGAAGCGTGAAATGTGCAAATCGATTTGAGACTTGACGTTGCGGCAATCGGCTTATAAGTCGAATGAAACGTATAGGTTTTAACGTTTTTTAATAAAGCCCAAGCAATTAGTGAGTGGGACGCGTCACAATCCATATGAGCTAAAGTTCCGGGGCCGGTACAGTTGGTAACAAAAGTGCGCGGTACAGTCGCCAACAAAGCGGCTAATCATTCCGTATGTGCGTGGCCCCGTTTCCATTGTCTGCTGCTGATTAAGAGGATTGTCTCCAACGTTCCTCGGTTATTAAAAGCGTGTCTTTCGATGCGATAGTCTAGGAATTGTAGAATTGTGCACTAGCAATTTGTGCTAGATAATGCGTAAAATTTGCCGCTGTGTGAAAGTTTCTCGGCGCTTTTTGTTTTTCCCTATTATTGTATGCCTTTTTGTCAGCGCTTTTTTACGTCGATCTTGTGTTATATACTCCCGATTATTTCTCATATAAATTTTTCTATTGTCATATGAACAATAGCGTTGGCTATGACAATATTTCTTAGCATTATTTTATATATTAAAAAAAGAAAGTGTTAGTAGGTAATTATCGTCTAAGGAGAAAGTTGGTAAGAGAGGGTTCATCCCTCACAAGATCTTTCACCGGAAGCATTAAATTAATCATAAAATAGGATTGATTTATACGATAAACATTATTTTATCATACTATTCAATTACAGCTTAGTATATATAAATATAATGCGGTTTGATTCCAGGTGTATTTTTTTATAATTACAGAGAACTTTTTATTTGCATTTATAGTGTTTATAGTACAATAAAAATAATAAATAAAAAATACTCAATAGTCCATTTTTGCATTTGGCATCATGAGTGTCCATGTCCCCACATGGACACTCATGATACCAAATGCCTCGCGTTGCCGGCATTTTCAGAATGCTAAGCTCTTTTCTTGAATGTATACTTCGACCCTAAGTCAGATTGATTCGAAATTTAAACAGTTTAAGTAACCAGCAATTGATATTCGTATAAATATAGCGGCCTTATCACTTAAAAATTAAATAAAAGGGGCAAAACAGTCTTACCATAAGCTTTCAACGTTTAGCCGAGAGTGAGAATACGGATAAAGATACTTAGAAGTTGCGGCTCATTTGTGGAGTCTTAAGAAAGTTTAAGATAATCTTCAGACTTGAGATAGGGTTGTTACAAGGTTTATTAAATTCCGATATATTCAAACGACAAAACGAGTTGTCAATACAATTGGACAGCTGATATTTGACAGTTTTCACAGTAATTTTGACAGTAAATCGATCCATATTGTAATATAAAGCTAGTCAATTTGATAAGTCTGAGCTCAAACTTTCGTATAATTTAAAGGAAAACAAAAAACTTATAACAATTCTCCACATTCTAATAGACAGTATATTATACACACACACACTCATTCACCTAAACATTCAAGTGATTCAGGTACATAAGGTCTTATACGATTTCATCATTAAACTATAGCATTACGGCCGATCTTTACACCTGTTAAATTCTTCAACCCATTTTAGCGTGTAAACGGTATTACTTGCGTGTAAACACCATAACCACGAGTGATAGCCCTACGAACCCCAACGTCTTAACCCTCCTAAGACACACAAACAATAAGGTGCCGACCTAAACAAGCGAGTAGCGGTTAGCGATTTAGCTTGTTTAACATATTTCTGCCATGTAGGTTTTTTGACTAAAATCTATTAATTGATTCGATCTTAAATTAAACATAAAAAGTCCATTGGTTTGGCATTTTAACATTTAACGGTGATTGAAAACATGGTGAGGAAACCACCTTGCGTCAAACTCAGTCAATGGCGTGTGTCATTGGAGGCTGCCTATTAGATTGACAGATTATAAAACAGATACCGAGGCCAAAACCTAAAAAAGCCATAGATCCACTGATGTTTTATATTTTTGGCAAATTTATAAATATATATAATAGAATCCTTTTAAGAATTTGTACGCTCTTTTTTTATATGTTTCAGTTTAATGGATTTCGTATTAAAACAAATAGTATATAACTTCTACACAATTCCCCTCAATCAGCAACCCATTGCAGTTTTAATAATTTCATAAACGAGTCTCTTGACGCATGTTCTTAGCATTGGAAGTACTCAAAAACGCTACTCTGTGTGCCCACCTTAATCCTTAAGTGGTCTTTTCTGCCCCGGCAAGCATGACATATGCTTCTTAATAGCAGTGAGGGTTAAATATCTGATTTTGTTTATACGCAAATTAGCTTTGTAGCTTTATCGGTAGCAAATTGTGATAATATGGCGTGGTTTCTAATGATGTTTATCGTATCGTATCGGATATTTGTTAAGTAGTGTTACCCTAAGCTGGTTTTGTAGCGCTGGTACCAAATTTCCTGGAAGCTAGTATAGCTAGTACTAGTGGGGCATACTAGTCAGGTTAGGTTTGTAATGTTTTGGCTAAGTTAGTGTAACGAAAAAAATAATTTCTCATATGAGGGAACGAAAATCAAAACTCGATAATGGGTATAGATGGAAAATTTAAATAAATTTTGTTACGGAATGGATACAAATTCTAAGGAAGTTCAGAGAGTTGGAATTAGTCTTTAAGATCTCTACATGATTTATTCATCAGATAAATTGAAACTCAATAATATTTATTGTTTTAAATTCTCTAAACAGTAGCGATGACTCATTTTTTATCAAACACCCCTTTGAATTTTTTCTGTAATTGCCTATATATATTTTTTGTAAAAAAACTGTTCTATGAAGGGTTATTACAAAAAACTGATAAACAAATATCACAACAAAAAACAATAAAAGCTGATTTTGCGGTTCGCAAAACACCTTGGATCATTTTTTGTCAATGGAAGCATATGTGCGCGTGAGGAACACCTTTCACAACATTTGCAAGCATCTTTTAGCGTATTAAATATGGAACATCTTTCACATCAATCATTATCTCCATTTGAAATGGAGCTTGCTGTTTTTATGGTATTTTAAAAAAATGCATCTGAATTAATCAAAGTATCTTCAAGTAAAATATTTGTATTAAGTATTATTTATTTATTCACAAAATAAGGTTTTTGTTAAAGGTACCATAAAAAAGCACGAAACAAAAAAATATAAAGTCTAAACGTCTGGCTAGATAATAAAAAAAAACAGATGACTTCAGGAATACGCGTAGTAGTGAGCCACATATTTGTATGTGTTCTGTGCAGTTTTTACAAAAAGTTTCTTAAGAAAAAGGTTCTAAATGAATAGACGCAACATTGGCTACATAAACCCTGATTAAATCCTTAGAAAACTAATCTTCCCCTCGACCATCATAGTGTCATGTTACTTCCAATATTGTTGATAGGCACACAGGAACACATTGCAGCGCAGGAGGCACTGAAGAGGCCAATGAACCGTGATTTTAATATACATTATCTGTATAGGGCTGTGTTTTCTAATATTTTTTTTAACTTCCGGTTTTACCGTTTATTCTAGACTGGACAATTACGCACTTAGTCGCTTATTTGGTCCGTTGTGCGTATATTTTATTGATTCTAGAGAAACCTTGTTAACTGTTTATTCTAGATTTGTGGTGGTGGTAGTTTTTTTAAATTTTACTCTAAAACCCTTTCGCAGTAGTTCAGGAGTTCACACTAAAGCAGTCAGAGGATTGTAATTGCTCGAAAAGGCTTAGACAAGATTGAAATAATAATACAGACATAATTATAGCATGAATTGATTTTCTTAGTATTTTGAGCAGTACTTCAGCGAGTGACTCTCATTCATGGGGTCGTAGGTTCTATCCCCGGCTACTTATATTACACATCAATGGACTTTCTATCTATATAGGTATTCAACACGTGCACCAGCCGGCACGCCTTAGACCTAATAATTTCGACGTTGTGTGTCAGACACAGAAAGTTAATCACTTAAATACTTGCGTATTAGAAATGATTATGGATTATGGAACAGATACAGAAATCTGATGCTCAGATCTAAAAGGTTTTAGCGCCATGCGTTTAATTTTTACATAAATTTCCTTGGTAATTGAATTTAACTTAATGAAGCAAGTCAATATTAGAGAAATGTATAAGGTTAATTTCAAAATTGAACGGATATTCGATGAACGAAACTTTAGCCGAATTGAAAAAGTTATCGGTTTGTTTGACAGCCCTACGTTTGTTTAGTTTATTACGTTTCTCTATTTTCGACAATCAATTTTTTTTATTCTGATATTTTTACATATTTAAGGACTAGCCTTTTGTTTCAACATTGTATCAAGTGCTTTCATTTCAATACATCGTTATTTTTTTGTTCGAGTGTCGAGATTCGGGTTTTTTACTCTCGCGAAAGTTACAAATAAATATTCACAATTGTTTAATTACAATATGGGTCAAATATAAGAGATTAAAATAATTGCCGAGTATGCTACTAATTGCAGTTCAAACAATGTGTATGATTCAATACTTGGCGATTAAAAAGAGTGGCGGAGAGTTTCTTGCCAGTTCTTCTTGCCATCTCTACGCCTCTGACTAGCGAACTGGTTGTAAATGTTAATTTAGAATCCATTTAACATCTTTTCTGTTGACGTTCAAATGTTGTTGGTACCTATAAGAATAAAAAAATTTGGAGTTTGAGTTTGAAACTTAAATATTGTGTTTTCAATATTTTTTTAAATATTATATATTTTTAATGAGAACAACTATGTTATATTACGAATTTACAAGAGCTCACGCACTATTACTTGACACAAAAACTATCAGTTATATACCTACATCTCTTCTACTCTGTGAAGAGCGTTAAATTTTTCTAAAGCCTTCACCTCCAAATGAGCATCAAAGCTTCCGCCGACAAAGTGAGTGACTTTTATAAGATTCATGTAATAAGTAGTTAGGTATTATGTTTAAACCCAACATAGCATTCTATGGTATGTGAACACTAAAGCTTAAAAGACGCATTTAGCTTTTTCAGTTAAGAAAACTTAAAATGTTTCATAAAGCTCGTACGAACAAAAACTTTTAATTTCAACTTTAGGAATTATTTTCCCAGTAAAGTTAATGTAATAGTGGTTTGTTAAGGTACTTTTTATATTTTATTTATATTGGCGCCAGGAAGGGTGACTTAGTCGTGGTCAAGTCAAGAACTTACGTTTGCCATCATACAAAGTTATTTATTATATTAAATTATTGAAATATTGAAGGTATGTAGTTACATAAAATCTGTATGGTGACAAAGTATTGAAATAAAATCATTATGTTCAATTAGTGGTCCACCTAAGTCCTGGAACCAGCTCAGGGGGAGGTCATCACCTCCATGCCCCTGGATCCGCCGTTGGCTTAACTGTAGTTCTTCGTCTCATTCTGGCGAATCATGTTTATGCTGTGATGTAAGTAGAGTACTATGTAGATAAAATTAACTTTTTGCTATCGTAAATTCTTTACAAAAATCTTTTTTCTATATACTGTATGTATGTTTCAGTAAATAAGATTACTTTTAAATTACTTATAAGCCTTAAGTGAGGCTCGTAATGTTAAATGGTATGTGTATGTATAGTAAGTTCACAAATCTTTAAATAGTTAAAATCGGGTTCAAATGTGATCTTAATAGGGTTAGTTTAATGAGATTGCGGTAACTCACGCGGTTTCATTGGTATTTGTTAATCTAACTTAGTAACCAATCTTGAGATTAATGTTTTGAATCACACCAGAACAATTTGGCAGTTCAGATTTCGTTTTTAATTTAATAAATGTTTCGCGTATTTTTTTATAATATTTTTTAATAATCAGTTAAGTAAACAGTTCTAATTGCATTGTTCCGATTGTTGGCTTAACAATCCTGTAATAGGTCATATTCCGTTGCCAAATGAATTTAATTACTACCCCAAAAATAACGAGTTGTACTGAAAAGATCTACGAAAATCACGGTAGAACAATGAGAATTAACTTGCGGATTTTTCGTTTTCTTGCCCCCATTAAAAACAAAAATGGAATTGCAAAATTTAAATTGCCTTTGAAAAATCTTACGCAGCCGGCACGCGTACGAATAAAAAAACACAAAACAATAAACACCATTAAACGCGAACAAAAGGAGTAAAAGGCAAGTCGGGTGCACAATTAAAACAAGAAATAATAAGGAGTTGTAATAATAAGTATTATTATAAAGAGATGACAGGAGGGGACGGCGGGCACACCTGGCGGGCCACGCGACTCGGCGCCCTCGTCAAAGCTTCTGCCGATTATTTTTTTTTCTAAAGATGCACATTGCGGTAAGTCACTTCGTATAAGCTGTGGCGCTTAAATATTTTAGAAAACACATTTGAATTTAGAATTTGTGGTTTTTAGCATCATCCATGTTTGAATTTAGAATATGTATTTCTTCTATAATTTCATATCATGTTTTCTAAGCTATGTAAGCATACGTTTAAATTTAGAAAATCACTGTAGTATTCCAGTATATTCCATTTTTAAATTTAGAGCTACACTATTAAGTACTATTAATGCAGTTTGAATTTATTTGAATTTAGAATGTATGTACCTTCTACAGTTTCATATTATTTTTTCTATTAAAGTAAACTTTAAATTCATAAAATCCTTGTGATATTCTAGTACCTATATTCCATATTTGAATTGAAAATAAATTGACTATCATGCTGTGAATTTCTATTAATGTAGTAAGGCACTTCATATACCTAAGATATGGCGCTTAAAAATTTTACAAAACATTTAAACCCAGAACTTTATGGTCATTATTTGAATTTGGAATGTAGCGTCCTTATTTAGAATTTAGAAAATCAAAATAGTATATTCCATATTTGAATTTAGAGAAGCACTATCCAGTATCCACATCCATTTATATTAAAAATGATTTACTATTTAAATTTTTTATTTATTATAATATTTTATTTTTTTTATTTATGTAATTTGTTAAATGTAAACAAAGATACACTATTTAATAATAATATAATTGTAATATAAATCCAAAAGCGTGTAAAGTGTTGCTATGCCCCTCAACCCCAAATATGCATCTTCAATGAATTATTGTTCAAGTATTGTATGCACGCGTAACATGTTTTCGAAGTAAGTCACCACCATCTGTCTTTGCTCATGAGCACCTGGTTTTACATTTTTTAAGTATTGACACTCCCCTTCTGAGCAGAAATCTAAATAAGTAGATTGTTTTATTAAATTAAAAAGCGTATTTGAAATCTTCAATCCTTAAAGTGTATTTTAGTACTGTATTTGTATAACGACAAGTGCTTATTATTATCCTAGCCTTGAATTCAATTAAGTTAAACTAAAATGCGGTTAAGAGACATGACTCAGCAGTTTCGTACTGAGAAAATTCCACACCAAGCAGATGGAAATTACTCACGAGACGACGCAAATTGAATAGAGATACTGGGTACTTTGTGTGATACTGGCGTTAGTTTGATAGAAAAACGACGCGTTTTTTCGTTCCAATGAATTGTAATTTTAAATAAATAAATCAGTAGTATCTCTTTTTAGATCTGGGCCGCAGATTTCTGTATCTGTTTCATGTTCATTTGTCAATACATATGGCCAGTCATCCTCCCGTGCCTGACACACGCCGTTAACTTTTTGGGTCTTAAGCAATCCGGTTACCTCATGATGATTTCCTTCACTAATCGACCGAATGTAAATACACAGAAATAAAGTCCATTAGTACACAGCCGGGGATCGAACCTACGACCTCTGGTATGACAGTCGCACGCTTAAACAAGGCCCAATGCCCACTTGACTCAATAATTTTAAATATGCAAATTAATTACTTCCATTAATGGGATTGAAGAAAAGAGAGAAGAGTGGGTAGATAAAAACTAATGATGACACAAAGATAGCATAGAACATCACGAGACTTAATGCCAATAAGTAATTTAAGCTAAATTTATTAAAGAGGATATAAGAAGAGATAAAAACTTGGAGAAACTGATCGTGGCTAAGCCAAAAAATTGTGGCCGTTCACCAACCAGATCCACCGATCCAGCGAAAGAATCATCATGTCATAAGCGAGGCACTGGATAGAAACCGGTGGAAACACATAGTTCGCAGGTGCTTTCTTGCTGACCGAGACGCTCAGACATGATTGAAGAGAGAATTGGAACGTGTTATAAATTCTTTAAAATAATCTCGGTACCGCTCCATATGTATGTCTGTATGTTTTCATATTAAGTGTTACACGGCAACTTAGGTGCCAACACTTCACGCGTCGTCACTCATGATAAAGGCAAGTTTTAAAGTTTTCACATTAACACCAGGCAATTAAGTTTCAAGAAAGTTCCGTCGCTCCAGAATCTGATAATTAAAATTTCTTCCCATTTGTTGCCAAGTGTGGAACAAATCGAATTTTATCAACATGTCGCTACTCCCTTCGAAGACACTCTTCTTAAAGCCACAGCATCGTAATTGGCGTTGACATCTCGAACTGAAATTAGGCGGTAATTTTTATGGCTCCAAGAAGTTAGATAGAGATGGTACTCCGGGCCATCGCTTGCAATTGTATACAGTGAAAATTCGGCCCCACATTGAGTACTGTTCTTATGCTTTATCTATACAAGTATTTAACATTATTTTATTTATAATACGCCTTTTTACCGAAGTTTTCTACCTCTCTCGCTCCAATCTAATTTCAAGATGAAGCAAAGGAGCACTTTGTTCGCCTTTTTCTCTTTCAAGGCCTTTTCATCTTAAACCACATTCTTAAAAATATTTACACTAAAATTTCATACATTATCATAACTAATTCAATTTCTATACATAACTATAGATAATGTATTATTAAATGTGCCATAAAACACTAGTGAGTCAACTTAAAAACTTCTTTAACTGTTTGTAAAAATATTACGTATGTATGAGCAGAGTTAGCTTCTGCGAGCGACTCACATCCCTGAGGTCGTAGCTTCGATCCCCGGCGGTGCACCAATGTTCTTTCTATATGATTATTGAACATTCGCTCGAACGGTGAGGAAACCAAAAAGTCTACGGCGTTTGTCAGGCACAGGTGGCTGATCACGTACTTGCCTATTAGAGAAATCTGAGGCCAGAACGTAAAAAAGTTGTATCGCTCACGATCTATTTATTTATTATGTAATCAATATATAATATAATTAATTATTAATTATGAAGATTACAAAATGCTCACATATAAATGTACCAGGCGGGCAGAACTCGCAAAGAGATCTAACTAAGTACATCATTGCAGGTTTACATTTTACATAATACCATCACGAGCCCGCATCTAACGTATAATTACAAACGGTATCTTAAGTCTTTAATCGCAGAGTCGCATCTCTACAACTCCACGGCTTAATGGAGAGGCGACTCGCAGTCTTTCAGCATTTGTGCGCCTTTTAAAATTTCCTTTTTACCGGTTGCAACTCTAAATGTACAAAACTCATGTTTTACCAACGTGTGTGCCCTTAATTAGCGGGGATTGTGTGTTTTATCTGTGGCAAACGGGTCATTCTTTTGCTGTATAAATCGTTTGTTTGCTTTAGATAATTTAACTATTTGGTACGCAACTTTTCGTATTTTAAATTGTACAATGGATGCAACTTTCTAAACTGAAACGTCATTTCTAACGGACATTGTTAATGGAAGTTGTAAAACCTTTCAGATTGTAATGTATCTGAATAAAACAAAATGTATGCGTTCTTTGAGAAAAATGAGAAAGGGTTTAAAAGTAGACTTAGCCGACTTGAATACAATTTTTTTGTATCGAAAAGAAAATAGACAAGTCCTAACATAGAGCACACAAGAACGTACTAAACAATAACCCACTAACGAAATTAAAAAGTATGCAACCTCATTTTCCAGAACCTCCATGCTCCATTACTTAAACTGCATCTTTTTAAATGCTCTGGTTGAATGCGCGCGGTCCTTGAATCGGTTTAGAAAAATAAAAAAAAGAAAACACACGCATGGCGTCCTATTGTGCGCAACACGAAGGTAGATCTCATTAAGGGAACGTTCGGAATTAAGAACTGCGATGAAGCGGAGTCTTAGCGATCATTACCGCCGCTGACACCTTTATACTCTGTGAAATTTATTTTTTACTATTTTCTTTTTTTTTTCAGTTGCCAGTTTTAGATTTCTGCGACACTTGTAACGTATTTCGTTATGACCTAAACTATTTTAATGATGTACACTTTTGTGAAGGCTTTAGAATAAGATTAGATTTTCAGTGATTTTTTAAAGATTTGTATACGTCATTTGGATAGTTAATCTTGATTTATGAACTAATGCAATTCATACTGGAACCGACAAGATATTTTAGACATCGAGTGAACAAAGAATAACAAACGTTTCACCTACAACTAGAAAATTTAATTAGCTTTTGTATTAAATAAAGTACTCAATTACTAGATAAAAATCTGTCTACATTAATAAGTCTATGCAAAATATTATCTAGCATACCTGAGTGCCCACTTAGGACCTACACTGGCCACTTAACGAATAATTTTACTAAAAATTCTTTTATTTATATCTATGCTCTCTCACTTCCCTTTGAAAAAGACGGTTTGTATAAAACAACGATTCATAATATTTAAAAACATTCTAAATTGAATAAAAAATTTACATTTGACTTGATTATAAAATAAAAGGACTACTTGGCTTTGAGTTTCTAAGCTCAAAGCTATTAATTTGGTCAGTATATTTTAAAAAAGCTTCCGGTTCCTGTGAAATTAAATGATTTTGTACGAGTAGTGTATATAACTGGTTTTAAATCTGGAATTGTATAGGAAAAACACCTATTGTATGGCCATCATGGTTTATGATACCAAAAACGAATACTTATTGAACAAAAAATGTATTATTCTATTAGTGATTATTTGCGTATTTTTTTAATTAAAATTAAAATTATATTACTACTAATGTTTGTAACTTTCATGTAAAATTCCTTTAAACAAATTTGTAATAATAATAATAATTAATTCTTATAGTATCGTTTAATGGAGATATTTAAAAAAATAGTTATTTATTTTTAAAACACAAATATACTGGTATTAACAATATTCTTAACCTACGTAATAATAATAACAATAAAAAATAATAAATAGAAAATTTAAAAACAAATTAAAAATTTTTGGACTCTGAGTCAAATCTATCGCTGGCAACATTTCCTCGCTGTATTACAATACATTTTCCTAATGAATACCAGATTTGTGGCAATAGATAGATTGTTTTTTAAGACACTACGTTCTTAATTCAACATCTCAACTATGACCGCAGTTAACGATAGGTCAAATAATAGATATATTTGTTTTAATACCTTTAAGAAGTTTTAACTCTATATACATTATGAAATTACATTTTCTTACCTTTTAAAGAAAATATGCGTTGTGTGATTGTCCAGTGGTGAAGAATCTGTAAAAGAGTAAATTCACATCAAACAAACAATATAGTGGCGTAATATTTATAATATTATCTTCTTCTAAATAATAAAATTAGTTTTTTTTTCAATTTTTAACTTCAGCCTTAATAATAATATATTGTTGAAAATTTAATTTAAATAGAAAATCTTAATAATAATATTAGTTTCCATACAAAGTAACGACATTAAATTAATAATTCATATCTAATTTTCTCATCCACCAGACCTAAAAATCTTTTTCGAAGTTCACACTTACTCCAGTCTAACCAATTGCAACAACTTAATTTTACCTTCATGTAGTTTAATAAGCTATAAAAATCAATAATCGTCTAATGGCAAACAGTTTAACCAATTTCTTAATGACACTGGAATATAACGTAAATGCGTAATAGCTATGTACTAGTAGCTGTAATAGCGTTTAAGATACAGACTTAGATATATACTTAGTAATGTTTGTTTTAAGTAAAATAAACTAAGTAAAGTATTTATTAGTCATTAAAGCTGGCCGGTGAAATACTAAAAATCTTTTAAGTGTACAAAAATTAAATATGAATACAAAAACGACATCTATTGACGAAAATACGAATTAAAGGTAACAAAACAAAAACGTTACTTTGTTTTTTGTATGTTATCTTTGCTTCGATATGTAAACGTAGATAAATCACGAATACCTTAGCGAAGGCATTACTTCTAACTTTTACGTTTAATGTTACTTAACTAATCAATACTTGTGTATATACCTACAAAATTTGCCAAAGAGCTTTCTATACAAACTTTAACCCCGCCCACGTCTTAGACCCACCCACTAAGCTCGAGATGGGGAGTCTTATGACCTACTTTCCCATTGGCCGCTATAAATAATACTTCTTTAAATTACGCTCATTGTTCGAATGCATAGTTTGCTTTTGAGGTTTCGTACGAATTACGTCCTAATCAGTTGAAGTATAGTTGTATTTTATGTTTTTAAATACACTTTTAATGTTAGGTTTATTTCGGTATAAGGTGCTACAACTTACAACTTCACTTACAAACCGCTATACCTTGGAGATGTTCTCCAAGTATAGGTTCGAAATTCAAAATTAAGTAAAGCAAGTTTCTATGTGCACATTACCACCAAGCTTGTAAATTTTCTATTTTTAAAAAGTTTTATAAAAAAAGGTTTTTTAATATATTTTTTTATACAGAACTGTGGCCTAATAGACGGCACGTTTGTCCTAGAGATTCCTGTTCAACCGCCGCATAGATGATTCCAAATTAAAATGTCTAGGGAAGATTCTATCTAAGTAAGAAGGTAAGGATAATTTATAAGAAGCTAAAATGTTGAAAACCATTACTTGAATCTAAATCTTTTAAAATCAAATGAAATTTAAATGACCAACCAAAACTAGCGTCCACATACAAAGAAACAAATTAATATAATTATTTCAAAGAGCAATATTTATTAATTAAAATTAATTTATCAATTTGGTTTTTTTGACAATGAATGTTCTTAAATTCTTAAAATCAAATGTAACTTTTTATATTTATCTGGTATGTTTTCTATTTTATGTATTGTCAATATATAACAATAGAATAGGCAAACATTTATAACTAAATTCTAAGAAAAGAATCAACCAATCGTGTGCCATTTCCGCTGGCGTCTTGCCACGCCCCCTTTCTTAGAAGTTTACACCCACACACGTCTTAACACACCTACCTACTCCTAGTAACCATTCAAAAACAATACCTACGTACAGTTATTCAAATCTGGAAATAATTTCATATATTTAAATAATTAAAAACGCTCAACGCAAGTGATATTTGATTTTGTTCACAATTATTGTTTGCTTAGGCAAAAGTGGTGACATCTCTTGGGAGAGTTTAGTATCAAAAAACATTATTACCGAATACCTAGTAAATTTCTTTGCTAAATATTAATGTTAACGTTTTCCTATTTTATTATAATATATTTCTTAATTTTAAAACTTATATTCATTACTTGAAATTATTAGCATAAAAGAGCCACCTATGAGCAAAGATATAAAACTGTGCGCTTGCGCAGATTTGTGGCGCCATCTATGGTGTACCGCCAGAACTTACTTGTAAGAATTTAAGCTTCTTAATTTGTACGTTAGATGTCAGTTGAAATAATCATGATATAAAACCTAGTATTTTGTAAGTATTTCGCATTTTTATTGCAATATTTAAATAGAACAAAAAAAATTTCAATACTTTTTAATTTTCTGACGTTATGCAAATTTGTACTATTTGTTTCATGAATTTGAAAACGCCTGGTAAAATTTTATAGCAAATGTTGCGTTGTTCAATTTTAGTTTAAAATTTTTCGGCAATTTGAAAACAATGTTTTTTAATCTAAATGGGCGTGTTCGGTATATTGTATAGGCAATGCGTTTGAATAGAAATACTACACCGTTTTTATGAAAACTACAAAAACAATTTACGAGAATTATTATAGACTAACCGGCTGAATATTTAGATTTATAAATCTAACTATCTAGGGGATGATTTAGGGCGAAATCGAAGTCCTGCGTCTAAAATGCTTTTGACATACGAGAGTCATACTTAGAGGTACCTAAGTGTTGAAACGTAATCTTAGGGTAGGGAGGACACTTCAGATGACTAGACGTTGAAAGTGGTGTTAGTCTAAACAATCTTTTTGAGGTTTAAATTACTTTTTCAAGAGACGCATTGTATATTATGACCAACTGCGCCACTGCATCAAACTCAATCATTCGCACCTATATTTTAATTACCAATAGAAAATATTTCTTAATATTTTAATATTGAGAAAATATATCCGCTTGTAATTGACATTGACGTTTTAAATCTTTGACATTATTGGATTTTTCTTTTATATATTTAATTAATTACCTGGCAAACGGCCTGTAAGAATTGCTATCTGAATGCAGTGTAATTTAAGAACTGTTTCTTGAGACTTATGCAACACAAAGAAAAGTTTTTGATGTAGTCTGTGTTTTAAAATATACACTACTTAAGGAATATGATAATAAAAGAGTTATAATTTTTCTTGGCCTAAGATCGCGTATGTTTCTTTGATAATTTTATAGATAAGAGGAAAGGGAAGGTTAGAAACCTTGCCATGATTATAGAATAAAACTTTCCTACCGATAAAATTGAAATGGGTGTATATTTTAACCTTACAATATTTTTTATATTACTTTCTAAGTTACAATAAATAGTAGAGATAATTGCAGATATAGAACACACTGAATTATCGTAAAAAAATAACAATAACATGTATATATAAATGCTAGATATTTTAATATTACTCCTTACCGTAGATAATAATTAAAATAAATATTTGGTGGAGTTTCACATTATGTCCAGCCACTTAAAAGGAAGAAAACAAAAAAAGAAAACCAAAACAATAATAATTTATTTTGAAATACCAACATAAAAAATAAACAATAAATTAACTTAACTACTACATCACACTTACTAAACAATAAATATAAGTACACAGCAAAAACACGTATCCGACGGAAGCGCAACTACAGAGCAACTTAACTAAAACAGAAAAGTCTATAAACTAAAGAAAATAGCTTAGTATATGAAATTAGGCACCTTGGTCCAATGGTTATTTACGTCCGGAACTATGCGAAATTCTTAGTCCATAAAAATCACAATTGTCCGAAACTTAAACTACACTTAAAAAGTATACGGCAGCCAGTCTCAAATAATTATTTCTAAATCCTTAATATTAATTCAACGCTTATCCATTATTTTATCATCAAATGCTCACTTGTCGTTCGCTATTTAAAAAAAATAAACTTTAAATAAAAATATTTTTCAATAACGCCCAAACCTTTAATCTCTTACAAATGTAACCGACGTAAATATTAAAAATTTAGCAAAACTTTTTTATCCACTGCCAACAGTTAAGGTTTAAAAAATCGGGGAAATTTAGCCTAAAAATATCTTCGATTAGACGCGGTTAGAATTTTTAAATTTTAATTTTGTCTTATTAAATTTACAATCACAAGAGCACGAGGAACGTGTATTGCGCCGCGCGGCCCGGCCGGCCGCCGCGACTTCAGACGGACGACTGAGACTGCTCGCGGCCCACCGCGCTACCACCCTGCTTACTTCCCCCCCTCGCCCCGCGCACCGCGCACCCCGCCACTACCCCACAGCCTGCTTTGCCGCGCCTCTCTCGCCGCGGGGCCGACTTCGTTACGAGCCACTTGTAATCGGCGCGCGATTTTTCCGCCTTAGACAAATTAGGCGGGCCGGGACTCGCAATACTCAAGCTTTCTTTGGGCGGCTTCTTAACCTTCAAGACATTTCTTTTGTTCACGCCTTACTTTCCTATGTAACGAACTTTAGCTACGTAACCCGTAAACAACGCAATACTTGTGTGGACAATGGGTATGAAGTGGGAATTAAAATTTTTCGACAAAGCGATAATGTAACAATACTTTTTTAAAAATAAATTATCGGTACTTCTGTGTTATGGCGGCGGGCTGTTTTATTTTTAAATGGCATTTAATCGTCACTTTCACTCTCAGCGATACCGAGGCCGGGTTAATTGTAAATAAAATTCAATCATTCGCAAAAAATCCGCGTAATCGGCATCGACAATATCAATGAGAGATACGTATTTAAAAGTTAAAACGCATTTTATGCATAATAATGAATGTCGTTGGTAGAATATTTTTATTCGTTTATTTTTATAACAACATATGTTTTACATTTCACGCAATTAATTTCAATGTCAGCTTTATGATTGATTCATCTGATGTCTTTTTTAAGGTTTTTGAGTTAACTTAAAATAAAATAAATGGCGCTACCGTTTTGAGTCTGGGCTACTATGTACCTATTTCATGATCATTTTTCGATCTAATGGGCAATCAGCCTCCTGTGCCTGACACACCCAATCGACTTTTTGGGTCTAAGGCAAGCCGCTTTCCTCGCGAAGTTTTCCTTGACCGTTCGAGCAAAAATTAGATGCGCATAGACAGAAAGTCCATTGATGCACAACCGGGGATCGAACCTGCGACCTCAGCTGAGATTTTCACGCTGAAGACAACACTGGTTTAATTTTGAAATTACTTAATTAACTTACTGTATATATTCAGATATATTTCGTCATTATTATATTGGCATAGTACTGTAAGGATAGTGTAAGTATATTTGCGAATAAACTAAAGATTCACTAACAAAACTAAGCACTAAGTTTGACTCCGGTACGTCAAAAATCAGTTCGGTTTGGACTTATGGAAGTCATAGCTTGTGCCAAATCCCGTTTCTGTTACGATGTATTTTTAAGGGTTTAGAAACTGTGTCTAACGACTAACGGGCAGTTATGTTACTTGCTAGACTGAAATAAACAGACGTGTTATAAATACGGACCACAGATAAGAGATTTAGTAATTTTTGCGTCTGTTTTATTAAGACAAAGTTCTGTGGTTTTAAATACAAAGCTATAAGTATTTTGCTGGGATTCTAGGTTAACGTTCTCATTTTAAATAACAAGGACCAAAAGTTTGGTTTTGTAAACCAAAATTCATCCATATTTTTTTAACAAACGAAACTTTTGTAGATTGAATAAAACCATCTTAAGTAATAGCAATAATATAAATCTAATTACAGCTTAACAAAGGCAAAATAATTAAAACATAAATTGCAATTAAATCTATACAGAAATCATAATTCACCAAACCAAAAATTTCAATCTAAAATTATAATAAAAACAATCAAATTAATTATTCTTTCTCCTCGGTCCAGAGATAGGTCACTGACCTCTTGATTTTAACGAGGCATCGATTTGGAAAATCTGTGATTTCGTTTTTTACAGCAACTTTTTTATTTGCCTGTGCTTTTTTTTACAGGAAGTTTAGAAATGTCATTCAAAAAAGAGCTGGTCGTAGAAAAAAGATTTGCTTTTTTTAGTCCGCACAATCCAAAACATTTTGGAAATTAAAGCAATGATTTTAAAATAAGAATGATTTACATGATAATCATTTCATTGATTTTTCCAAAATTACGATGAACTTTAATGATATGTTTTCAGATTTAATTATGAGTTAGATATTTTTAATTCTATTGTTTTAGAATCATTTTCTAATAAAAATTTCTGACATTTTGTGTTTTTTTTTTAAAGTTAAAATGTCAATAACATTAACTAAATTAACTCAATCAAACAAAAATTTCAAACAATTAAAAAGATATTAAAAAAATAAAGAATAAAAAGCACGACTTAATACACAAATAAAACACTTTTAAATAAACACTTATACATTATAACACATTTACCTGGAATAATTTTACACTATTCTTCCAAAAATCACGAACTTACGCTAAATTATCTAAAAATCCCAAGAACATCACAAATAAGCTATATCCAACATCTAAACCGATTACTTTGTACAAAGTTTCTAAATATACACAAACACGTTAAGTTTTTTCACTTAAAAGTACGACAAAAAGTCCTGAACACTTTCCGATTAAATTTTGAGATTAACAAACGTAAGAAAAATAAATAAAATTGTAAAACTTGATGGAGGAACTAATACCGCTTACAGACTATGCGGCAAACGAGCCGAATATTTACATTGAAGAAAAAAAAATGAGGTCAATCGGAGGTTACGGGCAACGCAGCCGGTCGGCATGGGCCGCGACGGGATGTGGCATTCTAGTCCTCAGTCGCCCTCCGCGCCCTTCCGCCCCTCTGGCGCCCGCCGCGGGACCGCCGAAAACCACGTGCGCACTCACGAAAGAGATCCCTAGCCGCGAAACGCCCGCGTGCGATAGGGACGGCACTATTCTTTTTTCAATTTACTATATTTGCTGATTTTTATTATTTTTTCGCATTTCGATATTTTATTTTTTAGTTGATGCGCTCCGCAACTCACCTGTTGTGCTTGACCCGTTTCGATCTGTCGACTGATCACATGATCGACGGTTATAGATGTTTTTTTATGGCTCGTGGCCACCGCATATGTACGCATTTCTACAAATAGAGAAAATCAACAGCTAACCGGCGTCAACTAAAAAGTTTCTAAAATAAGAACGCGAGTATTACTTTAAAACGTTTCAAAACAAGCGATGAAATTTCGTTCAAAAAGTTCTAAATGGTTATGTATACCTTAGTAAATTAAACAAACAATTATAGTATAAAAAATAAATTTTAAGCTTGAAATATAAATAGAATACGTTATAGATATAAACATAAAAACAGTACATTATAATTTTGTAATGTGTGCTGCCGTAAGAGGCAGCGGTGGATAGCGGAACTAAATTGAGCGACACCAGCGCACCTACTATTTGCGATACAAATTGGAACTATTGCTTGGTTCATTTCTAACGCGTAGTTTATTTTGCTTTTTTTCTCTTTTTTTAATCGTGAAAGTGCAACGTTCACTTCGCTGGGCATTCAACGGGCATTTTCGTTCACGTTTTCTTTTTGGTTTTCATTGGTTTTTCACAGACGTTTTGATCATGTCACGGAATTGGCGTGTATGTAACATACATTGTTACTACTCGGGAATGTTAACACCTGAGTTGACAATTGGCAATCGATATTGGGAAAATAGTTTAATATTTGTTTTTACATTAAAGGTATTTTATTTAATAAGATGTTTCTAGATATTGATAATAGATGGCGTTAGGAGTATCGTTTAATTGCGATTATGATATTGTTTGATATAAAAGGTAAACTTGCAATTTAAAAAAAAATAGGTGCAATCATTATATATTTACTATATCTAAAAAATAAAACAAATAATAATTTGAGATCAGCTACAACATTGTAAATTTACGGCTACGAAGTGCTACGTGCGTAGGAGTAATGCTACAATGTTTCGTAGCAAATATTTGCGTGCGTATTTCTGAGAATTGATGGTTGTATTAAATCGAACTTTTTAAATTTCCTGTGCATTTCACTGCTTTTTATGTTTTTAAAACACGACATATTATAAATTTTCTAATTATAGGACAGACTATGTGTAACTAAAAAGTCAAATGAATTCATGGCGCTGCAACCTTATGAGGTCTCAGATTTGTGTATCTGTTTGATGATCATTTTTCAATCTAATAGGCAAACAGGTGATCCTGTGCTTGATGCACTTGTTGACTTGTGTTTGACCGAATGTTAAATGCGCACATAGACAGTCTCGTATGAGAGTCGCACGCTGAAGCTACCAGGTCAACACTGCTCACTTATGTGTTCTTTTCCAGCATTTTTTTATGGGATTTTTTACATGACTATTGAAAGGATAAAACATTTTTTTTTATTAAACACATCACTCTTCTATTTCTTCCAGTGCCATGGTAGGAAATTTGATTTAAATAATTAGTAATAAAAACTTTTCAAAATTTAACTAAACTAAATAACTAATAAATAATAAATTTCATAAGTAATAAATTTAACTGAAGACAGGAGAATTATCTGATATTAAGTGATGCCGCCGCCCATGGAGCCTCAGATTGCCAGAAGGTTTTTCGGAAGGAATTGTTACACTCTTTCTTTTCTCTTAAGTCGATTTGGCCGATTCAGTGGGCCGCTGGTTCCACATAGTAGTAGCGCGGGACAAAAACCGCCTCAAATAATTCTCATTTGTGAAACGACGGCTGTTGAGGTGATACGAGTGGTATTTTGTATTCTGCCTTGACGTCCGATATTGAAACTTAGTTGCACGTTTCTTCAGTACCAAGTCAAACTATGTTAAATCGCTTAAAGTCGTTCGACGTTTTTTAAACTATAACAGTCACTAAGGGGAACATAATTTATGAGACAGAAACAAATGTACTCTATTCTATTATATACAATGTCTTTTCAGAATTCCCTACAATACATTATAGTCGTAAACGAGTTCCTTAGGTGGGAATTGTTAACAATAAAACGTTCGTGACAATCGATATTAAAAGATTTATCAATTATTTAATGAACACTCTTCAACGCTAAAAAGTTTTGTAATAAATCATATTATAATAATAGTTATTATAAATTCTATTTAAAACACTGGGTCACTCTGCATCTTCTATCGCATTAACCTTTAAGTGTGTTTAAAGGAGTTGTTCATCGGACATAGAAACCGAATATGAAACCACCGTATCACAATTCGTAAGATACAAAATCAGCTGTATTTTCTTAATTTCAACACAATAAACACTACTTATCCAGTGCTGGATATATACTGAGGAGGGTTGATATTAAAAAAAAGCATTGTTAAGCACCTTTGTTAACTAACCCGCATTGTTTTTTTGTTATTTTATATATAAATTTCCCAATATCTCCGACGCTAGTGCGGGACATACATTAAGAAAAAATCCGCATTGTTAGAGAAACCATACTAGTAATAATTACCTAGTACATTACCAATTTGATACATATTAGTAAATGGGAAATTCACAAAATACGACGAAACGTTATTATAAAAGAATACTATTTTTGTGTCTTACGGACGAACGCGTATAAGAAACATCTTTGAATCAGTAACATTATTACGCGAACAATTCCACATTAAAGATGCCACTTAACCTTTTTTAAATGGCTCTCCATAAAAAGAAATACAAATCACCGCCTTAGGGCTCATACACACCTTAACGGCTGTAACAAGGAGCTAACTTCGTTTTTATAGAGACACCTTAATGCAAACGCTTACAGGCAACTTATATGTGGGATTTTTTATAGCGCAAAGTTTTAATCTTATTGTCTACTTTATTACACGTACATAAAGAACAAATTCCCTTAAACCTTGTTAAGACGCGAGAATCACCGATAGATAAAAACTTTAAGCCCCGATCCGTTTAAAAAGATCGTATCTGAATTATTTGCATGCAATTCTCAATCTAATTTCCTTGAAGTAGCGATTGAATTTCTCTGTAACTTTAAGTGTATTTACGTATAAATTGTTAGCGTATTAAAATGTCGTACATTTTGTTTGGAAATATCGTGAAATGTCCTTTTTGATGTGTTTGGTGAAAGCATTGTTCTTTATAATGTTAGGAGATAAATGAAGACAGTTTATAGCATCTATGAGACCACAATTTGCATGAAAACAAATTGAACTTTTTTATTTGTCGGTTTTATTTTTACCATAAACCGAATCGGACGTTATTTTAACATTCTAATTCAGGTGAGACTTTACTACATTGGTTTATTCAGGGCGAATCGACCGAGTCTTCAATTGAAGCCGAGTCTCGAAAAAAAAAAACAGTGAACCTAATAAAGGCCTGGGCTTTAGATTTCTATATCTGGGATATGATCATTAATCTAATAGGCAAGTAGGTAGTCAGACTCCGCCTGACACACACCGTCGACTTTTTGGGTCCAAGGCAAGCCTGTTTCTTCACAATGATTTTCTTCACCGAATCCAATATTAAAGCGCATAGAAAGTCCATTGATGCACTGCCGGGGATCGAACCTCCGATCTCAGGGATGACAGTCGCAAATATATAATACAAAATTAATTCTTACACAATTATTTCAAAAAGTTCTAAACTCGCAAATTCATAACAAAACCCATATCGAATGAAACTTTTTAATAAAAAGACGTTACAAAGAGCTTTTGTTTGAAGACTGTGAAAGAAAGGGTAATAATCTACAAAATGAGCCAGCAAGTAACGTTTGTTAACAACAAAAGAACTTAGAGGGGATTGTGGTTCTTTCGCCGCTAACGAATCGCTCCCAAATATTAAGTCTTAAAAGTTCATGCAAAGGAAACTGTAGATTTTTAATCGGGACGGCTGTTCCGAAGTTTTGGTGATTGCTAATTAGCTATGCTTGAACATTTTTAACTCGAGTCATTTGAATGTTGAGAAATGTTGGTCTTGTGAGAGTGCGTCTCACTTCCCTGAGGTCGTAAGGTCGATCCCCGTCTGTGAACCAATGGACTTTCTATAAACACATTTAAATTCGCTCGAACGCAAAGGGAAAATGATGGTGGTGTATGTACCTTATATAAAGACGAGTTTATGATTCGAGAATTCAAAATACCTGAAAATAGTCTAATAGTCAAATCAGCTCTCATAAAAATAAACAATTTTTTTTTAACATACTTAATTCTGTCTCATATCTGAGGTTATTTTTAATTTGTTTCTCATGTTACTCGTCTTTAGCGCTATCAATATAGAAAACGTGGTTTGATAAAATTTATAATACAGGTCTCCATCTCCTAAAATCTATTTCATGTATTTAATTATCCAAGTTTACCACGTCATACATAATACTATACGGTATATGTTATCTTATCTAAACTGTATGACATTTTGGTAAAGAAATGTTACAATTTTTATAAATAAAATATAAATAAATACTCGTAATATTTGTTAATCATGAAAAAAATTACCAGAAAAACAGCAGATTAGGTTTTAAATAGGCTAACAATGCTTTCTCTAAAACTGTTCAGTATTTCAATTCGAATGAAGTTGGTTAGGTTAGAATGTGTTTTAATAATTTGAATACTGCCGCGAATTAAGGACCAATATACATTTATACACTTGACGGCACACACACACACATTGGTCGTCAATAAATCACTGTGCCCACAAGTACCTATATTACGAATGTCGCCGGCTAATTTATAGTGAACTTTCAATTTGGCAAACGCTGCCCTTCCGTAAATCTCTGGACTATAACTACTCCTTGCGGTCACCCGCTTGACCAAACACGCCGTTTATCCAATTCCAATTACATTTGAAAGCCTAGAAGATAAGACTGTATTTTATCATATAGGCAGAGTACGTATCAGTCATTGAATGAGGCTACATGAATGAGTCATTGAATAAGGCGACATTTTTATGTAAGGCAACGGACACGAGGCTCATGGATCATGGATAGTGTCAATACCAGAGGGCTCGCGAGTGCGTTGCTGGCCTTTTCTAAATTGGTGCGCTCTTTTCTTGAACTTGTGACTCGCTGTGTAAATCCAGTACATTTAAGGCTAAGTTTAGTTTCACAATCATAAATGCCTATACATCCAAAATATATATTAGTTCTTGAGTATGTCTTAACTTAATTACAGACACGGTTAACTAAAATCTAATCTATCGCTATTTTTGGATTGCTTTGTTCCGTTCTGGCTAACTGTATCCGCCCTGTGTTGGAAAGGGAGCAGTGCACAGTATTGAAGAACATAACTCTTTGATAACGATCGGAATTAACGTAAAAAATGCACTCTCGATAAACACAAATGATACGATTACGTCACGAGGCTCATGACGTCATAATTGGCCGATACAACCTTCACCCAATAATCGGACCGGCGGGAGCGCGAAAAAAGCGCGTTATTTTTAACGTTAAAACGAAATAAAAGAGTAATGAGTTATTGATTCGTCGGCGGGGTCATTGACCGGTAATGTCAGTGTCAAGGCCGGTGCGAGTGTTAATTTTTTAATGTGTGCACTTTTTCCACGTTTTATTAATGAACGTGTTGTTGTGACCTCATCAGTAATTGTCTGAGTGTGAAGCACGTTAAATTGTGAATGCATATCAGATTTTTGCATTTAGAAAATACACTTGCCTATGCGATATTTTTATTGCTCCCCAAGCGGGGCAGACTGGTTCTCATTCCACTCCGACACATCGTGTTTCTATTGCCTTGAGGGTTCCAGTTGAGAGCTTGCTTGGTGGCTTAGTTTCCTCCGGAGCATGGCCCATTTCCACTTTCTGCATTTTATAGACCGTCCAAGTAGGCCAATCGGCCATCCCATAGCTGATGATTAGATATTCTCTCGGGCCAGAATATTCCAAGAATTTGAGTAAGAAACTTCAACTGAGCGTTTTCAAGGCATTTCCGAACCAATTCGACTTAGGTTCCTTCAAGAAAAGAGCTTCCCAATTCTTAAAAGACCGGCAACGCACTCGCGAACCCGCGAAATTTGAACCAAACTTTTAAAATTTGGTTCAACTTATATTTTTTTAATTAAAGGTAATTTTTTTGCATAATTATGCATATGTAGAATAAAACAAATTAAAAAAGGTTTATTGATAAATAAATTCTTCAAATTTGCTATGTTAAACTAAAAGTATTTCAATCTTGTCGTTAGGTCGTGAGTTCGGACCCTGGCTGTTCATGTTTTTGCTGTTCTATCATACGGTCAATGAGGAAACATTAAGCGAATAAAAATGTGTATAAAATCAGTGTACGAAGTAATCAGATACAATAATCTACTGAGGTATTTTGAGCTTTATGGCACATCCGTAAGGTCTATGTATTTTGACAGTTGACAGCTGTTAAGATAACAATTGTCATCTGGTTTTCGTATGTAATTTAAAAAAATGTGATATGAGCTATAAGCTAAATTAAAAAAAGTGAGACCAAAAATCTTGCTAGAAAATTCTTATTTTTGAATCGATATAGAAGCCGTTTTAAAGGCCGCCAACGCATTTGCGAGCTCTCTACAATGTGAGTATCTAGGGGCAGCGGTACCACTTAAGATGAGATAAGCCAACCTACCGTCCTACCCGTTTGTCCCCTGTTACATAAAAAAACAATATACAATATTACTAAGGACATTTCTATGTAAAAAATTATCAAAAATGTTAAGCAGTAAATTTTTAGGATTACTTTAAGAATCAAAGATGTTGATAATTCAAAAAATGATTTTCTTGACGTCGATGGCTCAGTTGGTTAAGTAGGTGCTTACGGTAACTCGAAGGTCTTAGGTTTTATTTCCAACTATCATTTTCGAGGACCTTATAAAAATACACTTGACATGGATAATCCTAGTTTTATAATTAATAATATTAAGATTACTTACCAAATAATTCCAATTTTATCCCAATAACGCACAATCCATACTAAAACTAATTAACACAAGCACCAGACTTTTCGATTTATTGCACACTATTTATTATTTAATTTAAATAACACTGGCTGGATTTATAAATAGATTTTTTTTAATATCAACAAGAAAAGACATTCTTATTTTAAATTTAAGAAACAAGTCGAATAATTATTCTATTTTTAAATTTTGGCGGGATAGCTTGCCCTCGACCGGTTCAGTCTGTGGTCGGTAAGGAACTCGTCTTAGAACTAAGGGTGAAAAGACGTTACGGGCCCTTTCGGTCCCCTTCGTTTATTATTTGAGTGATAATGGCATGTTGCTTTGTAGCTGCCGGAAATATTATTATTAGTGTGTGATTACTTAACTACGATTATTTTATATATTTAAGAATTTTTTATCTAGTATTGGCTTAGAAATGTTAAATAAAATCTGTTTTACTTTGAGTCAAAAAAATTTTTGGAAACGAAGAAAGTTAAACAAACATTATTTTAACCGATACATAGATATATCGATGCACGGATTTATTTGATAATAAATGTTAAATATTTTTAAGCGGGCAACGTTCACAATTCCTAGTCAAATTTCAAGGCATTCATTAAATGTTAATGCATTTTCAACCTTATAAATTATAACATAGAATCTAGTGGAGTCGCCAGGTGAAGGATAAAAAACATTTTATTATGAGGGTTAAAGCTTTCTTTGGGATCTGTTGTTTGTTAAGAATCGAACGATAACAATACCAGGGCCGGACTCAGGAATTAAAAATAAGAAGTACTCTCGTACGAATTTGATAAACATGATTCACACTTAGCCCCCAGTCTGACTTCAATACGTCAAAAATGTATTGCATGTATTATACAGTAATAATAATGACACCATTTAAATCACAATAACACAAAGCAGGAGACAAATAATATAAAGTCAAAGTCCTACTTCCCACGGTAAAATAAATATGTGGTGGTTTGGCTCTTGCGTCTGAGTATAGGAAAAATAGGAATCCAAAAATGGTGCTGACTAAGACTAGCACTTACCTTTACCGTCGCTAAAAGCAGTTTCATCCGGAGAACATAAATAATATAAAAATACATACACACACACACACATTGGTACATGAGATAAAATGTTGTGTCGATCGCACATGACAAATCAACATAATAAAAAAAAAGTGCGTACGTACAAAGTACACATCTCAGAAATGAAACTTCTTTGTAAATTAATTATTATAACTAAGGTAAAAGCCCCAACAGATTACCAGTAAATACGTATGATCATTCTATGTATGTATTAGTATATCTATTCACGCTGTTCACACACTGTATACGTGCTTGTGATAACATAAATTAAAAAATCTGCGTTTACTGCACAAAACGTTATTCGACAGAATTGCCCTCTAAAGTTATGTAACTACTAATCAATTAGTAAAGGTTCTAAAATCTAACTACTAAATAATAGCGTGTATTTTTGCTCGATCTCCCTTTCTCACTCTTTCTCAATCGATCTCAATCCCTCAGCCCTCTCGTTCCTTTATCAGTATAAACATTCCCTCATACACCTAAAGAAGTTTCACTTCGATAAACCGACAAGTCATCGTATAGTCTAGAAATAACGCAATATCGTACGCAACGCACGTCTTTTGTTTTATATTCTCACGATGTGTCGAATTGACAAAACTTTTAAACCGATATAAAAAACTAATTTAATTAACATAAGAAATTTTGATTTCAATATAAATTAAAATTTTACACTGTCCATCCATGTGTTGTTTAAGACGATTTATTAAACATATAGTTAAGTTCGTCCCTGGCGTAGGAAGTAATGCACGGTGGCTTATTTTTAACGGTCACATCGCACGCGCGCATTTTTAATGAGATAAACAACATTTGGCTCACTAACCGAATAAAAACAAAATTCGAGGACTTTATTTTGTGTTTTCTCGTAAGCTTAAATAAACGCTAATCGCTGTAAAAAACTGTTGTAAAAAGAATTGTCGTAAATTTTAAACCTATCTTTATTACTTTACTGTACAATGAAGAGTATTTCTTACAGTGATTTATCTGGCCTATTATTTTAAGTATTTATGTTAATTTTATCTTTATCATCGCCCTTCTTTCCGAAGGGGTAGGCAGGGGCTATAGGTATTTTAAGAGTTGGTGCGTTCTTTTCTTAAAGGATCAGAATCAGACTTCAGCTGGTTTCAAATAGTGTTGCTGCATTTAAAATAAAAGTTTTTAACGACCAAATGTTGAGAAGTCCTGGTCCATATTGTACGTTATGAGCTTAAACTTAGTCGCTGAAGCAAGACGGGCATAACGTCTTTTCGTTGAAGACCATTATTATGACATTGTTTAGAGTTTTTTAAGGTCATACCTTCACCGTGCCGGTACTCTGTAACTCCCAAGTGCGATATTGAGAAAGCTATACCGATTTTGCGCACAAATATCGCTATTGCAATCTCAAAAATCAAAACTTTTTCTATCATTCTTCAATGTAGTTATTAGAATTCTCCAAATGAACATAGAATAATGTAATAGGCGTCTCTGACTACATATACTTTCAATCTATTTTATCAATTTTCTTGTTCTTAACTAAGTTTTATGTTTGTACAAAGAATAGTTGAAGACAACTTGTATTAGCAATAAAAAAGCCAAGATAATAATATAAGATATTATTATAAGCTTTTTATTCCGTGTCTATATGTAACACTAAAATATTAAAAAAACGGTAAAAATCAAGTTCAAATTCATCCAAAAATTGTAGTAAGAATGTCAGTTATTAAAAGTAATAATTATGTATAACACGTACCTTTAAAAAGCATTATGGAGTTGATATACATTAATTTGTAAAATATCCGTACATAATTAAATATATTTTATATGGTAACAGATTAGTGTCATTAATCAAAACGATGATGTAACACGGTATAAATAATATGTCTTCGTCTATTCATTTATTTATTTATTAACACTTCGTTACATTACATAAAAGGAACATATTAAACATAATTTAATGAAAAGCAACTGGTCTATCTAATGTGTAACTGTCATGGAGTCTGATTTTTTTTTAAATAGTATAAGAATAAAATTTAATCCGTAAAAGTTGACATTTATCAAGTCAGACGCCATTTTGTCGAGAAAAACATTTAGGCGGGTTCTTTTTATATTTTTTTAATTAATTTGAAATTTAGGCCTTAGAAGAATTGAGGAAGAATTTTTGAAACTCAAAAAACCGTTAAATTTTACAAAAAAAGTTATACTATTCAAATATATTCCAAGACAAGCTTTGACACCTGGTTTGTAACGCATAATGCACAAGACGCGTGGTGGACACACGAACGGAAATCAACAATTTATTTGTATCTGATAACGTTAGGACGTTTTGCATGGTGATAGGGTTCAATTTCGCTTACACGAGAGGCACACGACCAACAGGATGTTAAGACTTGCGTGACAACCCTATTTCTTAAGACGTTTCTAATTATATCAGGTAATAATAAAACTTATTTTAAAAAACGTATAATAATACAATAGTTCTTATATAAAAAATACACACATCTCAAAAAAGTACTTGGACAAACAGTATCAAATCACTAAACCACAGAACACGACCAATGCCCAGACTATTAATAAAGAAAACATAGACACTACAGGCAGACTACATCTAGAATAAATTAATAAGTTGTTTAAGATATTCCTGCTCAGGGTCTAAAAATAAAAAAAAAGGTTAAAGGACTGGCTGATAATCACACCTTACGCAAAGCTAGAGATGCTACTGACACCTAACATTACACTCACTCTTGCACGCACGAGTTACGCGTCGCGTATACTGTTAAAACGTTTGGAGAAAAACGTACTTATAAACAATAAGCCCAAATTATAAATCTAAACGGTAAGTAAGTGACATACATATAAGTCGCCTTTTTGGGTCCAAGGTAAGCCGGTTCCCTCAGGATGTTTTCCTTCACCGTTCGAGCGAAGCGCACATACAAAGACAATTGGTGAACGGCCGGGAATCGAACCTAGGACCTCAGGAGTCGCACACTAATGCCACTAGCTTCACTATAACCAATTCATGTTTTGGTCCGATTGGTGGTTCTGGATTTGATAAATATTATTATAACTTCTAAATTAGTAATGTCTAGTCTGTCTAGTCTTGCGTAATCTTAGATTTTAAAGGTCAAATGAGATCTGACACATACCATTTCAGTGTTTCATAAAAATAGGTATTATTTCATATGTATAATAGTTCCGCAATGCATTATAAGTAAAAAAATCTAGGTACAAGAGTGAAAAAAACGCCAGTACAGTTTAATTTAAATGAATATATTTTTTTCTGCCTTATAAAGAAATGTAACAAAAAGCACCCACAGGAATTCCATGATAGTCTTTTCCCTAAAAGAACGCGTTCCGGTCAAAACTCACCGATATCCAGATTGAGCATTATCATAAATTAGCAAGGTCTGGATATCCATAGTTGCTCTTCCACGCTTTGAAACCAATTTTTCTTTGGTTTATAAAATTTAAGTGTCGCATAATTTTTTTTGTAGAATCACAATGGCAAGCATTTTTAAATACATAGTCGAATAACAATCTTAACTTTAACTCTCAATTACTACAAAATTGAAAAAGACTACTAAACGCTGACCGGCTGTCATTTTTATTATCAAAAGCGTACCCGAAGATTAAATATCAACCTTTAGCCACGCCAGAAGGAACTCGCTGAAATAGTTTAATAATCCCTATTGCTTAGGATTACGGTTCATGTTTGCTTATCAAAATTAGCCGTGTTAATAGGTGATTAGTTTCGGCACAAGTGGATTGATGACGTCTTTATGACGGTGATTACGAACTGAAGACTTCATTTGTTTTTTAGATAGTCAGCTGCGAGAATCGTTTTTGGAGCTGTCAATGTTTTTTGAACCAACCGTTAACACGAAAAATCATATCTGTTTGCTAATCTTTGCTTTAAGTTTCAACGTCACCATCCATAATTTAATAATATTTAGGCGAGCTGTATTAACTCAATGGAGATCTCAATTGCTTATTCTTAAATGGCATATAAAATAGTGGCGCCAGAACCTTACAGGTCTAGGTCAGAGTTCTGTATGTGTTTCATAATAATTTGTCGCTCTGTAGCAAGTACTGATTTTGGGTCTACGCAAGTCGGCTTTCTCATGATGTTTTCTTTCACCGTTCAAGCGAATGTTTTTTGAATTGCGCTCATAGAAAGGGAAACCGCAAGGCTGAAAGTCGCTTGCTGAAGACTAATACTGCTCTACCTTAAATGGCATATATCTATCTAAAAGTGAGAAAAAAATAATCCTTAACCACTTATCAGACAAGGATCAGATTTCTGCACTTTTTTTGTTATTTAATCATTTATAGACAAGTATATAGTTCTTGTATAAGAAAATATATATTTTATGTAACAAGAGGCTCTTCTGACGTTAAGTGATACCACCCCTGGCTAGACGGCTCGCAAGTGCGTTGCCTTTTAGAAAGGGTACGCTCTCTTCTTGAAGGACCCTAACTCGATTTGCTTCGGAAATACTTCAGTGGGAAGGTTTCACATAGTGGTGGTGCGCGGTAAAAACTAAAATAACCAATATGTGGTTATTTTAGGGGTTCAAATTATGTGGCATTACGCTATTTCTTTAATTATGGTTGCCTGGAATAGATCGCTTAGCAATATGTAATAACGTAATGTATGATAAATGTCTTCAACTGGAGAGCATTATTATTAATAAGTCTAGAAAATTCTGCACCAAAACCTCCTTGTATGTTAGTGGTAATAAATCTTGAACCTTAATTAAAAGGTAAAGAGACAACACAGGGGGGCTTTACGAGCGAAGACTCGCGATGTTTGTGTAACTCGCCAAACATTCGACAGAAAGTGCTATAAATATTTGTTCCGGCCTAACTAAGGTGTCTAATAAAGTATTTGGGGTCAGTTTATAAAAAGACGAATGCCTCGAGATACTTATAATACTTGAATACTTACCTAATGACCCTAATGGGACATAGGGCACACTGGGTCACCATCTATTACCAGCATCAGCATATGCTGAGCCAGGGCCAATTATTACAGTAAGCACACACATTTAAAACGAGCCGAATGAGAAAATAAATTTTATTATCATTATTTTCATTCTCTTTAATTGTTTTTGATGTCTCATTTAAATTTTTAATTTTTTTCTAACTTCGATTATAGTTATTTTGTGTGGTTGTGTGTATATGTTTTGTTTGTAATAAATGTTATGTCTGTCTGTGTGTCTGTAGTATTCACCCTGCTCTAAGTCTTTTCGGCTCTTCTTGCCTCTTCTGTACGACGCAAAGGTTTGCTGGGAACCTGCTAGGAAAGCGGAACGGCAATTTTTCCGTTTTCCAATGAAGCGCCTGTTGTCGATTACAATCTCCGAGGATTGTAACCGCGTATAGCATTACCGGGTGTAAGACCAGAATACGAAATTCACCTTGTATTAACTCGTTGTTCCATAGCGTTTGTTAAGGCAGTTTTTGCCATGGCACCACCACGATATGGAATCAGCTGTCCATCGAACTATTTCTAAACCACGAAGTAATTCGACTCAGGATAAGAAAAGAGCGTACCAATTCTTAAAAGGCCAGCAACTCTCTTGCAAGCCTTCTGGCAATGTAAGTGTCCATGGGCCGTGGTATCACTTAACATAAGTGAGCCTTACATACATTTAAATAAAAATTATTAATTATTTATTGGAAATTCTAAGTAATACAGCGATTACTAATACTTAGTAAGTATTCTCAGACCGTAATGCCTAACAAAACTAAAAACATACATTAAAACAAAGCAAAAAACTCGCTTCTCATACAATTTAAGATTAACAATTTATTTATTTATTCCTTAATTTTTATACTATAAAAATAAAATTTTCAGTGTATACATGCTGGCTTTTCCACTATGAGTGTCTAGGAGTAAGTGTCAAAGGGCCGTACTGCTTTCATAATATGGTCCTGGTCTTCATGAGGGAAGTCGGTTGGTAGCCGAGCGGGACGTGCAATCTGCATACGGTAATTCTTAGCTGTTTTGTATTTTTTTTAATCCGTTATCTTCAAACGTGTCAGGTGGTTACTTAAATGTTAGAAAAAATATGATTATAGTCCCTATTCAATATTGCAACTCATTGTTTAGAATTACAATTGATCAATTCGAAGGGTGTTCAAATTTGCAAGATGACGCTAGCCTAAAAACCGTTAAGAAAAATATAATAGTTTTCTATAAGTTTTTGTTATTTATAAAAGGGCTGGAGGCTCACTGATGCCTGCACTATCAAGAGCGATATCAAATAAATGTAATAACTGTCAGAATTCAGTACTGGCTTCCGACTTCTGATTTCGGCTTATGATTTGTCAATCCAATAAGCGAGTAGACCAGTCTGCTGTTTCTTACACACACCGTCAACTTTTAGGGTCTAAGGTTACCACACAATGTGTTCCTTCACCGTTCGAGCGAATGTTAATTGCGCAGTCAATTTGTACCCAGCCGGGGTTCGAACCTACCTCCTCAGGCATGAGAATCTGACATTGAAGGAGTAAAATTGTATTAGGCTCTCATTTATTTATTTCTCCGTAAAATCCAGGTATTTTTATGATGGGTAATGCTAGCTGAGTTTGATCACATAATTGATCTCGAGTTAAGATTTAATGACATCTCCAATGAGATATCTTCCGAGCTATTGAACTAAAACAAAGTGCATTTTGTGATTTTAAGTAACGGTGTCGGCCTATAAGTGTGCGACACTCATAAATAGACGTGCTTTCAAATTAAGGCTTTGTATTTGCTAAATCAAATCAAATCAGAATAATTTATTCATATAGGTAACACAATATATAAATGTTTATAATATAAATGCTTCTAATTTTACATTTACGGCAAGTTCTCAAATCAAGGTCGGAGAACGGAAGAGAAGAACTGGGAATAAACTCACCGCCACTCTTACGCTTTGTGCTCCAAGAGTTGTGTCATTTAGTGTCACTGTTTAGTTTATTTAAAATACATTAAGTCGTAGACTGGCCATTGAAGAAAATATTATTAGCAACATTTTGCGCAGGGTAGTGTTATGAAGACGCCACTCGTGCTAAATCAAATCCTGGGAAATCAAATAAACTTGACTCGAAAAATACTATTTATAGAGCCTCCCAAGTTTGATTGCTTTATGCACTGAGGATTTGGAGAATGTTATTAATGATTTCTTTTTTCGACCATTGTAAGGTTTTTGTGTGGGTTTAATTTTTTAGATAAAAGAACTGTTAGTTCAATTTGGCGCATCTGGAGCCCCAGTGTGAGGTGTAGTGATAAATTGTCACTATCCGGTTCTGTTTTCAAATTATAATTTAATTTTCTAATATATTTATATTTCTATATAGTGATATTTAATATTCTCGAACTTTCGAAATATGTGGGCGGCTAGTGGCTACTCCCCAAAACAGATTCTATTTCAGTTTAATTGTCGTATGGGACTTAGTTTAGTAGATTTTAATTATGTTTTATTTAATAGCAATAAACCATAAAAATACAAAAGCAAAAAAAATGGTCCTTGATTCCGCGCTTGGAAAGGACTTCTGTCAACAAAGCCAACAAAGCAACTTTGAAAGAAGTTTTAATAATAATAACAGTATTAATTTAAGTATCTCCAGATTGTTGATATAAAATATTGCGGCTCGCCGCTTCTTGATCAGCGATTTGAGAAGATACTTACAGATTAAGAAAATTCTTCGATATAATATCTTCGTTTGGTAGGCAGAGTTTTTTTATTTGCAATTTTTTATGGAACAGCGGGCAAACCTGGAGGATCATCTAATGTTAAGTGATACTGTCGCCCATGGACAATCTCAATGCCAGAGGGCTCGTGAGTGTATTGCCGGCCATTTAAGAATTGGTACGCTCTTCTCTCGAAGGACTCTAAGGGCCTGTTTCACATTGTATGGATAAAGTGCCAAATAGCTATGCAACACATAAATTATTAGAAAGATAAAAGTTCCGAATAAGATACTTGGCATTTCATGACAAATAGCGTTATCTGACAGTCGTGAAACGCAAAAATACTGTTTATCCTACAGATAAGTAACAAATAGCTTATTTGGAACTTATCCGGACATTGTGAAACAGGCCCTTAGTCGAATTGATTCGGAAATATTTTCAGCTGGATACAAAAAGTGATGGTTCGCGGAAAAACTTAGACGATCAGTTGTGGAACGACGAACGTCGAGGAAAAATGGATGGAATTTCGTATTCTGCCACAACGTCTGATGATGAAAATAATCTGCTGGTTATATTATAATTTATTATGTCATTAATTCGAACAACTCCTCTTTATACCATAGATATAAGTGCAATTTGAGTAGTGAGCTTTATATAAAGTTACACTTAAATTATGTGTATGTAAAGGATTTCTGGATTTAACCAACAAAACGGAAATCTCAAAAACATTTAATTTCCAAAAAGTCGTTAGCCACTTCAGTTTTTTCTATGGGCTCAAACCATAGGCAGCTAGTAATCCTTAAATTTATTTAAACGATCATGGTATCTAAGGCAACGTACAAAAAAATCCTCTAATGTAATAATTAAATACTTAATTTAAATTAATACTTAATTTAATAAATACATTAGAGGATTTTAAATTATAAAATTACCTACGTCAACATTTTTCAATACCGATTTTACTCCCATTAGCAAATAGGCATAGGTCATAATTACTGGGTCTATTTCAATCAATATATAGAACAGAGAATTATAAAGATATTTGACAAACATTTATGTAATATATGTATATTATATGAAAATATCTTAATCGAAATATTCGTCAAATTAATATCAGTTATCAAAGATTAAGACAAATGATAATCACTCTTTGTAAATATTATTTAATACGAACAATAGAGCGTAAATTTAACGACGAAAAATAAAGTTACAATTAAAACAGCTCAATAAAAGTAATTAGTGATATTGGAACAGGTGCACAAATATTTTAACCAAGTTTTAAAGAGGAGTTTTGTTAATTTTTTAAAAGAAATTATTGAATTCAGGATTCGACTAAAAAGTCCTTTTACATTAGTTTTGAAATAAACGTAATGATTTTTTCGAACTCCAAACACAAAATAGATTGAAAAAATGTTGATAAACCTGATTATAACATATTTTTTTATATGTTATATGTACCCTATTTTATTACTTGTGTTTATGAAAAATAATTTACATCCGCTTTTTGTTTTTTTAATATATTTAATAAAATAATTACTTTTCCTTTGGTAATGTAATTACTATATAATATTTATATTTCAGAAGTATATATTAGGTGTTATTCGAACTTTGTCACGCAATTAGAATATTTATAAACTTTTAAATACCTTAAATAACAGTCGGAAGACTATCCAAATTGATACGACTTGTACGCTAAAAATTTTATTAAGTTCTTCGGTAATCAGTAACAAATACAGGAACTATGCCATTGAGTATAGTGACACAGGCAAAGAAATGTTATATGCTATTAGAGTATAGGTCGTCAATTTTAAAATAAGTTCATAGATGCTTGAATTCGATGCGTTATTTATGTATATTTCTTCTTTTCTTGACGTTCATAAGTGTACATTATGTTACCTATATGAATAAATGATTTTTGTTTTGTTTTTTTATTAAAATAAAGATACCTAAGAATGGGAATTTCATATTTTCTCAAATAATTTTCATTTAGTATTCAACAATATATGTATTTGGTATATTTAATTTTTGCAAATTATGCAACAATGAAGCTTTAATTGATATGTATTGTTTATAATTACAAGGTTGATTTAATTATTCTCTTTTAAATTTAATATTTATTTAAGTGCTTTGAAAATTTAATTTACGTAGAATATATTATTTACATAGCGCAAATTTTAGTATAAAAAGACCAGAAACTTTCGTTGAAGGCATCAGTTCGGTTACATCTCTCTAAACATGAGAGTAACAACCTTCGTGATCTTGTGCTGTGCTCTGCAGGTAAGTCCTCTATCTATATAAAAATTCTCGTATTTTTAAAACAAAATCTTCAGAAACGACTTGAACGATGTTAACGAAAACGGTGTGTCTTCGGTACAATTTTTATAGTCCTTTTTACTATTGGAAAATTGTATTTTTTATCTCGTAATTGTAAAAGACTATTTTAAACGAGGTCTTAAACAGGCATAAATTAATAATTTCTCCGATTTATTTACTATGGATGTCATACAAATCTATTCACAAAACATTCTATAAGTCAAATTCAAAATCATTTATCCATGTTGGTAACATAATCACTTTTTTAATATTATATTACTAATGGTAATTTAAAATAACATTCCAAACGAAAGCGTAGCGCATTGTAATATTTTGTAATATATTTGTATGTTACAGTATGTGTCTGCAGATGCAATTGATGATGCATTGCAATATGCACTCAGAAATGGCAGACTAGAAACTAAAAAAGTAAACGAAACTGATGAACTGGACTACGACTCAACAGGAAATGTTTACGAAAAATCTACAACAACGAAAGAATATGAAGCATATGGCGATGTCGACAAAGACGTGACAGGAGATGATGTCAAAGTTAAAACTATTGTTATTAAAACTGACTCATCAGGTCATGAAACAATATGGGAAGAAGATGTACTCATTCATAAGAAGAACCAGCTCGGTTCATCGGCTGAAACAGAAACGAGAACAGTTTTAAGTTCAAAACCACGAGGTCCACTAAATGCAGCATCCAGCGCATCATCTGTTTCGGCAGCTAGCACTGGCTCTGTTTCTAGACCTATTGTTGGTTACAATACACCAGTACAGTACTCACCTCACGGAAACCAAGCTTTAGCATCATCTACTGCTGCTGCTGCTACAGGCTCTGCCGGTGGCGTTAACTACGGATTGAACGGACTCTACGGTGGAGTAGGAGGCGTAGGCCCAGACACCATTGTGATCAACAACGGCGGGGCTTCTGGTTCTTCGTCGAGCGCTTCTGCTTCAAGCGCTGCTGCCAGCTCTGGTAACAGTCTAGCCGAACAGGAAGCACTCCTAGAAGCCACAGAAGCAGCCGAAGCCGCTGCCATCGCAGCAGCATCTGGACGTTACGCACCCTACGGTAACCAAGCCGGACGTACCGTCGTTATAAACAACGAGTCAGGTTCTGGAGCATCATCAGCCGCCGCGGCTGCTTCGTCATCCACCGGCGCTGCTGGACAAAGTGGATTAGGATCTGGGCTTGGTGGTTTGGGATCATCTGGCGCTGGATTATACGGATTGAACGGCCTCAACGGACTCAACGGTCTCAACGGACTTCGCGGAGGACAAGGATCCGGATCCGCAGCTTCCGCCGCCGCTGCCGCAGCCGCCGCCGCTGGCTCTGCCGGTCGTGGAAACTTAGGTCTACTCGGATCTTCGGGACTATACGGAAACGACGGTCAAGGCGCCGTCATCATCAACAACAATGGAGCAAGCGGATCTGCTTCGAGCGCTTCTGCCTCAAGCTCAGCCGCCTCTTCCGCCGGCTCAGACGCATCTGGACTCGCAGCTCAAGAAGCCGCACTAGAAGCAGCTGAAGCCGCTGCCATCGCTGCCGCATCTGGACGTTACGCTCCTTACGGTAACCAAGTCGTGATCAACAATGACTCAGGTTCTGGATCATCTTCGGCCACCTCAGCTGCTTCAGCATCCGCTGGTGCCGCTGGTCAAGGATCTGGTGCTGGATTATACGGTGCCGGTCTATACGGCTCCAACGGACTATACGGACTACAAGGCCAAGGTGGTAACGCCGCTGCATCAGCTGCAGCAGCTTCCGCCGCTGCTGGCGCACAAGGATCCGGCCTCGGTGGTTTGGGATCATCTGGCGCTGGATTAAACGGATTGAACGGCCTCAGCGGACTCAACGGTCTCAACGGACTTCGCGGAGGACAAGGATCCGGATCAGGAGCTGCCGCAGTCGCTGCCGCCGCTGCAGGCTCAGCCGGAAGCGCTAATTACGCAAACGGATTGAACGGACTCTACGGTGGAGTAGGAGGCGTAGGCCAAGACACCATTGTGATCAACAACGGCGGGGCTTCTGGTTCTTCGTCGAGCGCTTCTGCTTCAAGCGCTGCTGCCAGCTCTGGTAACAGTCTAGCCGAACAGGAAGCACTCCTAGAAGCCACAGAAGCAGCCGAAGCCGCTGCCATCGCAGCAGCATCTGGACGTTACGCACCCTACGGTAACCAAGCCGGACGTACCGTCGTTATAAACAACGAGTCAGGTTCTGGAGCATCATCAGCCGCCGCGGCTGCTTCGTCATCCACCGGCGCTGCTGGACAAAGTGGATTAGGATCTGGGCTTGGTGGTTTGGGATCATCTGGCGCTGGATTATACGGATTGAACGGCCTCAACGGACTCAACGGTCTCAACGGACTTCGCGGAGGACAAGGATCCGGATCCGCAGCTTCCGCCGCCGCTGCCGCAGCCGCCGCCGCTGGCTCTGCCGGTCGTGGAAACTTAGGTCTACTCGGATCTTCGGGACTATACGGAAACGACGGTCAAGGCGCCGTCATCATCAACAACAATGGAGCAAGCGGATCTGCTTCGAGCGCTTCTGCCTCAAGCTCAGCCGCCTCTTCCGCCGGCTCAGACGCATCTGGACTCGCAGCTCAAGAAGCCGCACTAGAAGCAGCTGAAGCCGCTGCCATCGCTGCCGCATCTGGACGTTACGCTCCTTACGGTAACCAAGTCGTGATCAACAATGACTCAGGTTCTGGATCATCTTCGGCCACCTCAGCTGCTTCAGCATCCGCTGGTGCCGCTGGTCAAGGATCTGGTGCTGGATTATACGGTGCCGGTCTATACGGCTCCAACGGACTATACGGACTACAAGGCCAAGGTGGTAACGCCGCTGCATCAGCTGCAGCAGCTTCCGCCGCTGCTGGCGCACAAGGATCCGGCTTCGGTGGTTTGGGATCATCTGGCGCTGGATTAAACGGATTGAACGGCCTCAGCGGACTCAACGGTCTCAACGGACTTCGCGGAGGACAAGGATCCGGATCAGGAGCTGCCGCAGCCGCTGCCGCCGCTGCAGGCTCAGCCGGAAGCGCTAATTACGCAAACGGATTGAACGGACTCTACGGTGGAGTAGGAGGCGTAGGCCAAGACACCATTGTGATCAACAACGGCGGGGCTTCTGGTTCTTCGTCGAGCGCTTCTGCTTCAAGCGCTGCTGCCAGCTCTGGTAACAGTCTAGCCGAACAGGAAGCACTCCTAGAAGCCACAGAAGCAGCCGAAGCCGCTGCCATCGCAGCAGCATCTGGACGTTACGCACCCTACGGTAACCAAGCCGGACGTACCGTCGTTATAAACAACGAGTCAGGTTCTGGAGCATCATCAGCCGCCGCGGCTGCTTTGTCATCCACCGGCGCTGCTGGACAAAGTGGATTAGGATCTGGGCTTGGTGGTTTGGGATCATCTGGCGCTGGATTATACGGATTGAACGGCCTCAACGGACTCAACGGTCTCAACGGACTTCGCGGAGGACAAGGATCCGGATCCGCAGCTTCCGCCGCCGCTGCCGCAGCCGCCGCCGCTGGCTCTGCCGGTCGTGGAAACTTAGGTCTACTCGGATCTTCGGGACTATACGGAAACGACGGTCAAGGCGCCGTCATCATCAACAACAATGGAGCAAGCGGATCTGCTTCGAGCGCTTCTGCCTCAAGCTCAGCCGCCTCTTCCGCCGGCTCAGACGCATCTGGACTCGCAGCTCAAGAAGCCGCACTAGAAGCAGCTGAAGCCGCTGCCATCGCTGCCGCATCTGGACGTTACGCTCCTTACGGTAACCAAGTCGTGATCAACAATGACTCAGGTTCTGGATCATCTTCGGCCACCTCAGCTGCTTCAGCATCCGCTGGTGCCGCTGGTCAAGGATCTGGTGCTGGATTATACGGTGCCGGTCTATACGGCTCCAACGGACTATACGGACTACAAGGCCAAGGTGGTAACGCCGCTGCATCAGCTGCAGCAGCTTCCGCCGCTGCTGGCGCACAAGGATCCGGCCTCGGTGGTTTGGGATCATCTGGCGCTGGATTAAACGGATTGAACGGCCTCAGCGGACTCAACGGTCTCAACGGACTTCGCGGAGGACAAGGATCCGGATCAGGAGCTGCCGCAGCCGCTGCCGCCGCTGCAGGCTCAGCCGGAAGCGCTAATTACGCAAACGGATTGAACGGACTCTACGGTGGAGTAGGAGGCGTAGGCCAAGACACCATTGTGATCAACAACGGCGGGGCTTCTGGTTCTTCGTCGAGCGCTTCTGCTTCAAGCGCTGCTGCCAGCTCTGGTAACAGTCTAGCCGAACAGGAAGCACTCCTAGAAGCCACAGAAGCAGCCGAAGCCGCTGCCATCGCAGCAGCATCTGGACGTTACGCACCCTACGGTAACCAAGCCGGACGTACCGTCGTTATAAACAACGAGTCAGGTTCTGGAGCATCATCAGCCGCCGCGGCTGCTTCGTCATCCACCGGCGCTGCTGGACAAAGTGGATTAGGATCTGGGCTTGGTGGTTTGGGATCATCTGGCGCTGGATTATACGGATTGAACGGCCTCAACGGACTCAACGGTCTCAACGGACTTCGCGGAGGACAAGGATCCGGATCCGCAGCTTCCGCCGCCGCTGCCGCAGCCGCCGCCGCTGGCTCTGCCGGTCGTGGAAACTTAGGTCTACTCGGATCTTCGGGACTATACGGAAACGACGGTCAAGGCGCCGTCATCATCAACAACAATGGAGCAAGCGGATCTGCTTCGAGCGCTTCTGCCTCAAGCTCAGCCGCCTCTTCCGCCGGCTCAGACGCATCTGGACTCGCAGCTCAAGAAGCCGCACTAGAAGCAGCTGAAGCCGCTGCCATCGCTGCCGCATCTGGACGTTACGCTCCTTACGGTAACCAAGTCGTAATCAACAATGACTCAGGTTCTGGATCATCTTCGGCCACCTCAGCTGCTTCAGCATCCGCTGGTGCCGCTGGTCAAGGATCTGGTGCTGGATTATACGGTGCCGGTCTATACGGCTCCAACGGACTATACGGACTACAAGGCCAAGGTGGTAACGCCGCTGCATCAGCTGCAGCAGCTTCCGCCGCTGCTGGAGCACAAGGATCCGGCCTCGGTGGTTTGGGATCATCTGGCGCTGGATTAAACGGATTGAACGGCCTCAGCGGACTCAACGGTCTCAACGGACTTCGCGGAGGACAAGGATCCGGATCAGGAGCTGCCGCAGCCGCTGCCGCCGCTGCAGGCTCAGCCGGAAGCGCTAATTACGCAAACGGATTGAACGGACTCTACGGTGGAGTAGGAGGCGTAGGCCAAGACACCATTGTGATCAACAACGGCGGGGCTTCTGGTTCTTCGTCGAGCGCTTCTGCTTCAAGCGCTGCTGCCAGCTCTGGTAACAGTCTAGCCGAACAGGAAGCACTCCTAGAAGCCACAGAAGCAGCCGAAGCCGCTGCCATCGCAGCAGCATCTGGACGTTACGCACCCTACGGTAACCAAGCCGGACGTACCGTCGTTATAAACAACGAGTCAGGTTCTGGAGCATCATCAGCCGCCGCGGCTGCTTCGTCATCCACCGGCGCTGCTGGACAAAGTGGATTAGGATCTGGGCTTGGTGGTTTGGGATCATCTGGCGCTGGATTATACGGATTGAACGGCCTCAACGGACTCAACGGTCTCAACGGACTTCGCGGAGGACAAGGATCCGGATCCGCAGCTTCCGCCGCCGCTGCCGCAGCCGCCGCCGCTGGCTCTGCCGGTCGTGGAAACTTAGGTCTACTCGGATCTTCGGGACTATACGGAAACGACGGTCAAGGCGCCGTCATCATCAACAACAATGGAGCAAGCGGATCTGCTTCGAGCGCTTCTGCCTCAAGCTCAGCCGCCTCTTCCGCCGGCTCAGACGCATCTGGACTCGCAGCTCAAGAAGCCGCACTAGAAGCAGCTGAAGCCGCTGCCATCGCTGCCGCATCTGGACGTTACGCTCCTTACGGTAACCAAGTCGTGATCAACAATGACTCAGGTTCTGGATCATCTTCGGCCACCTCAGCTGCTTCAGCATCCGCTGGTGCCGCTGGTCAAGGATCTGGTGCTGGATTATACGGTGCCGGTCTATACGGCTCCAACGGACTATACGGACTACAAGGCCAAGGTGGTAACGCCGCTGCATCAGCTGCAGCAGCTTCCGCCGCTGCTGGCGCACAAGGATCCGGCCTCGGTGGTTTGGGATCATCTGGCGCTGGATTAAACGGATTGAACGGCCTCAGCGGACTCAACGGTCTCAACGGACTTCGCGGAGGACAAGGATCCGGATCAGGAGCTGCCGCAGCCGCTGCCGCCGCTGCAGGCTCAGCCGGAAGCGCTAATTACGCAAACGGATTGAACGGACTCTACGGTGGAGTAGGAGGCGTAGGCCAAGACACCATTGTGATCAACAACGGCGGGGCTTCTGGTTCTTCGTCGAGCGCTTCTGCTTCAAGCGCTGCTGCCAGCTCTGGTAACAGTCTAGCCGAACAGGAAGCACTCCTAGAAGCCACAGAAGCAGCCGAAGCCGCTGCCATCGCAGCAGCATCTGGACGTTACGCACCCTACGGTAACCAAGCCGGACGTACCGTCGTTATAAACAACGAGTCAGGTTCTGGAGCATCATCAGCCGCCGCGGCTGCTTCGTCATCCACCGGCGCTGCTGGACAAAGTGGATTAGGATCTGGGCTTGGTGGTTTGGGATCATCTGGCGCTGGATTATACGGATTGAACGGCCTCAACGGACTCAACGGTCTCAACGGACTTCGCGGAGGACAAGGATCCGGATCCGCAGCTTCCGCCGCCGCTGCCGCAGCCGCCGCCGCTGGCTCTGCCGGTCGTGGAAACTTAGGTCTACTCGGATCTTCGGGACTATACGGAAACGACGGTCAAGGCGCCGTCATCATCAACAACAATGGAGCAAGCGGATCTGCTTCGAGCGCTTCTGCCTCAAGCTCAGCCGCCTCTTCCGCCGGCTCAGACGCATCTGGACTCGCAGCTCAAGAAGCCGCACTAGAAGCAGCTGAAGCCGCTGCCATCGCTGCCGCATCTGGACGTTACGCTCCTTACGGTAACCAAGTCGTGATCAACAATGACTCAGGTTCTGGATCATCTTCGGCCACCTCAGCTGCTTCAGCATCCGCTGGTGCCGCTGGTCAAGGATCTGGTGCTGGATTATACGGTGCCGGTCTATACGGCTCCAACGGACTATACGGACTACAAGGCCAAGGTGGTAACGCCGCTGCATCAGCTGCAGCAGCTTCCGCCGCTGCTGGCGCACAAGGATCCGGCTTCGGTGGTTTGGGATCATCTGGCGCTGGATTAAACGGATTGAACGGCCTCAGCGGACTCAACGGTCTCAACGGACTTCGCGGAGGACAAGGATCCGGATCAGGAGCTGCCGCAGCCGCTGCCGCCGCTGCAGGCTCAGCCGGAAGCGCTAATTACGCAAACGGATTGAACGGACTCTACGGTGGAGTAGGAGGCGTAGGCCAAGACACCATTGTGATCAACAACGGCGGGGCTTCTGGTTCTTCGTCGAGCGCTTCTGCTTCAAGCGCTGCTGCCAGCTCTGGTAACAGTCTAGCCGAACAGGAAGCACTCCTAGAAGCCACAGAAGCAGCCGAAGCCGCTGCCATCGCAGCAGCATCTGGACGTTACGCACCCTACGGTAACCAAGCCGGACGTACCGTCGTTATAAACAACGAGTCAGGTTCTGGAGCATCATCAGCCGCCGCGGCTGCTTCGTCATCCACCGGCGCTGCTGGACAAAGTGGATTAGGATCTGGGCTTGGTGGTTTGGGATCATCTGGCGCTGGATTATACGGATTGAACGGCCTCAACGGACTCAACGGTCTCAACGGACTTCGCGGAGGACAAGGATCCGGATCCGCAGCTTCCGCCGCCGCTGCCGCAGCCGCCGCCGCTGGCTCTGCCGGTCGTGGAAACTTAGGTCTACTCGGATCTTCGGGACTATACGGAAACGACGGTCAAGGCGCCGTCATCATCAACAACAATGGAGCAAGCGGATCTGCTTCGAGCGCTTCTGCCTCAAGCTCAGCCGCCTCTTCCGCCGGCTCAGACGCATCTGGACTCGCAGCTCAAGAAGCCGCACTAGAAGCAGCTGAAGCCGCTGCCATCGCTGCCGCATCTGGACGTTACGCTCCTTACGGTAACCAAGTCGTGATCAACAATGACTCAGGTTCTGGATCATCTTCGGCCACCTCAGCTGCTTCAGCATCCGCTGGTGCCGCTGGTCAAGGATCTGGTGCTGGATTATACGGTGCCGGTCTATACGGCTCCAACGGACTATACGGACTACAAGGCCAAGGTGGTAACGCCGCTGCATCAGCTGCAGCAGCTTCCGCCGCTGCTGGCGCACAAGGATCCGGCCTCGGTGGTTTGGGATCATCTGGCGCTGGATTAAACGGATTGAACGGCCTCAGCGGACTCAACGGTCTCAACGGACTTCGCGGAGGACAAGGATCCGGATCAGGAGCTGCCGCAGCCGCTGCCGCCGCTGCAGGCTCAGCCGGAAGCGCTAATTACGCAAACGGATTGAACGGACTCTACGGTGGAGTAGGAGGCGTAGGCCAAGACACCATTGTGATCAACAACGGCGGGGCTTCTGGTTCTTCGTCGAGCGCTTCTGCTTCAAGCGCTGCTGCCAGCTCTGGTAACAGTCTAGCCGAACAGGAAGCACTCCTAGAAGCCACAGAAGCAGCCGAAGCCGCTGCCATCGCAGCAGCATCTGGACGTTACGCACCCTACGGTAACCAAGCCGGACGTACCGTCGTTATAAACAACGAGTCAGGTTCTGGAGCATCATCAGCCGCCGCGGCTGCTTCGTCATCCACCGGCGCTGCTGGACAAAGTGGATTAGGATCTGGGCTTGGTGGTTTGGGATCATCTGGCGCTGGATTATACGGATTGAACGGCCTCAACGGACTCAACGGTCTCAACGGACTTCGCGGAGGACAAGGATCCGGATCCGCAGCTTCCGCCGCCGCTGCCGCAGCCGCCGCCGCTGGCTCTGCCGGTCGTGGAAACTTAGGTCTACTCGGATCTTCGGGACTATACGGAAACGACGGTCAAGGCGCCGTCATCATCAACAACAATGGAGCAAGCGGATCTGCTTCGAGCGCTTCTGCCTCAAGCTCAGCCGCCTCTTCCGCCGGCTCAGACGCATCTGGACTCGCAGCTCAAGAAGCCGCACTAGAAGCAGCTGAAGCCGCTGCCATCGCTGCCGCATCTGGACGTTACGCTCCTTACGGTAACCAAGTCGTGATCAACAATGACTCAGGTTCTGGATCATCTTCGGCCACCTCAGCTGCTTCAGCATCCGCTGGTGCCGCTGGTCAAGGATCTGGTGCTGGATTATACGGTGCCGGTCTATACGGCTCCAACGGACTATACGGACTACAAGGCCAAGGTGGTAACGCCGCTGCATCAGCTGCAGCAGCTTCCGCCGCTGCTGGCGCACAAGGATCCGGCTTCGGTGGTTTGGGATCATCTGGCGCTGGATTAAACGGATTGAACGGCCTCAGCGGACTCAACGGTCTCAACGGACTTCGCGGAGGACAAGGATCCGGATCAGGAGCTGCCGCAGCCGCTGCCGCCGCTGCAGGCTCAGCCGGAAGCGCTAATTACGCAAACGGATTGAACGGACTCTACGGTGGAGTAGGAGGCGTAGGCCAAGACACCATTGTGATCAACAACGGCGGGGCTTCTGGTTCTTCGTCGAGCGCTTCTGCTTCAAGCGCTGCTGCCAGCTCTGGTAACAGTCTAGCCGAACAGGAAGCACTCCTAGAAGCCACAGAAGCAGCCGAAGCCGCTGCCATCGCAGCAGCATCTGGACGTTACGCACCCTACGGTAACCAAGCCGGACGTACCGTCGTTATAAACAACGAGTCAGGTTCTGGAGCATCATCAGCCGCCGCGGCTGCTTCGTCATCCACCGGCGCTGCTGGACAAAGTGGATTAGGATCTGGGCTTGGTGGTTTGGGATCATCTGGCGCTGGATTATACGGATTGAACGGCCTCAACGGACTCAACGGTCTCAACGGACTTCGCGGAGGACAAGGATCCGGATCCGCAGCTTCCGCCGCCGCTGCCGCAGCCGCCGCCGCTGGCTCTGCCGGTCGTGGAAACTTAGGTCTACTCGGATCTTCGGGACTATACGGAAACGACGGTCAAGGCGCCGTCATCATCAACAACAATGGAGCAAGCGGATCTGCTTCGAGCGCTTCTGCCTCAAGCTCAGCCGCGTCTTCCGCCGGCTCAAACGCATCTGGACTCGCAGCTCAAAAAGCCGCACTAGAAGTAGCTGAAGCCGCTGCCATCGCTGCCGCATCTGGACGTTACGCTCCTTACGGTAACCAAGTCGTGATCAACAATGACTCAGGTTCTGGATCATCTTCGGCCACCTCAGCTGCTTCAGCATCCGCTGGTGCCGCTGGTCAAGGATCTGGTGCTGGATTATACGGTGCCGGTCTATACGGCTCCAACGGACTATACGGACTACAAGGCCAAGGTGGTAACGCCGCTGCATCAGCTGCAGCAGCTTCCGCCGCTGCTGGCGCACAAGGATCCGGCCTCGGTGGTTTGGGATCATCTGGCGCTGGATTAAACGGATTGAACGGCCTCAGCGGACTCAACGGTCTCAACGGACTTCGCGGAGGACAAGGATCCGGATCAGGAGCTGCCGCAGCCGCTGCCGCCGCTGCAGGCTCAGCCGGAAGCGCTAATTACGCAAACGGATTGAACGGACTCTACGGTGGAGTAGGAGGCGTAGGCCAAGACACCATTGTGATCAACAACGGCGGGGCTTCTGGTTCTTCGTCGAGCGCTTCTGCTTCAAGCGCTGCTGCCAGCTCTGGTAACAGTCTAGCCGAACAGGAAGCACTCCTAGAAGCCACAGAAGCAGCCGAAGCCGCTGCCATCGCAGCAGCATCTGGACGTTACGCACCCTACGGTAACCAAGCCGGACGTACCGTCGTTATAAACAACGAGTCAGGTTCTGGAGCATCATCAGCCGCCGCGGCTGCTTCGTCATCCACCGGCGCTGCTGGACAAAGTGGATTAGGATCTGGGCTTGGTGGTTTGGGATCATCTGGCGCTGGATTATACGGATTGAACGGCCTCAGCGGACTCAACGGTCTCAACGGACTTCGCGGAGGACAAGGATCCGGATCAGGAGCTGCCGCAGCCGCTGCCGCCGCTGCAGGCTCAGCCGGAAGCGCTAATTACGCAAACGGATTGAACGGACTCTACGGTGGAGTAGGAGGCGTAGGCCCAGACACCATTGTGATCAACAACGGCGGGGCTTCTGGTTCTTCGTCGAGCGCTTCTGCTTCAAGCGCTGCTGCCAGCTCTGGTAACAGTCTAGCCGAACAGGAAGCACTCCTAGAAGCCACAGAAGCAGCCGAAGCCGCTGCCATCGCAGCAGCATCTGGACGTTACGCACCCTACGGTAACCAAGCCGGACGTACCGTCGTTATAAACAACGAGTCAGGTTCTGGAGCATCATCAGCCGCCGCGGCTGCTTCGTCATCCACCGGCGCTGCTGGACAAAGTGGATTAGGATCTGGGCTTGGTGGTTTGGGATCATCTGGCGCTGGATTATACGGATTGAACGGCCTCAACGGACTCAACGGTCTCAACGGACTTCGCGGAGGACAAGGATCCGGATCCGCAGCTTCCGCCGCCGCTGCCGCAGCCGCCGCCGCTGGCTCTGCCGGTCGTGGAAACTTAGGTCTACTCGGATCTTCGGGACTATACGGAAACGACGGTCAAGGCGCCGTCATCATCAACAACAATGGAGCAAGCGGATCTGCTTCGAGCGCTTCTGCCTCAAGCTCAGCCGCCTCTTCCGCCGGCTCAGACGCATCTGGACTCGCAGCTCAAGAAGCCGCACTAGAAGCAGCTGAAGCCGCTGCCATCGCTGCCGCATCTGGACGTTACGCTCCTTACGGTAACCAAGTCGTGATCAACAATGACTCAGGTTCTGGATCATCTTCGGCCACCTCAGCTGCTTCAGCATCCGCTGGTGCCGCTGGTCAAGGATCTGGTGCTGGATTATACGGTGCCGGTCTATACGGCTCCAACGGACTATACGGACTACAAGGCCAAGGTGGTAACGCCGCTGCATCAGCTGCAGCAGCTTCCGCCGCTGCTGGCGCACAAGGATCCGGCCTCGGTGGTTTGGGATCATCTGGCGCTGGATTAAACGGATTGAACGGCCTCAGCGGACTCAACGGTCTCAACGGACTTCGCGGAGGACAAGGATCCGGATCAGGAGCTGCCGCAGCCGCTGCCGCCGCTGCAGGCTCAGCCGGAAGCGCTAATTACGCAAACGGATTGAACGGACTCTACGGTGGAGTAGGAGGCGTAGGCCAAGACACCATTGTGATCAACAACGGCGGGGCTTCTGGTTCTTCGTCGAGCGCTTCTGCTTCAAGCGCTGCTGCCAGCTCTGGTAACAGTCTAGCCGAACAGGAAGCACTCCTAGAAGCCACAGAAGCAGCCGAAGCCGCTGCCATCGCAGCAGCATCTGGACGTTACGCACCCTACGGTAACCAAGCCGGACGTACCGTCGTTATAAACAACGAGTCAGGTTCTGGAGCATCATCAGCCGCCGCGGCTGCTTCGTCATCCACCGGCGCTGCTGGACAAAGTGGATTAGGATCTGGGCTTGGTGGTTTGGGATCATCTGGCGCTGGATTATACGGATTGAACGGCCTCAACGGACTCAACGGTCTCAACGGACTTCGCGGAGGACAAGGATCCGGATCCGCAGCTTCCGCCGCCGCTGCCGCAGCCGCCGCCGCTGGCTCTGCCGGTCGTGGAAACTTAGGTCTACTCGGATCTTCGGGACTATACGGAAACGACGGTCAAGGCGCCGTCATCATCAACAACAATGGAGCAAGCGGATCTGCTTCGAGCGCTTCTGCCTCAAGCTCAGCCGCCTCTTCCGCCGGCTCAGACGCATCTGGACTCGCAGCTCAAGAAGCCGCACTAGAAGCAGCTGAAGCCGCTGCCATCGCTGCCGCATCTGGACGTTACGCTCCTTACGGTAACCAAGTCGTGATCAACAATGACTCAGGTTCTGGATCATCTTCGGCCACCTCAGCTGCTTCAGCATCCGCTGGTGCCGCTGGTCAAGGATCTGGTGCTGGATTATACGGTGCCGGTCTATACGGCTCCAACGGACTATACGGACTACAAGGCCAAGGTGGTAACGCCGCTGCATCAGCTGCAGCAGCTTCCGCCGCTGCTGGCGCACAAGGATCCGGCCTCGGTGGTTTGGGATCATCTGGCGCTGGATTAAACGGATTGAACGGCCTCAGCGGACTCAACGGTCTCAACGGACTTCGCGGAGGACAAGGATCCGGATCAGGAGCTGCCGCAGCCGCTGCCGCCGCTGCAGGCTCAGCCGGAAGCGCTAATTACGCAAACGGATTGAACGGACTCTACGGTGGAGTAGGAGGCGTAGGCCAAGACACCATTGTGATCAACAACGGCGGGGCTTCTGGTTCTTCGTCGAGCGCTTCTGCTTCAAGCGCTGCTGCCAGCTCTGGTAACAGTCTAGCCGAACAGGAAGCACTCCTAGAAGCCACAGAAGCAGCCGAAGCCGCTGCCATCGCAGCAGCATCTGGACGTTACGCACCCTACGGTAACCAAGCCGGACGTACCGTCGTTATAAACAACGAGTCAGGTTCTGGAGCATCATCAGCCGCCGCGGCTGCTTCGTCATCCACCGGCGCTGCTGGACAAAGTGGATTAGGATCTGGGCTTGGTGGTTTGGGATCATCTGGCGCTGGATTATACGGATTGAACGGCCTCAACGGACTCAACGGTCTCAACGGACTTCGCGGAGGACAAGGATCCGGATCCGCAGCTTCCGCCGCCGCTGCCGCAGCCGCCGCCGCTGGCTCTGCCGGTCGTGGAAACTTAGGTCTACTCGGATCTTCGGGACTATACGGAAACGACGGTCAAGGCGCCGTCATCATCAACAACAATGGAGCAAGCGGATCTGCTTCGAGCGCTTCTGCCTCAAGCTCAGCCGCCTCTTCCGCCGGCTCAGACGCATCTGGACTCGCAGCTCAAGAAGCCGCACTAGAAGCAGCTGAAGCCGCTGCCATCGCTGCCGCATCTGGACGTTACGCTCCTTACGGTAACCAAGTCGTGATCAACAATGACTCAGGTTCTGGATCATCTTCGGCCACCTCAGCTGCTTCAGCATCCGCTGGTGCCGCTGGTCAAGGATCTGGTGCTGGATTATACGGTGCCGGTCTATACGGCTCCAACGGACTATACGGACTACAAGGCCAAGGTGGTAACGCCGCTGCATCAGCTGCAGCAGCTTCCGCCGCTGCTGGCGCACAAGGATCCGGCCTCGGTGGTTTGGGATCATCTGGCGCTGGATTAAACGGATTGAACGGCCTCAGCGGACTCAACGGTCTCAACGGACTTCGCGGAGGACAAGGATCCGGATCAGGAGCTGCCGCAGCCGCTGCCGCCGCTGCAGGCTCAGCCGGAAGCGCTAATTACGCAAACGGATTGAACGGACTCTACGGTGGAGTAGGAGGCGTAGGCCAAGACACCATTGTGATCAACAACGGCGGGGCTTCTGGTTCTTCGTCGAGCGCTTCTGCTTCAAGCGCTGCTGCCAGCTCTGGTAACAGTCTAGCCGAACAGGAAGCACTCCTAGAAGCCACAGAAGCAGCCGAAGCCGCTGCCATCGCAGCAGCATCTGGACGTTACGCACCCTACGGTAACCAAGCCGGACGTACCGTCGTTATCAACAACGAGTCAGGTTCTGGAGCGGGTACAGGAGGTGCTGCATCTGCAGCATCTTCCACTGCCATTTCTTCTTATGGTCGTGGAAGAGGACGGGTGCGCCAATCATGCAAACTAAACCGTCGTCAATTTATCATAAGATATGGAAGAAAAGGTCTTGCATGTACTGATTGTTAAGTGATCTAGGTGTAAGAGATTGAAGTTCAATTTGTTTGTTTTTTACTTGGGTACATCTTTACAACAATGAAATAAATATAGTTTTGCAGCATGAACAATTGTTTTATTTAAAAATTTATTACATAGTTGGACATGTATCGAAAATCAAAATCATTTAGCCTGCATTTGTGGCTTCAGATACTGTGATAGGTTGTACAAATAGGTGTTCCTCCTTAAAAAAATAGATAAGTATCAATTATTCCCAAGACATGTGAACCTGTGTGTTATTTGCTTGTAGGGCAACAATGTTGACGATTTAATATTACTCCCAATAGGAAAATGTATACGTGAAGGAAATTCATGTACAAATATATTTTATGTACCACCTATGTGGTGCAACTCAAAAACAACAAAAAAATCATGAAATACTTCTCTTTTTTTAAGCACTAGCTAGTTTATATACATGTTACAATCAATATATATATCATATATTTTCACCTAATTATTTTTTTTAACTTATTAATATTTTAGCATTAAAAATAAAGAATATTTCAATTTAAAAAGGAAAACAATAAAATAGTTAATAGTATTCTCATATTGATAATATTTTTTAAACAATTGTGTATATCCAAATAATTTAATAATTAATCTTAAAAGAAAACGACGAAGCGAATTTGAATCAATGGCATTGATACCGGCTCAAAATCTTTTTTTGCATACATTAGAAAACAAGTCAGCTCTTAAACAAAAATTCCATCGGTTTTATCTATCAATGATAGCAGAAATGTTTGCTGATAACTTTGAGTTACATTACTCCCCAGAACCTGATGGACCAATACCGAGCATCAAGTTGGATCCAGGACTGAAGCTTCCTTTGATGCCTTCTCGATTTCGAGTGAAATGGTTTTAAAATCCCTAGATAAATTTGACGACACAACATCTTCAGGACAAACGGCATTCCATCCATACTGTTGTTGTGATGTTCTCCTCTTTGGTAAGGAATTCCAAATTCAAATTTGTACATCTATTTACTCATGTATTTTTGTGCTTCGATGACCGTCATTCATTTGTTTTTTTCTGTTTGCGTCACTCATTTTACAAAATGGAAAACTTAAAGTATCGCATTATTTACGAGTACGAGTTCCGCCGTGGCAATAGTGCTGCCGAAACGACTCGAAGGGTGAATGATGTGTATGGCGGTCATGTTGCAAAAGAAAACACAGTTCGTTTTTGGTTCCAATGTTTTCGTTCTGGAAATTTCGACCTGCAGAACGAGTCCCGTGGACGGCCTGAGTCCCAAGTCGATAATGAAGAATTAAAGGCTATTGTGAAAGCGGATCCATCGCAAACCACGTCCGAGTTGGCTGCAGGCTGCGGTGTTAGTAATAAAACTGTTTTAATTCACTTGAAGCAAATTGGGAAGATTAAAAAGCTTGAGAGATGGGTACCTCACGAATTGACAGAAGGACTTAGGTCATTAAGAGGAAATCTCATTGAAATCTATAAAATTATCACTGGTCAACATTTGAGGGGCAGTTCTTTAAAACTTAAGACCACTCAACATAACACAAAGAACTTTCTCCCAAACCGGGTAGTGTCAATTAATGGCATAGGCTTCCGGAAAGTGTAATTAGAGCACCATCATTTAACTCTTAAAAAAAAGAATGGATATTTTCTTCGAAACTCAAAATATGCTCGCATCAGATTATTAAGCTGCTACCTAGTCTGTAATGTGTTTATATATACAATAATTATAATTGTGCAACAAGATACTAAACATAAACTGTGTATCAAAGTTATTTTATTGTGTGATTAGTATATCTATTTATTATTTACAATTAAGTTAGTTACTCTCACAGCCTTCTGAGTACTGTGTAATACTAATAATTAAATACTGTATTATTAGGCACCTTATCAACTAAGCAACCTTATATATAAGTAAATAAGCTATTTTACCTTTGATGTTTTACTTCACTAAAGACTAATAAGTTACTAACAAATCTTTATTGAAAGATCAAAAGTTTAAAATGTAGTATACTGTTTTTTAATTATATATACTTAATGACTATTTAGGTTTAACTATAAGTCATAATATTAATAAAGGTTTCCTACCTAGTCTATAAGATCTATGATCATAGATAATAATATTATGTCTAAGTTAATGAACCATGTTGGTACCTATTTTAGGAACTTATTAGTTTAAGCTGAAAAATTATAAACAAAGTGTTGAGTACATTGCATTACAGTAAAATAACTTATGTATTATCCTAGACAACAAATTCTCATAATAATTAACTCACAGTAAAAACCTATAACTGCTTTGACAGAACACTGATGACTGAAATTACTGAAAGAATATGATCTTCAAAAGTATAAATTGAATATCGCGCTATACATCTAATACATAATAAAAATTAAAAAAATGCATACATATTACATTATTAGTATTTCGTGAATTCGTGAACTGATTCGCCTGTCTATTTAAGTCAATTGTCAACTAAAAATATCAAATTAATAAATAAAAAAATCATATCTACATACAAGATGGCGCTGCAAGATTATTGCCAAAATTTGAGATATATATATAAATACTGACATTCAACATAGTTCTTAATGAGTTATAGTAATAATAATTTTCTTTAATTATAATTTTCCGAATGTATTAAATTAAAATTATAATATAAAGAAAAACATGTTTCAAGCGCCCTCTGTTAACACTTCTCAAATAATCAATGACAAATCCAATAATCCTTTACTAACTAGCTTTAGTAACAACACGACAGATGGTACAGCTTTAAGTGATAGATTAAGGTAAAAAAGTGCAACGGAACTTATAATTTCATCCAAGAAAACATGTTTTTACTCGGATTTGAATTGAATTTTAGAAAATTATAAATTCTCAAGTAATTAGTAAAACACATTCCAAAATAGTTTCATATTGGGTTTCAATTTATGTATTATATTTTACGAATTAAAAACATTTTACCTAATACATATTATATTATATACAGGCTTTGTCGGATAAAAGCGATGTAATTCACATTTCTACTACGTAACTTTAAAATGGAAAGTGATTGATTATTACAATTTAATATTAATGGAAATTATAACCGATTATTATTATTATTTTGATTTGATTTATATTTCACCACTTCATATCTACAATACTTATATGTTACAAGCTATGCATCACTTGGGAATGTAAACAGTGCCATCTCCAGTGTAGTTCACTGGTTCAATCACAAATAATCTTAAGATAAACGAAAAGAAGACAAAATGTGTTAATTTTGTAACTACAATTGTAAAAAGTATAATAAAAAATAATACCTAATTAAAGATGAGGAATGGATGAAGGAGGATGTCTTGGGAATTACTTTGATAGTAAACTCCAGTGGGGCTTACACATAATATTATAAGCTCTTCTTCACTTCGATATCTAGAGGATACAGCAAAGTATGTTTATTTCAGCTATTTTCATAGTATCTTATCATATGGTGTTATTTAGTGGGGTAAAACAGCTGACATTAAATCGATCTGTGGGTTGTCCCCACGGGAAGTTTAAGGAATTTAACGTACATATTTTCAGTTTGACAAGTCAATCCGTTTATGAGGATATTTTGTATGCGCGAAAAAATATAGATATATTTAAAAAGAATAGTACCTTCCATAATTATTGCACTCGTAATAAAGAAAAAATTAGTGCACGGACCACAATCCTGGATAAAACGAGTAATTCTTTCCAATTGTATACGTTTTCAACAAAATGCCTAGAGATGTTTTGTCAATAAATAAATTCAAATCGTACGTTAAAATAAATTACTTAGTAAGGCCTATTATAATACAAATGTATATTTAAACGATCCTGGTGCTTGGACTTGATTTGCTCCAGTATCAAGTGGAAACGCGATTGAATCTCTCGGCTGCATTTCCAGACTCCTAGGCGATAGTCAACATCCAAGTGGTATCATATTATTTCAGTATAACTAGTACTATTATTATTTTATTAATAAAGATTGTTTGACTTGACAATATTGCGTTTTACGGGTTTCTTGCATGCTGTAAGTATTAACCTTTGTGAGATGCTGGTACCTAAACCCTTAGAAGTCCTGTATCTAAACTAAAGTAATAAACAAAACAAAACCAAAACGAGTGCGTGAATATGTGTAAGGCTGCGAATGAAATATGTCTGAAAGAATTTAATTTAAAGTCTTCCTCCAATACCTATGGAAAACGTTGAATCGTAAACAAGGGCTTTCAGAAATTTGGTCTCATAAGGTCAACTAAATACGCCCTTTAGATTGATCATGATTTTGTTTATACCATTACATTAATACCCTTAATAGGAATTATTTGTCTTGTAAATGTCATTTCACGAACCAGTGGAATTCATCCCAGGCAGCCAAGCATCGCACCCATCTAGATTCCGGCAACGACAAGGCTGACTTAACTTTGAGATTATTCCAGTTCCAGATGCGATGTTCCAAACACTTTATATTCACAAATGTCTATTAACTCTTATATTGTAATTGAGGTCACTATTTAAACCGGTTATTTCCCTTCGATAGTTCCATCGAGATGTTAATACAATTATTATGTAAACAAATTTATGTGAGAATCTGAGATGACCGTTGCCCTATTCCGACATTCTTAAGGTGACCCTGTGTTGATGTGGTGGTTTCGAAGTGTTGAAGTTTTCTGATTTACGATTTGAAGATATGATACAAGGAATAATTGTGCAAAAATTAAGATACAAGAACAAAGGATTTAAATACTTAAGTAAGTTAATTTATTTATCATCCCCGTCTAATCTGCCTCGGACTAGGAAAGATATGGGGCGGCCGCTGAGTAGACGGAAAATATATTTATGTCTTTCCTCCAACTTCCATTTCGTTCCTTTTGGAGTAGAGACTCTTGAGCCGTCGGGTTCAAGCGCACACGCGCTAATTGGAGATTTAAGTTGACGCCTGAGAGATAGTACCAGCTACCCCGACCTGGTGCTTTCCTCACTCAACGAATAAGTATCTCAATACAGCGAGTGAATGCTGCCAGCGTTGAGGGTACGCTGCCACAGGGACCCAACGTTCAAAATTGTCTTTTTATTAATTTTCAGTTATTTTAAGCATTAGTACTGTAAAGTTTGGTGGGATGGAAAATATCATCATAATCAATCAGTTAGATAAAATTATATATTATTTAATAGACAATATTTCAGAATGATTAACTTCTTGGTTTACCGAGAAGTTAATCATTCTGATAATATGCATTTATGCATATTTTTAAATATTGAAATTAAACATAGGACTTTCCAAATTTACGCCACTTGTGTACGCTATAAACATGGTAATTTAAGTAATTATGGTAAAACTTAAGCAGCGATGGCCTAGTGGCTTTAGCGTGCGACTCTTCACCCTTGTGGATGTAGCTTCGATCCCCCGACCAATGGACTTTGTTTCTGTGTGCGCATTTAACATTCGCTCGAGCGGTAAAGGAAATCGTTTTGCCTTTAGCCGAAAACGTAGACAGGCACAGGCGTGTGTCAGACACAGTAGACCTATTAGATTGACAAGTGATCATGATAAGTTAAGAAGGTAAGATAAAGTTGTAGCAAATCTAAATTTGGTGACGATAAAAAAATTATGTCTTCCTATAAAACGGTAATTAATGAGTACGCTTAATTGTTTAACGTATCGTTATGGCAGTCTATTATTGTTAAGTTTTTCTAAAACACTGTCTAAAAACGCCAACATTGCCGCAGGAAAAAATCATTACGTAAAAAAGAACTAAAATGGCGGCTCGCTGATCGTCATGGGGTGGGCATTTTAAATGTACATTCTCTAACACAAGCGCAATAGTCAACGATGACGCGTTGAGGGAGACTTCCCCCTACACTATCCAACTAAACGCACACACACATATCGTCCAGCAAAACTTGAGCCCCCAATTCGCTCTCAAAAGTCTAAACCACCCCCAAAGTGCCATCACTCTTTTCACAATGACGGATCAGATTACGTTGGCCGTGCACGTAGGCATAAAATTCAGAAATATAGGTACATAGGCATTGTATTCTCCTCTGAGAACCGCAAATGAGATCGTAGGCGAAGTGGAACGAATGCGCGAGTTCGTTGTATTTATTTTGCTGAATAGAGCTTAAATACACAAAGCATTATTTGCGCGTGATACCTATGTGGATCTGTTTAAACAGCTTCGCTCTAATTAATGAGACGTTGTTAAGTTGATGTCTTCAACATTCAAATATACTTCTAGAACATGATTCCAGTTCACCGACATATCTATTTAATATTACTGCAATAAGACTTCTTCCGATTTGATAATAGACAACTAGAATGTATATGAAAGCTGAACTAAACCAAAGGACAGATTATATTCGAAAATAAATTTAAAAATCGAACTTTAGACTTCCGGTGTATAAATTGCTCTGTGGAGGGCTCTTTATTGCTATTAAAATCTAATCAATAGGCTACTGCATTAACGCATAAAGGCCTCACAAAATCAAAACCACAACGAAAATGCGTATGAAACAAAACGAAACGTTACATAAACTATTGCGATTTTTGGCGCAGTTCTCAATATATCACGTCGGTTGCAAAACGTCACGCCTACACACACATAACTCGAGAGCACGCACACAACCTTACGGCGTCATCGTCAAGCTGTATGTCGTAGAGTCGGAAAAGAAATGTTTTTTTATTTCCTTTTTTACGTGTGTAATCCGTTTATACACATGCTCAATAACTTTTAGAGGAAAATTGCATAGTTTAACGAAACAGTTATAAAAAGTAATGAAGTTTTTGTTTATTTAATTAGTTTTCTTAGTCAGATTTTGTTTGGTTTTCATAACGGATTCTGTACGATTGCTTACTTAAGCTTACATTTTCTTTAATCGTTTTAAGTACCTGATTGATAAAATAATTCATACTATTTTTGTCTTTAAAAAAAGGTTTTTTTACTCTTTTTTGCGCACGGTACCCCCCTCTGGGTATTTTCCGAAGTGTGAGCGGAGCACGTTATTAGTTCGCCCGTGCGTCGGGTAGGTTTTCACAATTTTGAGCCCGACTCATACAATGCCCATGTCATTTTCTATGATTAATAGTGGCGCGTCAGCGTGCGTGTTCAACAGTTTCCGATGTCGATTAACTTACACTTCGACGTTTCCTATACTATAACGAAATTATTTACGACACTTAATTATTTTATTCACTAAAAAACTAACGTTATATTCTTTATAATTGCAAGCGAACATGCGCGATGATTCTGTAAAAATTTACCATAGCTACACGATTTTATGTTTCTAGTGATTTGTTAGCGCCACAGAAATACAGATGGAATTACGCAGGATTGTCATTGTGTGACCATTGATAAAAAGAAGTCCTTTAAGATATACTTAAACCCAGTTTGAACGGGGTATAGTACTTATATTATTGTGTGTTAAATTTATGGAAAATATTTTCAATTTTCACAACGTATAGAACATACTAGAATTCAGTATGTACAAATTCCTGTGGAATTTTCAAAATGTAACCATTTATATAAAAATTTATATATAAACCTAATGAAGCTAGTATATGTCAAGTTTATAAACATAAGCATAAAGTACGTGTTCGCGATACTAAAAGCTCGATAGGCCTAAAAACGCGGCTTCCAGCCATCATTTTGCCCACCCCCCGGGGGGCTTGCACTATCCCCCCCAGCGGTGCTGAAGTACGTAGACCGCGATACTAGAATATTAATGTTAACACTTAATTGATTTTTTTTTTACTTTTTGATTTTTCACACTAAAGATAATGTCAGATTGACAACTTTAGAAGCGGCTCAAGGCGTAAAAGTAATAATTTTTCGCAATTTTTATTGACGCGAGTGTCAAAAATTACTATTATTAACAAAATGGAAATCGGGTTGTAAAAATCTGGACCAAATCCATGAGGTACTAGGGAAAACTAAAAATTAACCGACGAGCATGCGTTATGAAAGTGGAAAAGCGAAGAAGATAATATGTCAGTACCGTAGTGGAGATCTCTATGTAAGCCTTCGTTATGAAGGTGTCATAATATAAAAAAAAATGTGTACCTAAAAATATCAGTTGTCTAATATATTTTCATAACTTAAGACTAGAAAAACCGTTACAGTACCCATTGCCTAATTAAAAAAAACAGCATGAATCAAATATACATTCATTTTACATCCTTGTTCTAATTAATTCGTAAATAAATTGTAATGAACCAAATTTAGACACAATAATAAAATGACGCCATTATCTTCTAACAAATTGACGTGGAGCAGGGACAAACGTTACCGAATTTTCTAATTTCGCCGAGCAATGCTTAGTAGGGGTGGGGCTTGGGGACTAGGGGGTATAGTGTGGGGTAAGGAGGCCCCCCCACTTAGATATTTGTGAATGTCGACCCTCAAAGATACAGATCGGACCTCCAGAGGCTGGCTTTTGTTTGTCTAATGTTCGCGTTAAAATTATTCGTGAATAACCATTCTAAAAGCTAGTATTTGCCAACATATATTTGGTTTAGTTTAATTTAAATTCTCCAGACTACATTCGATTAATATTTGATTATATAATATAGGGCTACAGATAAAGTATCTACTTGTGTCAGTCTTTACTATTTATGTACAAGTTAAAATGTGTTACAATTTTACCCTTTAAGTCATCGCTATACTTATTTTATTTAATTTATTCAGAAGAATCACAGCACAATACAGAAATAGATGTACATTGTGGGTCAATTACAAATCTTCACAAATAGTTTTTTTTATATGACAAGAAGGTAAACATTCCAAACATTTTTAGTGTAAAACAAAAAGGAAAAATAACAGAATTTAATTATGCCGTACTAAGTGTGAAACAGTTCTTAAACATAACTTAAGTTACATTTATTTTAAGAAAAACTTTTACGGAGGACTTTTTTGAGCTTCCGATCGGATATATTATATTATTCTAATTGCTATTTTTTTACTCGCAACTCTTAATGAATAGCGCCAAAGTTGAATTACAATACGTTTAGTGACAGAGAATTTAAAAACAAATCTTGGTTATCTTTATTTATATTACTTACAATTAAACTTAAAGCTCTATAAATAAACAAAGCTTTGAAAATTGTTATAAAGAGACTAATTCGAGCGAATAGTGACATTTGGCGACGTAATTTGAAGAAATATCCGTCAATTCGAATGTATTTGTCGCTTTAGTACGGTCTAACGGTCCGGGCGGGCGACGGGCCGATTTAATATTCTATTTTACTCCCACGATAAGATTAAAGTATGTAATTTCTTGTCCGAATGGGGAGGCATTTTGTTTACGCTAGATGAGTTATAGGGTTGCCAACTGAATTGTGAATTTAAAAATTCAACAAACTTTGGTGTCTTTTAAGAATATCGCCAATTGTACAATTGTGTTAAAATTCTAGATAAGATTGTATGGGCGTTATGTATGGCTATGACTAAAATGTTTTTTAGGATATCAATTAGGTAATGTCAATACAAAGCTCGCAAAACTCCGGTTCATAACTTACGTTCTTAAATTATAAACATTAAATTTTAATTTACAAGGTATAATTAATTTTATTACTCAAGTTAAATTATCATGGGAGTTGGACCTATTGCAAGCTAAAGACCATTCTATGACTCCTTCTTTTGACAGTACCAAGTTTATATATATCCTAGACTATGACTGTACGCACCCAGGGTTCCAATGTGGTTTTGGGCGAATACACTTTGTTTTTAAACAAATTTTAGGGCTTGGTCATTGAATCACCTTCGTAGAAAGAAATCACCTGCCGTCTAATACTTTCAAGGGGTAGATTATTAAATTTTTAAAGACAGGGTGTCTTTATAGCTTATGCGAGTATTTAGACAATAAGTTTTGTCAACAATTATAATTAGCATGACATTTGCGTGTATATTTTATATGGCTGTATGTGTGATGGTTTTTAAATAATCAATTTGAATGTACCACTTACTTTTAAACAACGATTGATTTATTTATATTTAAATTATAATTTAGCATGGTAGTTATTTATCAATATTTCTTCAATGTTATTACTATATAGGTTAAGAAAATTGTAAATATTATACCCAATAAAATATGGCAATAAAATCGATTTTCGTATAGCACGTTAGTTAAAAGATTTCGTATCGTACTGACATGAACAGAAAAAGCCTGTCGATCTATGCAGAACAGTGATGGATTTATATGGCGTATATCTCACCAACCATCAAGTGAACCTTCAACGTCCTTCGTCTGCTGTTTATGGCACGAAATGAATGAATGAATTATTTATTCTTAATAATAAATAAATTTAATTAATTAATACCATCCTTAATCTAAAATAAAAGAAATTAAAAACTAAAAAGCTAATCTCACGGTTTCATGAATTGCGATGCAATATAAAAGAATGAGAAATACGAGAATTACAAAAATTATGTGTATATGACCCAATTAATAAATGGAATGTATAAAAATTTTTAACTCAAAGATGTCTAGATAATATCAGATGAATGTCAAAAAGAGATATCAGAAAGTGAAAATGATTAATTAAATAATTTTATTTTTGGATTAATTAATCGCTTAATTAAAAACCAAAATCGTAAACAAAATAAGTAGTATAAGTAATAAGAGGAATATTGTTTATTTGTATAAAACAATACATTTTTTTTCTTGAATAGTTCTCGGCCGTTTTAATTATCGACGTTATCGCCTTAATTTTTCTTCAAATGTCAAGTATTGTTATTAAATTGACATTATAGGTACTGATCTACCAGTAAAACTAAAGGACAAAATGGCAGCCCTTCTGTCAATGACATAAGAAGTGCGACCCCTAGCCACATCGCTTCACGTCCTCTAATTCAACCCCTGGTGAGGGTGGGCCCACTAAGATGACGGTTATATTGGACAATTTTCATCCGCACGAAACTCGTGACTGGCTTGCCAATGTACGCCTTTATTCACTTCATTTTGCAAGAGAATATTTAAGACGAAATTATTTATGTAAAATAAAATATTTTTAATTCACAGCTTATATTGTGAGCAATAATAATAAACTATTCACGAAAATTGATGTAGATGTCGTAGCTGTACTGGAATCTTTTAAATGTATTTAAAAAACAATTTAAAAACATCAATGCCACTACAACCTATTTTGGTAAGCTCTGTTTCTGTTTCATGATAAATTTTTTTAATATACATTAATAAATAGTTGTAACTTATCATGTATGAAGTTTTGTGAGAAAATAAATAAGATTATTATTATTATTTGCCAATCTTATGCAACTAGGTAATCAGCCTCAATACTTGGCACACATCGTCGACACATTAGGGTCTAAGGCCGGTTTCCTAATGATATTTTTCTTCACCGTTCGAGCGAATAATAAATGCGCACATAGACAGAAAGTCAATTGACGACCTCAGACATGTGAGTCGCTCCAAACGTCGCTCTTAACTTAATCGGAGTCAAAAATTAACCAAATTAGATTTAAAATCTTGTAATAAGACGTGATTAAACGTAGCATATTTTATACAAACCTATCGCTTATATCATCTAAATTTCATCATAAATTTAAATCTTTAAGCTTCACAATTCTCAACGCAAATATATCAATTTTATGTGGCTGATAAACAAAAGTGAAAAATGCCTCGAAACAAAGTTATTTGTTTTGAAAGATTTTACGACGCTTGAAATTCCTACATGATAGAATACTTCATAAAACAATTCTATGAAATATGGGTGTAAACAATGATAAAAGTCTTAATTATCTCTAGTCAGTTTGCTTGTCTTTATGGTCCGATTTGCTTTGTACTCTGTGAATAGTGTCATAGACATGGTAATGTATTGTCTTCGGCGTTTCGCTCCTCCCTGCTTCTCAATGTCTTTTGTTTCGTTTAGTGTCTATGAAAGCAAAGATGGCGGCTTTTACCTGCAATGAAATATTGTACCATGTTAGATATATACAAAAATTGTGTTAACTTATACTCTGTGGTCATACACGAAAAATATGACTTTATTAAACGTATGAATTACGATTCTTACTTATATTACCTTAAAAAGCTCTTTACACAGTTCGCACATATATAAAATTATATTGTTAAAGACAAATGAATTATCTTGTTAGTAGGTTACCATACTATATGTACTATATAATTCTTTCATATGTATAATCTAATTCCACCCAAAACATAATATGCTAAGATAGTAATGTCTGACTATTTTTAATGGACCACCGTTACCATGGCAACAAATTTGAATGTGAATTGATTTTCGTTTCTTGCAGTAAGCCGTATACAAGTATTATATATAACACGGTTAATACAAATCAAATCCACATATAACTTGATTCAAATTTAGTATATAACAGCTATATTTCTACAACGATAAGCCGTTTTAATGAGGGTTCCAGAATATCCGGCAAAATTACCAACTCATGACATCCACTAACCCTTTCTAATCTTCACCCCCGCGATTTCTTCTCCCTTCAGGGCCCAAGTCACCCTTAAGATCGATGGTGGGGTGGGTTCAAAATTAGGGGTGCCCTTTGTACGTCTCAGATGGGTTGTTTACAAGGCTACCGAATACACGACACTGATGATAAATACTATTAGTAGTACTACTTGCGTAAGTTTGTGGTCCTTCCATGATAGTATCACAATATATAGTAGTCGCCCGAACCTGCGACTCGCATCCCTGAGGTCATAGTTCGATCCCTGGCCGTGCATTAATGGACTTCTGTCTATGTTTGACATCGGCCTTTTTAGCATTCACTCGAACGGTGAAGAATAATATATTGAGAAAACCGGCTCACCTTAGACTACGGCGTGTGTCAGAAATAGGAAGCTGATCTCCTTGCTTATTAGAGTGACAATCATGAAACACATACAGATATCTGTGGCCCACATATAAAAAGATTGTAACGCCACTGTTATTAGTTATAAACTGTGATAACTAGTACCGTCCGTACTAAAAATAATTTTAAGCGTGGAATTCTGCAAACATAGGCAATTCTGTTGCGCCATAGTGTGTTATTTATATCTTAAAATAAAAATAATAATCTGGTGCTTTCCTCGCTCAACAAAAGGTACATTACCACAGGGACCAAACTTTTTAAATATTTAAATTTTCTTTTATACATTATTAATTATTTTAATATTATTATTACGGTTAAGATAAGAGTAAATACGTATATTTTTATGATTACTAATAAAGATATTAAATAAAAAAGATTATATTCTATAATGTACAAGACAGAAGAAAATAAAACATGACTACATATTGTATACGATTAGCTTACTTATGCCTTAAAGTGTAGTACGGGTATCATATTCAAAAGCCCCGTTTAAAGTATCCTATATGCGGTGAGCTTTAGCAGCGCCTTTGTGCGTCTCAGATGGGTCGCTCTAACTTCATGCCTTGTTTTGACATATTTTATAATTAATTTGCTAGTTTCGGACCTTAGTTTAATGAGGGTGGGTGAAATTTCAAACGCGTGAATTTTAAATGAGTTACAGCTTCGTGTATAATGTATGTACATAATATATTGAATCTGCTAAACATAGCATTCTATAGTCTTTGATAAGGTTAACAACATTATTTTTTATTTAATTATTAACTGTAATTATAAATATCAATAACTGTCTAAAATAACTTTTTCTCTTTTTTATATAACGGCGTACTAGTCATATTTCTATTGAAACCTGGTTTCTCTTGGACTATGCAGTTATAACCATAGATAATAATCATAATAATTAAATAGAAACTCCTTTTTAAAGAACTCATGCGACTCAATAAAACATCAACGCTATATATTGTTTAATGTCAACTGGTATATATTTCCAATACACAAATATACAGTATTTACAATATTCTTAACCTTTTATATTTTTTACTAGCGACCCGCCCCGGCTTCGCACGGGTGCAATGCCGATACTAAATACACTATAGAAAAACGTTGTATATAAAAATGTGGGTTACCCATAAGAGATAGACATATACCATCACGGACTTTTCTGTAGACCTTTTCGATGTGTACAATACTTAGTGCCTTATTTTGATAAAACTCTTAGGGTTCAGCCTGCGTTTGCAATGTAAGCGGAAAAAATGTAAATATTTACGACATTAGAAACCTCAAAATTAACAGTACTTCTCCACTATTTAATGTATGTTATGATACATATAAACCTTTCTCTTGAATCACTCTATCTATTAAAAAAAACCGCATCAAAATCCGTTCCGTAGTTTCAAAGATTAAAGCATACAAAGGGACATAGGGACAGAGAAAGCGACTTTGTTTTATAATATGTAGTGATGATAATTATTAATACCTACAGCTGAGTTTTTTCATCGGACGTCGAGGCAGAACTCGAAATCGTATCACCTCGACGTCAGTCGTTCCACAAGTGAGCGTTTTTAAAGGCAGTTTTTGCGACGCACCACCACTATGTTAAACCAGCTGTCAACTGAAGTATTTCCACACCAATTGGAATAGGATCAAGAAAAGTGCATAGCAATTCCTAAAAGGCCGGCAACGCATTCGTGAACCTTTCGCATTAAGTGTCCATCGGTGGCGGTATTAATTAACATCAGATGTCCTCATGCCCGTTTGCTTCCGGTTTAAAAAAATAGAAATAAAGAAATTTAAAAAAAGAACAGTAAAATTAATGTTTTGGTTTTATTACATGGAATATTCATAGATAATATTACATACATGAAAACTATGTAATAAGCCAATCTAAATAGTGCTTATACTCGCTGATTGCTAAAACGAAGGCAAGCAATTAAAACTTCTTTGTGTAGGGGGTTGAGGTTCGGAGTGGGGGGAGGTGGTCACTTGACGGACTCCGTAATTGGAAAAGTTTTGCCTGCTGTGCGGGCTATGAAGGTTACTTATGTCAAATGAGGACCAACTATTCTCATCTGTGTACATAGTCCTGTATTTTGCTCTTGCGAATGCTGTTCGAATAATTTATATATTTTCATAGATCAACTTATATGGTTATACCAAATAGATTTATTATTCAAACTATGGGAATTTCGGTTTTCAGTAACCTTTTTTTTTAATCTAATTTCTTTTATAAACCATACTATGATTAAGTCGGCTTAAAAATAATAATAATATTGCATAAACTTTAGATGATACTTAAACAATTGAGATTACTACTTAATGAGTAATTTTATTGTATTTAGATTCAAAGATTCTATTATGAAACCTACAAATCTATCCCTATATTCGGCAGTGAACCTTGAACTTAAGATTTTATGGAGAAAGAAGAGACAATCGCCAGTAGAGCATCGAGTTTCCTTTTTTTTATAGATTAGGAGGCAAACAGCGAATGTTAGAGCTTATAGACAAAATGTCCATTGGTACACAGCCGGGGAACGAACCTACGACCTAACGCTGAAGATATTCGGCCATCACTGCTCTTTAAAATTTTTAAAAGTAATTATTAATTTAAGATATAGTCCATGAAACTATTAATTATGGATATAAAAGAACTTGTAGACTGTCATTTAGTCGCAGGCAATTTTTTTAGTAACTTGAAATAGATTTGAGACAAAAGATAGCTGGCCATTATCAAAATATTGAAATGGTGGCAGAATTGTGTTCGTCGCTTTCAAGTTCCGCTAAATTTAGTAAAGAGTAATTGCAAAATGCTAATAAATAATAGACGCGTAGTTTTTGGGCGGCAGACACGCCTGCCAGCCATCGCTCATCAGAATCCATACATTTGTTGATTCACTGATTCATTTCCCCTACAGGCGTCTGCGAGGACTATATATAATTATATTTAGTGCACATTGACGTGACTTCAACTTTTACTAATTCATTTGTTATTTTAAACATCAATAAACATTAATTTTTAAGACTGTTCAAAATTACTGACTTGAAATTAATTCGAAAACAAAAATAAATCTGTGGTACGTCAACTGTTTTAGGTCTGACTCAAGCCACTTGGCCGAACACTGCTCAAATTAATTATAAGGCTAAAACAACATGTTATTGACTATTTAATTCTAGGGAACATAAACACTCCCTATAATATAATTCCATAAAAAACAATTTGAACGTCATTAAACGTTTAGAAGTATGAAGATACATAAATTAAAGATTCATATAGGTGTGTTTAGGTGAATTGCGTCTGGGGGTACAAATTTCATTTCGCGAAGGGTCGCAAAACTAATTTTAGTTGCAATGCAAACAACCCAATAGTAAGGGAGGCCTTTGTTTCCCTCCTAACAACTGGCGACGGGGAAATATAATTTCATTATAGTTTACTTAACATGGCCGACTAATAACTGCGAAACAAACACGTACTGATATTTTCCTACCAAAAGCCGGCTGATCAGAACTTTGATTTTTTCTAATTTCTTTCTCATTTTATTAAAGTCCTGGTCATTTTGTGAAGCAGACCGAAAGAGTTAGAGGACCTCGAGATGTGTTGGAGGATTACGAAGAAAAATAAATTTTCTGCTACGCAGATATCTACGAAGGGTTCTACGGTTTGTAGTATTCGCGTAGCACTATTTTACGTTTAAAAGTTCACTCTAATACGCGTAACTAGACTTTTAGATTGCATAAAGATGTGACATACAGACACTGAGTATTACTTTGATTAGAGCTAATATTGTTAAAGTTGCTAGAGATATCCTGTGATTTAACTAAACCTAAATCTACTATTATCATGATAATACAATTTCTAGTCTACGTTTTGTAATAAAGATGTGAGAGTTGCTATCCGCGTAAATTTATTATTTAATTATATACACTCAGTGTATTTTATATAAAAATATTGTGAAAAACTTTGCACATGAAAATATATTATTTTATCTTGAGTAAAACGTACTTATGATTAATCTCCTGAAAGGAGTGTATCTACAGCGAGTCGAGATTACTTCCTGCACTTCCTGTGCAGCCAATTTCCATATAAAATACACACGAATACGTTGGAATAGTTTTCGCCCTATCTACATATGAAATTGTGAATCATTTTTATTATACCCAGTGGTCTTGGTAGTAGGTACTTTAGTGGCGTTAAAATTGGCATTATATTATACTTTACATTTTATTCTAGATATATACACAAACCTATGAGATATAATATATAAATATATTTCGCAATTCAGTAATTTTTAACATAATAGGTAATCTATCGATAAATATGTAAATCGTCAATGGCCGCGTCCCTGAAGAATAAAACCGTCCAATAGGAAAAAAAAATTAATCGTTTAGCGAATTATTGAATTTTAACTAACTTTGACAATACGATGAAATTTCAGAAAAAAATCGACGACAAGTGTCCCAAAAATTATGTATTGTCTCAAATGCAATAAAAACAATTTTAATATATAAATCACTGTGAAATCTTCCTATTTCGCAAGGAAACGGGGTCATAAACAATAAAGCAACGTCATTAGACCATTTGCTTTATACGGCCTTTCTAAGGGTGCTAGGGGTTGCCACGGGTTACGAAGGGTCATCTTAATTTTACTGTATTAGCAAGTCTTGTAACCCTTGGACATTAATCGTAAAGGGCCCAGAGGTCAGCGAACTCGTATTAAGATGAGAGGGGTGGCATGTTTTTGAGATATTCAGATGCAACCAAATATTGTAGACATTTAAATTTATCGCTTTCTAGAGACATTTATTTAATTCGCACCATGTAATTATTTTTTTAAATAGCTATTACTTGCATTAGTGGAATATTGGTGGCATGGTATATAGGACGAGTTTAATTTCTAATCTGTATAAATAAAAATGAACCTAAGCGCAAAAATCGAAGACTTGACCAACTCAATTTTTTATATATTCCTTGAACTACGAGGTTTATGGAGAGAACGACTTAAAAAAAGTAGTGGTAAAAAGGTAGGCTAAGTAAAAAAATCATATTAAGGTGAAACAATCGCGGAGGTTCGTACAACGATTAATGTCTCACGTCAGTAGACACAGAATACCAAGAGTATTCTCATAATAATTGAGTTTGCTTCATTTCCTTATGACAAGTTTTTTTATTAAAAATAAAATAAAATACGTTTATTTTGGAACATAAGATCATCTAGGTATCACTTATTCCACGTCAATCAATTTGAACCTGTAGTCATCCCTACTCATCGGCAAAGAAGACGAAGAAGGTGTAGGCGAAAGAAAAAGCCGCCGTTAAAAACTCTCGGTACTCTTTTAAAAAAGCAAATCATCAAACAATATTTAAAACAAATATATCAAATTAATTAGAAGCAGCCTGCCCAGCACTAGTCCCAGGCCCTTTTATCAACTAGATAATTATTACTAAGCCTTTATAGCTGACACGCAGTATAAAATAATAATAACACTTATTTAAGTTACATAGAAAACTGACTTCTAATACCTAAATAAAACTCAATCTAATACAGCACTTGACCCGTTTTGGGTAATCAGCGCGTCCTGTGACTCATAGGCCTCTGTCAGCTGCTTCCATTATTTTCTGATACTTGCTCTTCTTTTTCAAGTTGTGCCTCCTATTCTCTTTATATCAAATTCAAATTCAAATTCAAAATTTATTTATTCATGTAGGTAACAATGTACACTTATGAACGTCAAAAAAAGAAATATTAAATGAATTTAATTTTACATTTACTGCCAGTTCTCAAATCAAGGGCGTAGAACGGAAGAGAAGAACTGGCAATAAACTCTCCGCCACTCTTTTTAATCGCCAAGTTTTTTTTTTACACAATGCTTGTAAGGAGCTGCAACCACTACACCATGTTCCATATGACATATTGAGTAATAAAGAATAAAAAAAAAAAAAAAATTAAAAACAAAGATTTGTCCTCTATCAGCAGGAGGCATGGTGAAATAGGAGCACGCACTTACGTACTCGTGAGAACAACACGCAAAGATATATCGTCAAATATATATCGTCTGCCCATCTCTTGCTCTGTCTTCCTCTTTTCCTTTTTCCATCGCGTGGTTGCCATTCTCTAAATAATTTTGTCTATTTTAACCTGCTATCTCGTATAGCACTTTTATCCTGGTACAAATTTTAATTATTTGACTTAACAATATCTATATATTGAATCGCTATTATAGTTATAATATTTTATATATTCACTGTTTAACTAAAAGTGGGCAAATATATTGTAAATTTGATGATACATAATTACTAATTTCAATAAAGCTGAAAAGTACTTATAATGAAAATGTTTTCATAGTAAAATCGATGTGCAGTGGGCGGTGCTTCGAAGTTACCAACTTAAAACTTCACAAACCGCCCCCAGTCCGTACACAGTTGAGGATTCAACGCTACTTTAAAGTTTAAATTAAATTCCCTTTAGCTACAAGATAAAGATTATGACATAGCCACAAAAAGAAAAATCAGCTACCTTTTCATGGGGTTTTTTTAAATATATAATGATTGTAGCTCATTATCAGGGGACGTACTTTTGAAATTACGTAATTTTATATGTTTGTGATCAATCAAAAATGTTTTAGTTTATAACTAAGATGGAGTTAAAATTAATCGTTATGCCTCTAGCTATTAGGTATTTTAATTACTTGAAATTTTGAACTAGATTTTATTGAATTAAAAACTGTTAAACAGGCTATCAATAAAGCGTTCCGAAAAAGCTTCGTATACAGTATATTTTTTCTTCGTCAATTCTCGCTCAAAACGTTTAATAATAATTAACCCAGTTGCTATTAAGCAGCGCCACAACCTATTTAAAAATAAAGCACAAAGCACTGGGTCGAGAAACTATTACAATATTCACAGCGCTGAATTTATTATAAGCAACAAGCCAACAGCCGTCAGCGATGTTGCATTAGTTTTCTTGCACCAACGGACTTTTCCAACTCATTTGCATTCAAAAGCAGATAGCGTTGATGCGCTGATACGTACCTTTGTGGTTTCTATGTAGTCTACAAAGTTCCAGTTCCGACGGAGTACCAGTTCCCAGCTGTTTCCAACTTTGCCCAGAAGTTGCAGTAATGTTGCGGTAAAAAGCGCTCACGCTAGGTTTAACAATTACCTAAGCAACGCTCAGAAGTTTTGAACAGTATTTATTCCGTTTTGTACATACAGTAGTTTCGAACACTTATGTAATGTTGGTTTAGAGCGCAGCCGAATTTTAGACGAAATTTTGTTACATTATTTTAGTTTTAGTTGAGTATTTAGCGCATTTCTGTGGTAAGTAATTAAGCTCTCTATTCGAATTAGAATATAGTTGCCTCATGGAAAATTATTAACTTTGATAACACTATTAAGGGTTTATGGACTGATTAAGTATTTAGATATTAGTTAACAATGAAAGTTTCTGAAAAATGTTTCTTAAACAATTTAATAAGGTTTTAAAATCTTAAAAGACACTAACTTCGCTTCATTTTCCACCTAAATAGATGCATCAAGAGAAAGACGTGCGATAATCAAAATTTATACAATGTAGCATGGTTTGCGATTAGTTAACTTAAAATTAAACCACAGAAAATTTAAAGACCGGCAGCGCGCTAGCGAGCCTTCTGGGCAGTGTCCATGGGCGGCGGTATCACTTAACATCAGGTGAACCTCCTGCTCGTCTGCCTCCTGTAATATAAAAAACTCAATACTACAGTAACCATGAATCACATAATTTTGCAACTAAATCTCGAATTTATATCCTACAGTTTAAAACGTATATAACGCGTTCCTCACGTATTAAATCTATCTTGTCTCTAAAATAATCTTAAACTCATCTACAATTCCCTTTGTTTAATATCAGTAGAAGCAGAGAGAGCTGGAAGTCTAATAAATCGCCTGGTGCGTGATGCGTCATATTACGTTGGCTCGATTAAAACTGCCGGAACACAGTATGTTTTCAATTACACCAGGATCGCGAGATATGCGCACAGTTTAGGGCTGGATAGTCTGAGCCATATTTGATATAAAGATATATGAAAAAGTTTAGAGTTTGATCTCTAGGCTTTTAGCTGTTGATAACATTACTTTCTTCCTCTGATTTGTGTCATGTCGTGGTCATATTTATTCAAATCGGCAAGTTGCTGCTATGACACACGTCTTTGAATTTTTTCTAATGCTTGGCGGTTTATTCACGATCGTTTCCTTCACCTAATTACGAGTGTTAAATGCGCACATCGCGTCAATTAGTATATAGAATGTTGGCGTAATTGGTGATAGAAGGAAAAAGATTTGAAGGCTGAAGCCGTTACAGAACAGAAAATAGTCCGATCTGCTTATATAAAAATGATTATTGATTCTTTTAATTATAATATAAATTAATAAAATCTAATGTAATCAAAATCATTTATTCACAATATATATACTTATGAATGTCAAAAATTAATAATATGTATAATTACTAATATAATGCGTTTAATGTTACATTTACTGCCAGTTACCAAATCAAATGCGTAGAACGGAAGACAAGAGCTTGTAATAAACTCTCCGCTGATCTTTTTAATCCCGAATCTTTTGTTTAACACAATATTTGTAAGGAGCTGCAACCATTACACCATGTTCCACTTGACATCTTAAGTAATTAATAGTTAATTAATACAAACAAAATTAAAAACGAAGAAATGGGTACGCGTTTACATGCTCGTGGGAACAACACGCAAATACATAGTAGTAAGTCATAATTGTAAAGTCATACTAAATTATCAATATTAACTTAATAAAGTAAGTTAAAGTATTTTTCCACGTATTTGCCACGTTTTTAATAAAAATTTGCGTGATAATAACTATGTTGGTAGCCCTGGAGCGCGTCTGGCACGTTTCCCGCGTGCCTTTCCCGCCATAGCAATTCCATCGCTTCTCGCACACCGTTTCACACCTTTAAGGTGCCTAATTATTATCAGCACTAGGCAATTTGTATAAATGATTGAATAAATTTCGTATTATTAAGTATTCACTTCAGATAAAGTCTTGCTTTGAGGTCTAAGATTACGAAAATTTATGTACGATTTTAAAACATATAATTATTATGAGACTAAGAAAGATTTTGTTAACAAAAATAATTCTACTTGCTTGCTTAACCGATTAAGAAAAAGGAAGTCAATTCGACGCGTCATTTTTTGATACAATTTCATTTTAAATTCGTTAACATAATTTGTTAAGTCAAGTTGTTCAGTGATTATGGTAAAATGTCACTTCAGTAATATATTATTATTAAACTAAACCCATAAACCATTTATAGCAGAAATTACATGGCCAGAAAGGGTAGAAACATTTTAATTTAGACAAAATGTCCGCCATAGCAGTAAAAGATAAGCGCGCGCAAGGATGTGGGCATAATGAAATCCGGGAGTCGCAATTAAAGAGGGGACGCCTTCGATCTTAGAGCAATCTAAGGGTGAGGGTGCCTTTGTTTATATACGGCCTAATCTCTGTTGGGTTGAATGTGCAGATGTAGATGATAATTTTGCCTAAAGTTTTAACTATTCGCTACCTATACTTGTCAGATTCAAATATTTGAATTTGGAAGGTGATTGAACTGCAGTGAGGGACATACCTTTATCAAAGAGGAATAAAAACTCTTTAGAATTTTATAATGAATAAGTTTTGTTTATTACTAACTATTGACAATAGAGAAAAGAAGACTACAGTTTTATCAAAGACATAAGTACAAGACTTAAACTGTACCTCCAGTACAGTTTAAGTCTGCGGTATAATATGTCAAGACATAGGTACGTACATTAGATGTATAGACATACTCGGTAGCTACTGTTTCTTTTTAAATAAAAAATATATTTAGGTGTATGAAAATCGAACTGAAATTTAGATAGTCCTTTCATAAGAGTGGTAGCCATGGTAACGTCATGCATTACATTGGTTTAATGAGAAAAAGAACGCATTAAAATAATTAATTTTATAACAAAAGTAATCGCACATTAATTACTGTTGGTGCTAATTTAATTTTCTCTCCTTTAAATGCATTAATTAATTCTTAATGCCTACATTATTAATTTTCGTCCATAGACTCAACAAACGCAAAGATTTATCAGTGAAGTATGTAAAATAGGCATTCAAGGGACTGTCAAAAAAGGGAAAGGGTTGGGGTGGCATGTGGTGCGTAACTTCTTAAATATCTGCGATTTTCCGAGATGGGGGTACCTTTTGAGGGCTTTCATTATCGAAATGAATAGGCAATTCTGTTTATCATTTAGATTATATGTGGATTAAATCTTAAACCAAACGTAATGAAAACCAATTTTTCTTCAGTATATATGTTCTTGTTTGAATAAATATTTCGTATTTACAAGGTTGTTAAAAATATCCTTATAGGCACAATTAGCCTAATCGCGCTCTTTAAGATAAAATACTCTTTGATGTCCTTCTGTTCTGTTATATTTAAGCTGTGATGAAAAGAGACTGAACACTATTTAAGTGACAATGGAATAAGTCACCGCATAATGTTTACTAAAACTCAGCAAAATAAGAAACATTTTTCTCTTTGATTTACGCCATTAAATAAAACTTAACACCTCTTCTGTTGTTTTTGTCTCCTTTTATTGTGTTAGAAACTATTTAAAAACTTTAAGAATGCCAATGAATAAGGCAATTATGTAATTTACCGAATTACAAACAGAGCTATCGTATAAATTATCTTTCTGTTATCCACTTTCATATAACGTTGTAAGTAAACGACACAAAAGTTTTAAAGCGATAACGGCCCTTTAAAACTGGTGCATTGTGACACAGCCTAAATAATTAGACACCAGTTAACAGAAAAATTACATCTTCATAAATAATTTATACAGTCAAAATCTCTTAAGACATCGACGGGACTACTCAAAACCGATAGTGGCGTTGTTATTAAGTGACTGATTCAAGAGAACTCAGCCGGGACCTTTGATTTTGGTCAATATAACCGGTGTTTTATTGTAAACGATGTCATCATAAACGGTTTCTATTGTATTTTTTTTTTGCTGGAACCGGCAAACATAAAATTAGCACGCGCTTGACGTAGGTATGACATGCCTTAGACGTATTAGGCGATGAAGCGTAGCGCACAAACGCCTATACCCTTCATCCTTTATTCTCAATGAATTAACAATATAAATCTACAGTCCTCTATTAAGTGTTCAGTTCATTAGAGATGAATAAACCATTGAACTGAACAGACCTGAGATCAAATAGCGAGTGTGATCATCACCTTTGGTGTTTGCATTTTGTGTTTGACTTGTTTCGAACTCGTACTTTGGAATAAGGACTAGCCTATGAGTCTACATAGAATTTTTATACAGAAATTAATAGTATTATTTTTATATCAATATTAATAATTATTTTAGACAATATTTCGTATCCTACATTTTTGTAAATGAAGAATATTTTTTTTATTATAAATTTATTCAATGAAATATAGATTGTGATAAAATTCATCTATTGCTACGTTCGATACATCTTCAAAAATTTACAATATATAAATTATATTACTCGCTTTGCTATAATCATATTTTTATTGGTTAAAGAATTCTGTAAATATACATTACTCTGCCTGTTTAAGAGTACAATTTTAATATTCAAAGTAAAAAAAATCATATAGGTAATCCAATGTACACATAAACGTCAAAAAAAGAAATATACATTAAATGCTTCTAATTTTACATTGACTGTTAGTTCTCAAATTAAGGGCGTAGAACGGAATAGAATATCTGGCAATAAACTTTTCGCCACTTTTTAATCGCCAACTTTTTTGTTTTTACACAACGTTTGTAAGGAGTTGCAATATAAGCGTTGATATATTAAGTAATAAATAATAATAAAATAAATTAAAAACAAAGATTTGTCTAAGATTGTGAAAGATCCTCTATCACCTGGAGGCATGAAATAGGAGCACGCACTTACATTTTCGCAGGATATTATATTCTCATATTTCTGTTAAGGTTCTATTGCAATGCCCGTTGAGGTAAAATGCATAGTCATATAGGTTCACTTGAATGTTCAATGTTCAATGACCCTCTGCCAGTAATAATTAAGAAAATGTCAAATCTACACGAAAGCTTAATGAAAGTACCGCTCAAAACATAATCCATGCATCATTAAACTAACGAAAAGCTGTGGATCAATACGACGCGAAACTTAAATTCGCCCCCCTCAAGAAGAAGGTTGGCCAAATTCGTATGTTAATAACCCCCCTCCCCCTGAAGCACCCTCGCCCGAGGGATCCAACCGAACTATTATAAAGGGTAGCACGAAAGTTAGATTAATGATGTTAGGAGCTGACCAGGGTACACTCAGCTACAATGTCGTTTAGATTACTATGTAATTTGTATGTTCTGTTATTTGTATGTGTTCGATAATAATTGCGATCTTTAATACTGTGAGAATGTCTTCAATATATTACGACGCTTATCTGCTAGACCTTTACCGAAATTTGTTTAAACTGCTTTCCATATATTTACAGAATATAATGGCTGAGTATATCAGACTCCATGATACTGAATTGCTTATCATAAGAATAAATATAAACCAAGGGACAAATGTTTCATGTAATAAAGAAACTGTATATTATCCTCATTTTTCAATCAAACTGAAATCCTTAACACATAAAGTGCTCTTTTCTCGGATCCAAGTGAGTGGGGCCATAGTAGCAGTGCCGTCTACTCGGATCCGTGCGAGCGTCTCGTCAATTATTTTTAAACCATTGACATCACCAGCTCTATGGTCGCTATACAGCACATTGAGCTGCAGCACTCGAAAAATGTTTTTTTTTAATCAAAATAATAATTTACATACAAATTTTCAAACATTTATATTTACTTAGTCAAAATTCGTCATAAAAAGTTTTGGTTTCCGGCTTTTACGCCGTTTACTTTGTATCCATTGGTTAAGCATTCAATGTGTTTACATTCCTTCTATCTTAAGAACTTTTCCATATGTAATATTTATATGTACCATATACTAATCCTTGGAGTGGCAATTGTTTTAAATTTAATACTAGTGTAGCTTTTGAATGTTCGTTTAATTTCGGAACAGGTAAATAAATGAATTGTATTCATGATATCTACAGGTGTTAAGAGCTTCGTAGATATTTAGACAAGGTTCCAATTTAAGCTCTAATGTCAACATAATTAACACAAGTTGGAAATAGTTCTTTGACTGTACATTCCTATCGAGGCGCGGCGGTAAAGTGTGGACGATCTAACTTTTACTCACACATGCACAGTAATTTTCAGTCCGGATGGGATTAGATGTTTACGGCCAATCTCAATATTTTGGATTTCATTTTATTATCCCAGATCGAAGCTTGCATTTTTATAAGTATTAAGGTCCTTAGACTGACTATATTAGCTTACGGAAATTATTATCGACTTAGTATGATTTTTTTACTTAGCATTACCTTTACCTTTCTATCTAACAACCAACAAATATATCCTACGATACCCCGTAGATTTGGAGTCTGGATTAAAAACGTAAGTACCTCCTGAAAGCATTTTTTTTATTATTCCATTCTTTGAAAAATTACTCAAACTCGAGTCTTCGTGTTTTGCGCTAAGCAACATGTATTACGATAAATTTTTATTTATATAAAATCTAGATATATAGTAAAATATGCCTAGGATAATTAAAATAGGCATAGGAGGCCTTCACCTGCGGAAGGGTCTTGCAAATTAATTAGGAAGTACATGAAAGAATTTAGTGTAATTAATTTCTTAAAAGGTTTTACAATAGGCTAAAGTTTACTTTGCTTTTTGGCAAGAAACAAGAAACAAAGAACAAAGACTTTTCTTATTTAAATACTAAAATAATTTGTTTATTAAAAAATATGTCTACATTCTTTCCTTGGTGTTATTACTTACAAATTCGTACAAGAGATAGTTACACATTTGCACATAGCAATTGACACTATTAATCCGAAAACTATACAATAACCGTTAACTATTTCTAAATATAGTAGTTATTAAGATCACATATAATATGTACTAATTTAAAAGCCAAGTAAATTCACTCGTCTCTTCACATTCCTTCAACATTAATTCGGTATCTTATAAAGGACACTTATATTTTGTACTTATTTTATTACTGATATATATTCAAAGTGTAATCCGCAACTATATAAATACAATATTCCTTGTGTGCAACACACACATACACAATTCATTCTCAAGTGAACCGCCTTCACTCCCATCATACGTATTCAAGCAGTCGATTATAGTATACCTACATTTAACAGATAAATCCATCAATGTATTTTTAGTAAAGCTTTAAAAAAAAGCACCACACACCATAAACAATTTATAACACGTTTTTTATGACACAGAACATTTGGTGGAGAAAAGTTCAAAGGTTCCAGTCCGGGACTTATGTTAAATTAAAACACCATCTTAGACGGAAACCAGTTTTAAGATCAACGGTCATGTCAAAGGGCTGACCCGAGGTCGGCGCATGCGTGATTATGGGAACGCGAGATGTATTATAATATGAATTGATCTATGACCAACTGATCTCACGGAAACCCGTTCCCTCATCTCGCATCTAATATATTTTATTGTGTTTTATGGAAATTTAACGGCGTACTGTTATGAAAAATTCACGATTTACACTTTCTCACGATGTTGGCTTATGCCTCAGTTTGGTTTGAACTTGTGTTCGGGTTAGGTGTAGGATTGTAAACAAAATGTAATATAATAATGTGTAAATTGTAATTTTTAGAAGACTTTAAAAATCCAAAGAGGTCGTTGTTTAACGAGTAACTTTTTTAACGATACCGAAATAATAATAAGAATACAAAGTAGTAGCAAAAAGGGATTATTATTATATATATTTATAGTAAGTAGTAAGTAAAAACATATGATGACTTTGACAAGTACCACGCACTTCCCTGCAAAGTACCCAACCAGGAGGAGTCAGTGCTTTTGGAAGGAGTAAGGCTGGCTTAGTTAGCCAGGACATCTACCCACCTACCCACATCGGACCTATTGAGAGCCTTGGAAACTTAGTCGAGCCACGGACCACTTCAATTTTGACATTACACAATAAAAAAACGTTGTTTTGATTGACATTTTAAAATTATTTAAAGCTAAGAACATATTTAATTTTCAGCTCACCGGTCGGACGACTTGTGAAAAGTTGAAGATTCGGCATTCAAAAAGGTATATACATTCCATATCATGCTTTTGCCTATACTAGTTTCTGTCCTACGCGGCCGCCCACACTCGCGGGTTTGACCAAAACTACACTCACACAAATATATTTTACGCTTTACCCAGAACTTGTCCGTATACATCACTGCCCCAACCCCTTACGTCGGCAAATTTGCATATTACATACTCTACATCTAATCACATTTGCGTCTTTAATGAAAATCGATGTCTATACAGTATTTTCCTGTTCTTTCGACCAAGAGCCTGTTGTTACGGTCGAATTTTGTTTAGTATTTCCGGCCAAGTGATTTTATTTTGGCTAAAGATAATCGAATTGGGACTAGGGATGCGTAAACCGGTTTATTGCGAATTTGAGCGGTGACAGCAATTACATTATGAATTCTCGATACAATTTTTCGATAGATTGTCGCTAAATCGTTTAGGCATGAAACATTTATTAATGACAGGTATATACAGAAAATTACATAGTATTTCATCAGGTATAGCGGTGTTAGTATATAACATAGGCCTAAATATGATCATAAACATATGATATTAAAAAATTATTTTATTATTAATGCACCCAAGTGAGCTGCATCGTTTATGGAGAAAATTTTCACCGATTACTCTCTTTTTGTATATTCCCTTTGCAAGTCAAGCATCTCTCGTAAATTTCTTTTCTTGCCAATTATGTCATTGGGTCTTGTGTAAGATGAAACAATATATATTTTAGTTCTGTATATTAGTAACCATTGAGGTTTCATTAAAATATCTATGAACAATATATCTTCTTTAACATAAAATATATGAATTCAATTAAAAATGAAAAACAAAACAAAAACAAATTAAAAAACAAATTTTAAATGTTTGTTCCCTGTGGTAGTACACCTTTAACGCGGGCAGCATTTTCTCACTGTATTGCGATACATACTTTATTTATCTTAATTTTTAGTATCCAAAGTCCTGAAATGATAACACTTTTAATCCGCGAATTTTATATCTAGCAACTTTGTCTTAAATGTTTTAATATATGTCTAATGTCTATGCTATCTATTTAATATGAATTGTATTTTAAACGATTTAATTAAGAAGATATATAGATGTAACAATTCAATATGTAATTTATTTTTGTTGTCTTATATTAAGTAAAAATACGCTGTCAATGATTTCAGAAACGACCGAAAGCGAACAAGTGGTGCCAGTTCTGAAGATGATTAGACATTTTAAACGAAATAATGTAAGTTATTTATAATAATAACAAATGTAATTAATTTCTTAATCTAATTTTTTTCATTTGCATCTCGAGTTTGTAAAAAAAATCTTACATTTAATAGCATTGACTTGTTTCAAACTTTAGAGAACATTATTCCTAACTATTTTTATAGTTTTGATATCATTTATTGTGTACCTAAATAAATAAATAATTTGTTTTGGAAAAACTAAGACATTTTAAATATCATGTAATCATCTAAAATATTTAAATTTAGAAAATCTTTTAACTTTCAGGTTATTAACCGGACTCTGTGAGAAAAGTTACAAACAGTTTAAATTGTAAGTACCTACTTTACTTGACTTAGTTAAATTACGAACAGTATAACATTAACAAGGTGGACATATTTAACATTTAAAATGTAGCATGTAAATACTATTATTCTAAATAAGTGATATAAAATTCAATTAATAATATTTAAGGATTGTAATGGGTAGGTTTGTATATAATATTATATATGATGATGTCGCTTGAAAAAATTATTAACGTATTATATTTCCTAACATCTACCTACCTACCAACTATTCCATTTTTCTTGTGTATTGAAAAGAAAATTCATTGTAAAATAATTTAAATTAAAGTAATTTATATTTTATGAAATCATTTTAAAAACAAAAAATAATTTAATAAATAAACAAAAAATATAATAATATTTTTTTTAGTAAATATGTATTGCTTAAAAATAAATTTCATTTCGCGAGCTTTACGTATAATACAAGTTAACATATTACATACACACATAAATAAACGATTCATTGATAATTTCAGATGGTGCCTGTGGAACTACCGTCATCAGAAATCCTTGCCGCCCCATACGTAAGCATCCCTGCCTTGCTTGCGATGCTACGCTTACATGCCTTCTTCGCGCTTACTCACACGGCTTTTAGAACAATACTTTAATGTATTGTATTGAAATAACAAGCATTAGACGGTGTTACATTTTCTGACCGACTGTCCAATGTATGGATACGATAGGTTTAACACTGAACAAGCTAAGGGCATAAAAGTAACGGAGACGAATTTAAAGGAAATAATGTTCAGCATTAAATTACGAAGCATGTTTTTGGGATTTGCTGTAATGGTTATACAAAAAGTAGTTAAAAGAAATAGGTAGTAGTGTTTTATCATCGGAGTTACCGATACCACTTATGTAAGCTATTTAATACCTACGACGACTATCTAGAAAATATTCATAATAAAAAAATAAAAAAAATAACAAGCTTTAGGCCAAAGATATTTTTGGACTTATATTTAGGTTGATATAATATCTATATGCACGGGGAAGGCCATTGCCTCGTCACATAGTAATATAAGGGTAAGATTAAGAATCCTTACTCATGTCTCTTGTATGTCAAATACGTAATGGATTTTGACATAATATGGGTATAATTGTTTGAGCTTACGTCGGTCCTAACCGTACTGAGCCAGTGTTAATTGTGCATATAACGGTTATCAAGTTCTTGAACCAACCCTTTATCTAACCTGTATAAATACCATATGCAATCTAACTATAATAAATAGATCACATCGACAAAGTCCCTCAATTTTATTAGTCGATTACTTAATTAATTATGAATTGATACATAGATGTCTACGGTTTCAACAAAATTTATGGTAATAATTTTTTATTCTTTTTCATTTATAACTATTTGTACTGCTAATTGTCTGGGATACTAATGAAAATTAATTTTATTGTCTATTTAATTTAAACATACGAATTAGAACCTTTTAACTCCAGACTTTTTACGATTCTCGGGGGATACTCAAATAATATATCTGTTTATAAGTTAAATAATAACTCACACACTTGGAAACATAGACTCGTATAGTAACTGTAGCTAACATATCTGACGAAAAAAATACATTTCTTACTTGCAGGCCAATTGAATAGGTTTAAATTATATGTGTACTTTCTTGACATACATTATTAAATGAAAAAGTTAATAAAGAATTATAAAATGAAGTGAAGTTTTATTTGCAAAACTATGGCTTAATTTGCTTGCTTTTGCTTTGGGCTAAGCTTGCTCCTCTAATATTAACTTCCCAAAGTGGAAGTTCGTTGAGAATATCACTCACATTAATAAAAATTAATATACAATAAACAAATATTCTTATAAACAATTCTGAGAAGCCAAATATTTAAAATTCAACTACCTATAGTATTGTCTTTTACTAACATAACTTTTACACATTTGAAGAAAACACTTATTCAACGGATTGAAGCTACCTATAATAAAAAAAGAAAGAAAAATTAAATTAAAGAAAAAAAGAAATTTGAAGACGGTCATTAGTGAAATTTCACTGATGACAGTCTTCAGTCACCGTGACCATGCACGCTGTAAAGCACGCGAAACGTCGGAAAAAATTATGTAAAATAATTATAAATTTATAATACATAGCTTCAAGCCGATGATGAAGTGTTTTCTTTAAGTACAACTACGTATACAACTCCTATCGTCCCATGACGGTGACTTCAGCGTGCGACTCTCATCCTTGAGGTCGTAGGTTCGATCACGGCGCACAAATGGATTTTCTGTCTATGTGCGCATTTAACAATCTTTCGAACGGTGAAAGAAAACATTGTGAAGAAACGGCTTGCGATAGATCCAAAAAGTCGACTACTTGCCTTGACTGACAAATTATCTTAAAACAGATGCAAAAATCTAAGACTCAGATCTAAAAAGGATTTTATAAACGATAAAAATGTTTATAAGTAAAAATATATTAATATTGCGTTGAATTGGTTCCTTAAAAAGTAACCAATTAAAAAAGGATCAAAAGAATTCGCGCAATAGTTAAATAATCGGTCTAAAAGTTTCCGCATCGACATCAGCGCCACCACAGAGTTTTTTCATAACTAAATCGCTTGAAAAAAATGCGCCAACAACGGCATCTCTTAGCAGAGTCGAGAATTTTTCCAAGCGCCCCTCGGTCATAACACTCGGCCACGTGCATTTGTTTTGGTTGGATTTTTTTCACGAAAAAAGATAGCATACATAAACCTCACCTCGCCGCGTCGTAGGTGCGCCAAGCAAAATGGTCGTCGTTTTTTTCTTCTCTTTTCAGCCATCTGTCCGTCCTTTTCGGGCAAAAATGCGATCGTTATTTTCTGTTCCGGTGGGAATGTGTGCGTGATGCGGCCGACGCTGAAGATATACGCCACGAATTGCCGTGTCAAAAACGCTCTAACTGCCACATAATAAGGTCCTGATTCAATCGCAATAAAAATTGTCTTACGTCTAATGGTGGACGGAGAAAAAATAGAAATATAGGAGGCACGGCGTGTACGATAAAGAGAACGTGAGTCGTTAACGATTCTGCGCCGGAAAGTTGCGCAGATTGCGTTTTTGGTGCTTTTTTTGGGGGCAGTGCCTCATACCAACGGGTGTTTTTTGAATCTGTCTTTTTCTAGCACGCGGAACTTATTCCTTGCGTGCGTCTGTGTGGGTGTGGGTGACGTTTGGCTGTGTACGTGGCGCCGGGGGCAAGCACCTAGTACTAGATTTTTGCGTGCTAACGTCCTAGATAACTGATCGTGTATACATAGGCAGAGTATATAATGAGATGTCACCGCTAGAGTAAATAGAGCTATGCAATAACGCAACCTGCCTCCCGCGGTATTCACGTTGATTAATTACGGCCTTACATAATTGTTCAACGTAAACTATTCGTTTGCAAATAGAGCCTTTTTAAATAAAAGCCTATTTTTAAATATTGACCGCCCAGGTTGAGTTAGTGTTGGTCTATCTCCTATAGCTTCTGCCCGTCCTGTCTTGGTAGACATAAGATAGATATGGTCCTCTAGCTATAAGGTAGAGAGGTATCCTGCTGAGATATTTAGAAGACAGTAGCTATTTCTATTAAAGTACATACTAGTGGTTTTCGACTGTACATTGCCTACTGCCCACTGAAGATTCTTTAAGCATTTCTATTTCATTGGCACATAGGTACGTCACACGAGCACATAGGTTTCCCTTAAGCCGAAAGGGATTGAAAACAGGTTCCTAGGATTGAACTCGCCCACTCAACTTCGATTGACTTAATACAACTAATATCTTAAGCAATAATATTAACAAAATAATACAAGTAAGAATTTTAACGATTGGCGAATTATGATATAATAGTAATGCTATTTTACTATTATTTTATAGAAAAATATATACATACATATAAAATACATTTAGCACAGTAAAACCACTGTATATATAGAGTAAAATCAAACCAATAATTTTGAATACTTAATACACTTGGAAGCGTTTATTATGGAGCAATAACGCCATTCGTAATTCGTGTATTTAATATAATATAAAGTTTTTGGAGCCACTACACTAAATTAATATATTAAATTTGCTGGTATGTATGTAAAAGTAGTTTACAAGATTTAACTTCTTAATCGCATGGACACTTTGCGGAGCGCCATCTAGTTAAGACCATTGGTAGCAATCCTGTGGCCTCTTAATTTTTAAACCTAACAAACAAAGGTTAAATATTAATAAAATTTTTAGAAAGTCTAGAACATAAAATGTTTTTACTTATAAAGTTCACATCTTAAGTACTATTGTGCTAATGCGTTATTTGGTCGATTATCTCATTACTTGGCCACTCTTACGCGTCAGAACTTTGTTATAAGTTAAAACGTGTATTTTGACAGTATGAACGGCTTCTCCTATGACTTGCTCAGTTATAGAATTATATATCAATTAAACTATTTAACAAATATCAAACGTCGCAAGTTGCACATAAGCGTAACTCACTTTTTATTACGATTCGAATACGCTTTTACGGTTGTGTTTAGCGCCACCTATTGAGTTACTTAAGAACTATATTTCAAACATTTTATAATTAAAAATTGCTTATATAAAAAAATTGCTAATTATTTTTATTCAACAATATGTCTTAAGTATACTGGTCTATCCTTAGTTAAGTACATGCAAAATTTATACAACTTAACTGCCATCTATCGTGGAGTAGTGTAAACTTTACGTTCATACATTTTCAAACGACATCACACTTAATATAATATAGATTAATTTTGCAAAAGCTTCTCTATTCATTATATTATAGACTTTAGTTAAATTTTGGATAAGCAAAACTGAACTTAACAAAAATTTACGGTATTCCATATATTTTTCATTATTATCCATACAAATTAAGCACGCAATATAATTTTTGAATTCAAAGCTACGAAAGACAAAAAGCATTTTTACCACATATGAATCACTATTGACAATCACACTCGTATACCAATTCCCTCCGTAGCATTCCGGAACTGAACTAAATGCCACACAATATTCCAACCGGGATTTGATCTCCTAACGATTGCTTCATCAAACATTGATATGAAAGACTGTATGGGGATTCTATCGCCTTAGTATATATTACTATGTTTAGTTAAAATTAAAGTGGTATGAGCATTGACTAGGATAATATATGATTTTTAATTTAATTATGTAAATACCATGTGTGGCAGATTATACGAAATTTAGATTGTACCGCCATAATATTATTGTATGATATTCTAGAATATAAATTATTATTATTTTTAAAGGTCTCATAGAAATAAGCAAAAAAAGGTGATGCTTTTTATTTGACTTTCTTTTCATGTCTAAAATGTGTTATAAAATTAAATTTTATTCTATTTTCAAAACTGTAAATAAATTTAATACTAATTTCATTTTTAATTATGAAATTATGAAAGTTACAAGGTATGTATAATGCTTTGTTTAAACCCGAAGTAGTTTTGTCCAATATTAGATAAACGTAAATAAAAATCTTTATAATAATTATGTTATGTTTAATATGAATTATTTGATTAAAGATTTTAATATCAAGTATAACTGTAAAAAAAATATTTATCATTTCATAATGGGAACACCGCATAAAAAACATACTTATAAGATAGATCAAGTGAGATGATGAGACCTACGTTAATACATTTAAAAATCCTAACACATAAAACAAGTGAATAAATAAATGATAAAGTGGTGAAGACTTTATCATTTAGAGACGTTTACGTAGATTAATTTATGAATATATTTATTTATTTATTTTTTTATTCGGAAACCAAACAGAGACATCCTTATAATAAAAACAAAGTCAAAAATAAAACACAATACAAACACACTGGATGCATCCACAACAGGTTACACATACAACCATATGATACAAAAAATAAAAATAAAACATGACAGCAACACACATAATAATAGTATAGAGTTAAGACATTAAATATATATGCCATATATATTATAGTATAAATAATATCGCATAAAACTAGAAGAAAAAATGACTTCTCCTTATGAAATTAGTATGAAATAAGTATATTTCAATGGTTCGGACGTAAATAATAAAAAGATGTAGGTATGACTTATATATCAAACTTGTACCTTTAAATTAATATTTAAAATATTAATTACACATAGTATTCAAATTTTACAATTCTTAAAAGGCCGGCAACGCACTGAAAGTGTCCATGGGCGGCGGTATCACTTAACATTAGGTGAGCTCCTGCCCGTTTGCCCTGTTCTATAAAAAAAAATATAAGCAACGTAAAATATACAAATAAAATAATTATCACGGGCATTGCTTTGCTGTAATTTATTTTAAGTAACCATAAAAAAATGCTTTGAGTATTTAAATTATTTATACAATAATATTTTAATATTGTTATAATACATTTTAAAAGACGTCGTAATGGCAAAGATAATGGCTGAATCAGAAGCGGTTAACAAGTAGGATTTTTTCCTTTCCTTACATACCTGGACCAAATTCAGCAGGTACTAGAAAAGGGATAACTTTAAAGATAGCGTTAGAAGTATGTCAGGACCGCAGCAAATGCAGATGTCTGCGTATTAGTGTAACGGAAAAAAGTTTCAATTTCGGTATGTAAATATTATTCTTTTTACAGTTACATTAAAACAAATATATAATATTATGTAAATCAGATTTCAGTATCACTTAAAATGAGGTGGCCTCCTGTACGATACATCTCTTTAAAAGTAAATAGCAACTTCGAAACATTTCTTTATTATTATTATAATTCTTATTGGTGTAATTGTTAATGTTCTTTGTAGACATTTTGTAAAACAAAACACTATTCTTCGTTATTCTAGTTAACAGATCTCAGATCTTATTGAGATCATCTTATTGTTATACGACCTTGGTTTGATACCTTGGAATAAATGGAAATTCATTTTGTTTAATTTCTCTTTCAATTGACGTTGTGTTTTTTTATAGTAGGATTTAAATTAATTGTCGACGTCAATACTTTCTGCATTACCAACCAATAGTAAGATCATGGTTATATTAACCTCCTCCCAAAAAATGTCTATATAAAATTCACCAATCCTAGTTGAACACGAAATAAATATGTATTTGCATAATAGACCCCTGACAATAGAAAAATAGTCACCCTCGTTAAACTAGGCCGCTAGATAAAAACTAAATGCTTTACAACTTTGAACTTTATCGCTGTAGCATAAAGTATAATTTTGCTTGTTCTAGTGTTTTTAATTTATACATATTTACACTTTACGGATAAATAAACGCGAAGCATTCCATGTACCATGATCTATATCGTCATATACCTAATGTTCAATATAAAAATCGAACTTTAGTTTTATCTTTTCAGCTTTTTGTTTACCTGGGCTTTTGTGTTACCTGCAACCGTATTGTCTATAGTGATAGAGATTACGGTATCGACGAGTGTGTTCTTATAAGACTAAAGAACATAAGACCAAAGATTGTCAATAATATTGTCTGTGCTCGCCGGTTTCACCCGCATTACTTAGTCGTATCACCATGTTCTATACAGCCTTGGTAAATAGACTTTTATACGCAAAAGTTACATCTTGAAGATATTGATGTCGTGTATGAAACGGTAGTACAAAACTTTGCCCTAGTGTCAATAATTATAGCGAACGCGATTTAAGGATTATTATTGGTATTTTTCAGATATCTGGTTACACTAATGATAGTGTAACCAGATTTGTGAAATTTGTTCATTGTATGAACAAACCCTAACTTTTTTTATTTATTACGTTTACTTACGAGTTCTAACGGTGAAATAGTTCAAATCAGTCCCTCTTCTTAGAAATTTTTGCTGTTTGTAATCTTAGCGTTAAATCATTTTCTTTTCTTGTCGTATAATAAATTCGAAAAAAGTTAAGCCAAAAAAGTATCGGTTTTGTTCTTTTGTCCATGTTAAATAATATTGTGTCTCATTTATTTATACGTAATGTGTCCTGTGTGATTGAGACAAAATATTTAATAACGTTAACCATAGATAATGTACAGTCAGCACAAATGAAGCGCCTAAGGAATTATAATCATATATTTTAATAGAATTAAAATTTATTAAACAATTTTTGCCAACTTCTATCGGTCAGTATTTTCAAAACGTTCTATAAACCTTAAAAATTAAATGATTGTTTTGCAAGATGTAAACAAATTCTAACGGCCTTCTTATTTCTATTTTACAAAAAAAACCTTACTTTTAAGTCATTTTCAATAGCGGTAGTAGTAGTAACGTTAAAATATAAAGTTACGTACCTAACGTATCTTTATATTTTAATTTACGTTAGGTCAACTAGACTATATATGTGGTTTTTAAATTGTATATCACTACATAGTACAACAACTAATTTAGTATTTTTAATTTAAAAAATCTAGACATATAGTATCTAAGAAACATAACCACTACTAAATTGTCTTAATCATCGCAGACAATTTGTATTAAAACATAAATACATAAGAATACAGTTAATAAAAACTGTATCGGATTTTATATCATTTATACAGTTAACAGTTTGGCTGAATAGTATTTCAGAGTATTTTATTTGATTTTGATGATTATATGATTTATCACTTACTTGCTTTAAAATATATATGTACATAGTATATTGATTTCTGTATTATTTAAATTAAAATTAACATAAATAGTAAAGTATGAAAATAAAAACGAATTGAATTTGTACCAATTTATTTTCGGCATTGCATAAAAAATATTTTTCACAACAAATTTTAAACGGTATATGTTGAACACAGTATTGTTTTTGATTATGACAAATTAGAGGCTTAGAATTTATAATATAATTGGCTATTGACACACGCTATCATTTTGCAAATGGCAGGACTATATTTCTACTTTACCAATTCACTGTTGGAATTTGAGACATTTTATTTTTATATTAAAATGGATATTGTCAATATATTTAGTTTTTTTGCTTTGTGTTAATGAATTAAGACCGCGTCACCTTATCTTTGTCTAAACCTCGTAAGAGAGACTTAATCAAAAAGGTTAAGTTGACAAATGACTCAACGCGCCATTTTTAGCTTACAGACATATTTAGATACAAAATACATATAAAAATTAGTTCTAAAATTATTGTTCGGCACAGATAATGGAACAGATTACAAAAAGTATATTTCTGAACGTACTTGTAACAGTGGCAAATTTTGTATTATTATCGACATTATTGTAAATTAATTTTCATCTGTATGGAATATATTTTTAATACTATTTTACAATTATTTAAGGGCCTTAACATGTGACCATTTGTGATTCAAAGAAGAAACAAAGAAAATATGGAAAAACTTTTGCCATTATCAATGAAAAATATTTAACAAATGTTGTATATACTTTTAGTGTCATCTTGAAATTGCGAGTGTCTAATGAGGACTTTAGTAGAGAAAAAGTCTAAACATTCTGTTAATAAATTTGTTAAACTCACCCAACCCTATAATTTTACATTTACTCTTTATATGGATATCAATGATTATGTCTATTGACCGTGTTAAATTTTATAAGAAATTTTTTAAGGTAAAAAGATTTCTTCGGATTTTTGTAATTTCATCATCATTATTTATTTGAAACAATGAACGAACAAAAAAGAGTAAAAATTTTATGCGACTACGAAAAATTAAACCGAGACGCAATAAACAAAATTACTTTGTTTAACGGCCTCTGAATTTACCCCTAGATATTAATAATAATATATTGCCACATAAGAAATCTCATCCCTACGAGGGAGGGACCGCTAAATGTGCCTCAGCGATCCCGCGCCAAATGTAAAACAAAAAATAAAAAATTTGCACAGATAAAAACAGGCTTTGTTCGCAAACAATAGGGTGGGTTTTCGTTTAGACCCTATCTCTAGTTAATCACTGCTGTCTCCCACATAATAGGTACGTATGTATTATACTTAGACCTTTTTTAACAAAAGGTCGGTGTGACGCCTCGCGAATTCAAGATGGCGGCGTTTCACTGCAATGTGTTTGCGTAATTAGTTAACTCAACAATTTAAAATTAGAACGCATTAGTCAAAACTTCTATAACGTTAAAAAATCTATGACAAAGTATGATTTATTTTCGTTTTTAAAGTATGGAACGCTATACAAAATCAATATTTATGATAACGCATTTAGCTTAAGTAAAGACAGCTGGGGCTAAAACAATGAAGAACCAAACATGATATTGTTTTTCTATTGATTTAAATTTAACCAGTTTTAAATTAGTTCAACTAAAATGATTCTGGCTGTTTTTTTTTCAATTATAGGCAAAAAACTAGGTATGCTTACAAAAATAGTGTGTATGTTTAATCCTTTTTCAGTGTGATAAATAAACCGTGAAGCGTTTTGTGCAACTGAATGTTTTAAACAAGAGCAACGTTCAAAAGTTTCCTAATAAATAAACATAAAAATCCCTCGTGTTTTGAGTGGTAACCTTTTTCATTTTCCTCACTTTCCCGCGCGTCGGAATGATGCTCGTCAATGCGTTCCCAATATCGAATCGAAGTAGTCTTTTTATCTGTGCCCGTGGCCGAGTTAGAGGTTATTGTTCCATTTTTGAAACGACCGCCAGTTTTTGTTTCTTTTCAGTAATGGCGGCGCATCAATGAAAAGTTTTCGCGCCATGATCTGTAACCAAAACGGTTTGGATAACAATTTCAGCGAACTCTTCAACTATCGTGTTTGCAAATTATCCTATGGTTTAACTTTACAGCCAAATAAATCAATGAGGTGCATACAAATACAATATTAAAATCAAACGCATATATCAAATCAATCGTTGCCAAGATTTTTGAATAACGCATTGCCTTTTTAACTTTACCCTACGTGGGTATATTAAACATTTTTTAATCAAGCACATAGCAAAATAAAGTCTGTATAAGTCTAAAAGAAAAAAAATCAGACTGGCTTAAAAAAAACCGTGGGCTGTATGGAGGACAATGACTTAATAAAAACACAAATTCTTTACACAATAACAATTGTTTGGGTGTGTTGTCATTTTGCGTAGGATTCGCAAACCACATGGCGTGCGTGAATGCTACTCAAATAAACAAAGAATGTCTAGCTCAAAAGAATTTTTCAGACATGGAAATTACAAACTTTATAGTGGTTACTTAATTCATACCTCGCGTTAAATATGTTTTACTAATAAACTATATATTTGTATAGATATAAGTTATAGTTTATTTTTAAAATACATAGAGCGTATAATTTTTAGGAAAGAATTATGTTTCTAGTGGTGACCATAAAAAAGTTTAACAATATAAAACTTTTTTTAATATAAAGCGACATAATTTAATAAATTCGTATATAACTACGTATATAACATATAAGTATATATATAACATGCTTAGGCTATTAAATATTACTGAATATGTATATGAATATTATGAACAAACAAAATTCTACGTAAAACTCCTTTTAAGACAAATTTACACGTCATTATGTGTGGCAGAATATGCTAACCACCCATAGCATTGTACCATATATTATATACATATGTACATCTTGCAAATAAAATATTATTAAAAAAATAATGGACAGACAGCGTTTTCCAAATCATGTGAAAAAATATAAAATAGTCAATAATTTTAGTATGTGCACTACATTATTCTTAATAGATACTATTACATGTATTCATATATATATATGCGAATCACAAACTTCAAGCAAAAACATACCTGAGTTACATTTCCCAAACAACACTGACACACGTTTGAAACACCATGATCGAATGATGTCAAACCAAACATCCATGTCGCTTATAAACCATTTACCGTGAGTAAATAATCCAGTTCTTATAACAGAACAAGAAAATTGCTTAAGGGTTGCGAATATAATAGCTATTGCAGTTAACGTGTGCAGGAATGACCTCTCTCTAAGCTTTTATGGTTACGATAGGGCAATAGGTATTGTTTGTATTAATATTGCAAATTTAAATGAAAATAAATAATATATCAGTGCGCAGTGCTTTTTAGGGACTCACATTTCTGTATTTGTATTATGATCGTTTGTCAAATGTATGTAGGTGATCCACCTCCTGTGACTTTTCATCTTCATTACGATGTTTTCCTTCGAAAAAGAGAAAGCCGGGAATCGAATCTACGACTCAGGGATGAGATTCGCACGCTGAAGCCACTAAAACTAGTCTGAATTTAAATAGAAATATTTTTATCATTGTAATTTATGAACTTATATTATTACAAAGGTATTTTTGCATTATCAATGAAAATTGTAATAAACATAAAAAATGTCTACGGTCACAATTAAATTCGAAGTTCACAATTTTAATACATATCTACAAATTTCATTGAATCCTTTGACAGTATAAAAATTCAAAAGTATTGTATAAAACCCGTTTATTAATAAAAGCATAATTAAAGCTATCTTTTGCACATCGCAGCTATCTTGCACTGCAGAACAAGTTTGTCCGTTATTGGTCAAATGTGCCAAACAATTGCCGATCTTGGCGTTCACCCCATGAAAGGGGTGATTTTGCAACGCTACAGGTAGTCGGAATGCAAACTTTGAGCTGCAGACACTGGTTTGCCAATAACGAACAATGCGATTTGTACACAGTTTCATTAAACTTATATACTAAAAGGGTTGCACGTTGGTAAGGCTATTGTCAACAATACTTTGACAGTGCGACCTTTTGATATATTTTAAACTTTGAAAATTTAAATGTCGTTTTTGATACCGGTTACCATTGTTAAAAGAGATATTATTGCTTAACCGTTATATAAAATATAAAAGTTAATAATCAGATCTAAAAGCAACGAATTGCTTATCAACAATCGTTTATCACGAATACGGCCAAATCTTTTTGAATATCGTCCAAAACTCGGAGCTGTATTTCAAAACATAAGACAGTCGGGAGCGCTCGCAAAAAACTCATTAAAAAGCAAATTTGTTTCATATATTCACTAAGATAATGCTCGTCCGGCGAATATGAAGGAGTTATCAACAATCTACGGCGCACTAAATCATCGTATATAAGGGGAAGAGGACTCATATTTACTCGCAAACGGACAAAATAAATGTTTTTATTACATAACGTGTGTTTTCTCAAAGGTTCATTTATTCGCTTTCAAGCGAAAATACTTCTAAAGCGTAAAAACGTACAGTCTATAATCGTGATTTGCCAAAAAAGTGCGGCAGTTATCTACTTGCAATTGAAATTGAACCCTAACAGCTTGCATTAAAGTGTATATTTGCCTAAGTTTTGATAGCAGATAACAGTTTGTGTACACATATAATAAGGGATGGCGCAAAATTTTAAGTAGAGGGATTTGGATGGTAGGCTTTGACGCCTGCACGTAATTACCCGAACGTAATGTTTTAGTATTTTTTTCTTTATGACTCGCTGATATGTTCTGGTCCTTAAAATTTTATCACATTGACATGATATACCTATTGCGCACATTAGAAATAATTCAAATTTAAATACTAGTAAAAATATATATTTAGGTGAAAAACCCATGGAAGTCATAGATTTTTTTTATAGAACAGGGGGCAAACGGGCAGGATGCTCACCAGATGTTAAGTGATACCACCGCCCATGGACACTCTAAATGCCAACATAACATGTCCATGAAGCAGTGTATCTTTAATACTGGGAGCATTTTCTAACTGTATTGACTTTTTCTTACTTATTCGTTGAACGAGGAAAGTACCAGCTTGGTCACCAGTACTATCTACCAAGCGCCAACAATTTATATAATTAATATTTAATTAGCGCCTTTGCACTTTAACCTTTCAACCCAAGAGTCTCTACTATAAAGGGAACGAAATCGAAGTTGGAGAAAATAGTCTTTAAACTTCTTAAATTTGTTTTAATTTTTTATTAATTTTTAATAATGTGAATATTATATAAAATCGACCCCATTCACTTTATTACATACACTAAAAGCTCATAGATTTGTAGCAAGGTGAAAGTATGCAAGAGTTAGAGTAGGTATTACACAATTTCTAGGTAGATAAACTTAAGAAAATTATTCAAAATAATAAACCTAAATGAACACGTAATATTTATGTTAAATTAACGTTATTTAATGGTTACTTGAATGTTTCTATTTGAAATAATATTCCTTTGCTTATACGAGCAATCTGGAATCCATTCCTAACTGCAGCTAAAGATAAAAAACAATGGTTATCACATCTAATATGTATAAACATAGATAATTGCAGAAATAACCGTTCTCTCTAATGCAACCTTAATCTCACTCGTTGAATTGTAATTGGAGGACTCATATAGGGGTCGGAGAGACCGGAAAAGGGGACGAAATGGGACGAAAGCGCGGGCGGAGGGGCGGTAAAATGTATGGAAATGACGCACCGCCATTTCCCTGTTTTTGTATTTGATTATCCTTTCAAGACAATATTTCGTGGGGCCGGAAATTAATGAAGGCAATTTATGCGACGCAGCGCGGGTTTTATTTAAATAACTTTTTTCGTAAATCCGAGGCTTTTCGAGCACCTTTTATAATTGGGACGTCTGCTCGCTTTTGCTAAACAAAGGCTTTGAGGCTGGTATAAATGAACGGTCGAGATTAACGACTACATTGTTTATTTTTTGTTTATGCGTGACGTACTTTGTTATATTAATATAATGTGAAAGAGATAGAACCATATTAATATTGTCTTTGATTAACAGATGTACAAATTTAATAAATGTATTCATGACCATAACTGTTGCGGCACTTGAAACGCGGAGAAAAATGGCATTAATAATATTGTTCTGTTACATCAGCGAAAACGATTATTTTAATATTTGGACGTCATTTTCGTGGATGAGGACTTTATCTTAATAATTCTATGTAAGTTCTGGTAGCATTAGTATGCATATATAAACGGTTTGTGCACACGGAAATTTTTATATTTATGTTTAATAGGATGGTATTAAATCTAAGTTTATTATATATACTGTATACTCTTATATACATTAGGGTTTCTAAATACCTCTTTAGGTATCAAGCTAGGTAAATTGACGGTGTGGGCTCTGTATAATCAAATATCTGAAAGGTATCAATCAAAATATCATTAGACAGAGTTGCAAATAGACAGCCCTAACATATTATATGCTCTAATTGTTTCAACGTGCAAAAGTCTGGTTACCTAGCAACGCTTACTTCCGAAGTGGACGTGGAAATTAATATGCATTATTTTATCAATGTATAAATGAATAAATATATTGTAAAGAAAACAAAAGACAATCGGTTGCCTAGCAACGCTTACCTCTGAAGTAAAAGTGGACATGCCGGCCTTTTAATTGTTAAGTCCACATAGTGGTTCTGTGCGGAAGAAACTGCTTTAAAAAAAGCTTAGCTGTTACAATAACAACTTATAATTTCTATTATTATTTCACTCTTGTCCGTATATATACTACATTTACGAGCATGTTTAGAATCACACCGGAAACATACCTTACATGGCAATTTGGTATACAAACAAAGAGAATCGAAAAATCTTGTAAAAACACAGCCGGCCGTTCCACTCCAAAACAAACAAAAACCTACATTGGCTTCTATGTTTGTCCCCCATTTAATTAATTTTCTCATTTCCTATTAACGACCAATTGTTTACACAGATTTTTGTTAGAAATGCGTTTTTTTCGACATTAATATTGTATTTGTTTGGACTGTTGAAATAAAATTGTTTAATCTATATATATAAAAGAAAGTCGTGTTAGTTACACCACTTATAACTCAAGAACGAAAGAACAGATTTGAGTGAAAATTGGTATGGAGGTAGCTTAGAGCCAGGAGACGGACATAGGATACTTTTTATCCCGTTCGACAGCGTTCCCGTGGGACTTGACATGAAACGTCAGTCACTATAAAAAGTGGTATAACAAATAAGAATCAGACTTGGAATAATAAAACGCAAATGATAGCTATGTAATTGACGTATAATGACAGCTATGTAATGACGTATATATGACAATTTGATATTTGTAAGAAATCAATATTCAAAATATTTCTATTAAATAAATACGTTTAATTATTTTTACAATTTACAATTTAATTATAATGATAGTGCTATTGCCCATTCGTATAAACAGTGAAGAGAACTATAAAACTCGGTATGGTCGTATGTATACAGTTCATCCAAAGAATGATGAATGTTTCTATTTGTTGTTGTTGTCGAATGACGCATTTAATCGAGTAAAGGAAGTTTATGATACTTTAATGAAGGCAAACGATGATGAAAATGGTGGTTTATATTTCCTAGATGCCCTTGGTGGAACTGGCAAGACATTCCTCATGTCATTAGTTTTAGCAACTGTTCGGGCGAGATCCAACATAGCGGTTGCAGTTGCTTCTTCTGAAATAGCAGCCACATTGTTAGAAGGATGCCGTACGGCTCATTCAGAATTAAAATTACCGTTAAATCTTCAAACTATTGGAGAACCAACGTGTAATATTGCAAAACACTCAGCAATGGCCAAAGTTTTAGCGGCATCGAAAATCATCATCTGGGACGAATGCACAATGGCGCATAAACGTGCATTGGAAGCACTTAACCGAACATTAAAAGATTTACGCAATGAATCGAGATGTTTTGGAGGAGCAATGATTTTACTGTCTGGCGATTTCCGCCAAATACTGCCAGTAATTCCAAGATCTACGGCTGTCGACGAAATAAACGCTTGCCTCAAATCGTCAAATCTATGGCGCTATGTGACGAAACTGCAGCTGACAACAAACATGAGAGTTACATTGCTTACTGATAAAAAAGAAGAAAAAGAATAAAGATGTAGATGACCTGAACTACATAATGGTATGCGTTTGGTGGTTAGAAAATTGAAGAACAATGTAATTTACGCTACGATAATGATAGGAAAATTCAAAGGTGAGGAAGTTCTTATTCCGAGGATCCCGATGATCCCAACCGATATGCCGTTTGAATTTAAAAGACTTCAATTTCCGATACGTCTTGCATTTGCCATGACCATCAACAAATCACAAGGCCAATCCTTAAAAGTTTGTGGTTTAAATCTAGAACATTCATGTTTTTCCCATGGTCAATTATACGTGGCATGTTCACGGGTCGGAAGACCATCAGCGTTGTTTGTTTTTGCGCCTGATAATAAAACAAAAAATGAAAAAATGTGTATCACAAGGTACTTAAGTGAAGAGCAACCTATGTACTAAAATACAGAAATAATAATGAATGATTAATGTAGGTATTTAATTTTTTTGTATTTTTTCCAATAAAAAAACCCAAACTGCTTATTTATTGCCATTAAGGCGGAACAAAGTTCGCCGGGTCAACTAGTTTTTTATATATCAAACAGGTGGCAAACAGCCAGGAGGCACGCCTGTTAAGTGATATTCGCTTATTATTATGATATTCTTAATAGAAGGTCGCGGGTGCGTTGTCGGTTTTTAAAGAATTAGTACTCTCATTTCTTGGAGATTTTTTCCCTAAATGGAATAGGTATGGAAATGTTTCTAAGCGATGGTACGCGGCAAAAACTTCTTTAAACAAGGCTTACATGTGGAACGATGAACGTCGAGGTGATACGGGTGGAATTTCATATTCTGCCTCGACGGTAAAACTTAGATAAAAGTAACTTAAATTAAAAAAAAAAATTACCAGATTACTGCATTTTATGTTTTTCTTAATACATGCAATATACCAATGTCATTCCATGCATACATCTTAAATCACTCGTTTAATTATTGCATTAAAATTTGTCAACTTCACCGATAAAATCCACTATGAATGCAAGTAAGCAAAAATTATATATAAATATATTAATTTCTTTAAGGTCCCATACGCCCTATGTTGAAAACTCCAGACTTCATTCCAGCCTCTTTCACATAATATTACCTTATGTAATTTAATACATTTTTTTTCCTTTATTCACAGTGGTACCCTGGAAGAAATCGCTCGAAATCGATAAGGCCGCCAGTTGTTTTTCATTAAATTATATTCATTTTTTTTTCTTTTATGTAATGCAACGAAGTGTTAATAAATAAATAAATATTACATTTTATCCCTCTTTAAACATTTTAGGTATGTTTATTGCAATGGTGTAATTAATATATTTAAAATTAGGCACTTTCAAAGCAATTTGTCACAAAAAGTTCACGCAACTTCGCCCCTTAGGTGGGGGTCATTTATTATCGGACCCTTTTCACCCCACAAGGGCCTTAATTTTACCTACAAAGCCTTCGCGGGAATACGTAATGACTAACGACGTGACGTAAATCGTACGGATTTACCCTTATCCAAAACATATAATACACATTATGTTTATTTCGTGTTTGATTTTTTTTTTACATTTTCACTGCAAGTATCGTCTATTGTATTCGTCTTTGCTGTAAAGATTTTATAGAATGAATAAAATACTGCTTTATCAGTTAATGCCAGTTCACTTAAAACTTTAACTATGAATTGTTCTTTCGTAAGCAAATCGATGTATGTGAGCTGACGCGCATTACTTTAATTTGTATTTAGTGAAATCAAAAGAGTTTATATGCTACGTATACGTGTATATATTTTATATACGTATACGTAATTACTACGTATATGTATTTTAAAATTAAATATTTTTGAAAATGAAAATGTATTTTAACGTACTTTATTACCATTAGACAAATATATATATATGCATTTCCTACCTTACCAAAGAGGGTGTGACGTAATTTTAGGAAGTGGGAGGGACGGCTTTGACTTTATTTAGCATATGTTTTGGCTTTGTATATTGTCTAAGTGTTTTCTTTTATAATATTTATATGTAATTAATGATTTACTTGTGACTCTTCTGTGCGTGTGCCGGGCCGACTTTGATGTTTTTTTTTTGTTTATTGCTTTGTTCTATAAATAAAAAATAGATATTTCTTTTGCATTTAATACCTACCACATAAGACATCTGGTAGGTCTGGTCAAATAAATAAAACAAGTATTTTTTATAATTTCGTAAAAATTGAATTTCTTAGTATAGAATTCAAATGAGCATTAAATACCTTTTAATTTAGCTGTTGCTTATGGATATTTCGAGTATCGCAGACAATGTAAGTAATCGCACCGAACAAAGGCGCAATTTATCTGTGGTTTTACTTGAAGGGGACTGCTCCTAGCTCTCGTAGTCATGGAGAAAATTAAAAGACCTTTTTTACGAGACAAGCTTACTCGTTTTCTACTTATTGGGCGGGAAGTTACCTACAGTGCAGTTTCAAAATGTTTCAAATTGTTAATTGTGACTGTGTGTTTTTAGTCTAGTTACGCCATGATTAATGTATGACTGAAGAAATAGCAAAACCTCTTTCGTGAAATTTAAAATAAGAACTTTACTTATTATGCCTGATTTACAAGAGTACTAACGCAACTTAACTATTAATATTTTTGCTTTTAAATTACTGTCAAACAGCTTCATAGTATTTATATATATATATTTTTCGTTTGCCCCGTCTCATCTGCCTCGGACAAGCAAAAGAGCTATTCCGCACAGCGGGCGGAAAATAATAAACGGTTAAAAAATCTCTTTTCTCCAACTTTCATTTTTTTTATATAATAGGATGGTAAACGAGCCTGCGGGATTCATTGCATTGCACACCCATTTTTAGTGGATGCGTTGCCGGCCTTTGAGGGAGGAGTACGCTCGAATTTTGAATAGTTGGAGGTCGTGTCTCTCAGGGAAACCCCCACCGGGAGTCGATTCCACAGTTCGCCAGTTCGTAATAGAAAATGCCTTGTGAAACTAACTGTGGAAGATTACAAGCCATCAAAGTGTTCCATTATGTTCACTTTGGAGTAGAGACTCTTGGGTTGTGTGGTTCAAATGAATAGGCGATTAAAGATTCATGTTGGCGCCTGGTTCACTGGCTCTACGAATAAATAGCACAATACAGCGAAGAAATTACCAAACTTTTAAAACTTGTTTCAACTTCTTGTTATTAATTTTTAATTATTTTTATTATAACTAGAAGGTTTAGAAAACTGTAAGTATTTTTATTTGATAGTCATGATTACTTTTAAACATTTCACAGATTAATATAGAATAATGATTTGTTACATTAGAAAACCACTGTGATTTGTATAAATGTAAGTAGCAGTCTTATATAAATGTACTTTTTCAACTTAAAATAAATAAATAGAAAAGTATATAAGTGAAATATGAGTAGATGAGAATTACAAAAATAAATAAATACCTTAAATATTCAATATTTTTGCAGTAAATATGAACCCTCATCTCTGACATGAGGAATCTTTTGATCCGCTGAGAGAAAAAGGATATTATATTATAATGTTAAAAGCTTTTAGTTCGATACCGGGACATCCGCATTAATATAAATTTTAAAAGTTTCCTGACCGGTTTCGGTCCACTCTTAAAAATTTCACTTTTAAATCAAAATAAAAATACTATCTTTTTTTTATAGAACGGGGCAAATGGGCAGGAGGCTCACCTGATGTTAAGTGATACCGCTGCCCATGGACACTCTCAATGCCAGAGGGCTCGCGAGTGCTTTCCGGCCTTTTAAGAATTGGCACGCTCTTTTTAAGACGAACATACAACTGAATTTAATTAAGTGTTTGGTTGATTCACGCCTTTTTTTTGTTTGTTGTTATGTTAAAGAAAGCTAGAGTAGCGTCCACGTGTGCCCACGCCCCACAGGGGGGCAATTCGTTAGTTAGGGAGGGCTATTCAAAAATTTATAAAATTGTAAGAATTTACAATTTAAGATTTAATTATATGTTTTACTTACTGTGTATCGTTAAGAGGAAAATATGAAAGGTAAATTTTCTTTAATTTAACTATTATTTTTTTAATAATAAGTTATGTACGTTGAATAGAGGCAGTATTAGGACGTAATAATAAGGAAGACATGACACAAAAAAGTTTGGTAAACACTGAGCTAAAGACAAACATAGGCCTTGTGTAATTGCGTGACTATTACGTCTTTCGCTTTTAGGCGTGTTAGATTATTGAAATATCTTTACTCATATAGGTCAACAAGTACACTTATGGACGTCAAAAATATTAAATTAATTGTAAATTTACATTTACTACCAGATCGCAAGTCAAGGGCGTAGAGCGGGCAGGAAGAACTGGCAAGTAACTGTCCGCCACTCTTTTTAATCGCCAAATTTTTAATACAATTGTTTGAACTGGAGCAAATTAATCCTAAGTATTCGTCACATTCATAAAAAGCTTTATTGATTAATTTACTTTTAACGAGGGCTGTGAATTTATTTATTGGTATTTATTCAACGCCGCTACAACAATTTATATATGAGATTTCTATATCACATACAAAGAATATTCAGCCTTCCGAACGGACTTTAGGGTCAATCCACTAGGACACTCGATACAAACTTATCAGTAAAATGTGAAACTGCCACGGGATAGGATTGTACATATTTGTATACCACGCATACATTCCGATTCCCTCCGTTAATGGCCCATACCCACACAGCGAGCTAATTATAAAACTCCGCCTTTCCGCAAATCACCTAAACTGGGCGCAAAAAGCCGAGCGCATTTACATAATGACTTTATATTATACACAGAAGCGCCGGCAGAATTTTAATGCGGCCTTTTTGTATCGCACATAACATACAAATGTGACTATTGTGGTTTCTACGTGAAATACGCAAAAATAGCGGCTGCATTTTCTTAAAATTAAAAAAATACACTAAATTTTTCGTGTTAGGTGGTTTTATAGCAGTAAACATATATAAAATACAATAAACACACAATTTTATTTTATTACGAATACGTAAAATTCCATATTAATTTGATTTTTAATTAATTGCCGTGTTTAAATTATAGGACATTTAAGCTGTCAATGTAATAATGGGCTTACTCAAAAAAAAAATTTTTCATATAAGCAATGATTCTTAAGACTGTCATTTCAATATCACCAAAACAAACTTTTTGTATAAGGTGGTTTTGTAGTTAGTACTTAACATTAAAAATACAATAAACATGATTTTATTTAACTAGGTTTACTTAAAATTTCCTATTAATTTGTTATTTGATTAGACAAAGCCGTGTTTAAATTATAGGACAGTTAAGCTGTCTGTATACGTGTTTTTTTTAACTGGGGTTCTATTAAAAAAAAATACGTTGATTACTTATAGTATTAAAATTAGCCGTGGCCTAGTGGTTAGGTCATGCGTTTGAATCACGGCTGTACACCAATTGCTTATGCTGTGTATGCATTTCACAATCACATGTATGGTTATGGACAACATTGGAAGAAAGCCGGTAGGTATATCTAAGACCCAAAAATGGACGGCTTGTACCCAGGCTTATTGCCTATTAACTCTGACAGGACGGGGTGCAGCGTCAATAGTTATTTGTTTCTCATTAAATGTTTGTAATAAGTAATCAAACATTTCGTACTGAAGGGAAAGAGTACATAATCTACCATTCCTTGTATATAAGGGAAAGACATATTACCACACCCAAGAGAATAGAAATAAATGAAATATTCATAAAACACCCCATTTACGGCCTTGTAAAGGGCCACATAAAAATTTAGAGGCAAAAAGCGTTCACCCTTTAGGCGTGCTCCTGGGATGGTCCCAAAGTTTGTAATTGAATTTTGCCTGAAGCCGCAAAGGGCGTCCCTGCTTAATTTGCCATACTCGAAAAGGGTTTTACATGTCAGTTCAAGCTAGAGGTGGAGGCGGCAGCGGCTTAAGTAGGTAAATAGATAAACGTTTAAATTTCTATCTATATCTGTAGTTGTAGACACTAAGCTTCGTCTTATAAGTTGTGTGCAAATCTTTTTTAAATTTATTATTTAGGAACACCGTATATTATTATTTGTTTATTTGTCATGAAAGTGTTACATATAAAGATGATATCATAGTCCGCCATATTAAACTAGCCTGCAAATGTCTGTATATAGTGTCCTTATCATCTAAGAACTCCCACGCAATGAAGCAGCACCATATTGTTAAAAACCTTATCTTTTTGAACTTAGAAAGCATTATACGGAAGTATTATTTTACCATTTACCTGTGAAGGTAACGTCTAACAAATGTGTGGCCACAGGGTTGTTAATTTTTGAATAAAGCGCGATGCAAGACGCTAGTGTATAATGTATACCTAACTAATTATATATAAAATACATAATTATGTATTTCTTTTGTTATTTATTCAAATCTACTGCTACTGTAAGACAAACGGCCATGAAAGGTATTTTAACAATATATAATTTATAGAGATATTTTAAAAATAACTCCGATAGTGTTATTTTACCTGTTTAATATTGGTTGTACTAGATATTATGGAAAAGATGTTACTGATCCGTTGCACGTACGAAAATCCGCAGTAGGTAAAAGTCGACTCTATCTACGAGTATGTACAATATATTGTGTATCTCTTTTTATCCCAGTACATTAAAAAACTTATAACTTTTTAGTGTTATATAATTTCGAAAATCGTTTAGAATATTATTTGATAAAACAATATACTTTAGACCATACAAAAGGCACAGTTTATATTGTTGTAATCAAAAAGAAATATTCCCTTTTTCCGGCGTAAGGGTTGTTTTGAAGGTTTTAGGCGACGTGCTAAAATTTTATTCCAACTTTCCGGATTATATAAAGGTCCCTAAAACCTTTGAAAAATATGCTTATTTACATTTTCCATACAAATACTTTTACATAATCTCTTTGAACACAGCGACCCTGGTTTTTATTGCTTTATAAAAATTTGATAATAAAAAATATCTATTCTGATCGAATATCTTTTCATCACAACCAGAACGTTCATGGTTTGATTCCCGGGTTTATATTTCAAAAGCGACAAACACGTTTGTCTGTCAAACAAACTAATATCAACGCAAAACTTTGTTGTGAAAAAAAATGAATGTAGAACTTATGGCACTTGAACAGTCGAGAATTCAAAAAACACAATGTGTTGAAATTTTTTATAGAAGTATCGCTGCGAGAAGAGAAGTGATAAGAGACAAAAGAAGTGTTGGCCTGGTGACTTCAGGGTGCGACTTTCACCCTCGTCGTCGTAATGTCGATTCTCGCACCAATGGACTTTCTATGTGCGCGTTTACCATTCGCTCGAACGGTGAAGAAAAATATGGTGAGACTCTTGTCTTAGACTCAAAAAGTCGACCGCGTGTGTCAGGCACATGTGGCTGATCACTTGCCTATTAGATTGACAAATGACACAGAAATCTGAGGCCCAGACCCAAAAAGGTCCTGTAATTTATTTTTTATCGCAGCGATGTATTTATTCCTTAGATCAAAGAGTATCTCATGGCACCAATACTGTTTAATTCATTGTATGCTTAAACAATGGATACAATAGCTGGAAACCAAAAATTTTTAAGACGAATTTTTATTTAAGTATGAAAAATATGTATGAATATATTTAAAAAAAAATATTTTTCGGATCCGAGTGGTCGGCATATAGCACGTCGGGAGATCCGAGAGCAGGGGATTCAATCGTTTAAAAAACTGAACGGGATACTCGCACGGTTCCGTGTGGGCGGCACTGCTACTATGGCCCCGCTCCACTCGGATCCGAGAAATGAGCACTTAATGAGTTAAACAAGTAAGTAAATTAATTGTGTAATAATTGAAAGGAGCAAATGTCGTTTATTAATGAACGCGATATCCAATACCAACAGAAACGTTCGCATTCGTGCCCTTATTGATTTAAGGCGGGAATGTAATAAGGACAATTGATAAACATTAAGGTATATTTACACTCACTACAGACAATTACGATTCTTCATGTTTTTATTAATAACATATGGATGTACTGTGTTTCATACACTAAGGGTCTGTTTCACAATGTCGGGATAAGTTCCAAATAAGATATTTTTTACTTATTGGTAGGATAAACAGTATTTTTGCGTTTCACGACTGTCTAGCGCGCTGTCTGTATAGCGCTATTCGTCATAAAACGCGAAGTATCTTATTTGGAACTTTTGTCTTTCGAATAATTTATGTGTTGCATAGCTATTTGGTACTTTATCCATACATTGTGAAACAGGCCCTAAGTTTGTTTAACTGTAACTAACTGTTACTGTGATCGTGTAGTAACCATGATCATTTTGATAATTCAGAACTATTACTTATTTTATCCGTCTCCTCCACGTAATATTTATTTTATATTACCGAAACCGCTTTAGTATTATAATATATATTTTTATTTACAAAGGAACCTTGCATAGGGCAGGAGAACGCGATCATGCACGTACTCCACTGTTACCCTCACACTGGAATGGGCAACTCGTTGGGCTCGCAGTAGTTCAGCAGATGTTCTTAAGGGGGCAAAGATTAAGGGAAACTTTTACCCCTCCATAGCGTTGGGCTTTAGTAGATACCTTGCACGGACCGATACCCTCCCTTATAAAAGTTGACCGGAAGTATGCTAATTGATTTCCGCACGATAATAAAATCTTTAAAAATATAGATATAGAGATTTTATCAATGTGCAGCGTAAAATAAAGACATTTGTCGTCATTCTTAAAAAAATACCGATTTTATGAGCTTGCATATATTATGTTTCAACCGATGTTATACCTTTCCTCACTTCTTGTGTCTTCATGATGACATAAAGTGTCCAGAACCTATACTCTGTAAATTCTAATGCGATAGAAATACGAATCCTGATTTTTTTATGTTTAATAATAATAATAGCCTTTATTCAGATACATTTTACATTATATATTTTATATACATTTAAACAATTTTCATTTTAATCTAATTCTGGTGCATCTGTGTTATAGAATATATTTATATTTTTTATGTTTATAGAATAGCAAATAAGCTTACAGGATACTCAAAATATGGCTGGGCAGTCATCGCAGCCCATGGACACCTATTCTAGCACGATTTGCAGGCTTTTAAGTTCTTGTTTACATTTCGATATAGTTCCCTCAATACGCTGATGAATGGGGCGTTAGAAAATTCAATATTGATGTCGCAATTATTTTAGGTATTAACAGTCTGAGCAAGCATTCTCATCAATATCTCTTATAAAACTTTAAAAAAAACCGTTATGTCATCACATCATACACAAAATGACACGCGTCTTGCCTGTAAAAAATCAATAATATCTGGGTTGGCCCCATAATTAGCTTCTGGTTTTTTTTATTTAATAGTAATAATAAAGAGTAATATTTTATTTTTTTATTTAGTCTGTGACAAATATACTGGTTAAAATGAATTGACGTCAGCATTATAATCGTCCTTAAACCCGTCTCGCGTGATCCCTTTATATCCAGCTTCCAAAAAATGTCACTCAAACAATCTTATGTTACGCACAACAAACAGAACCCAGCTCAAATATTTTGTAGTCTTTCGTTCCATTGTAACCAATGTACGTTGGACTATCACAGTTTCGATCTCCATACGCAACAACCTCGGAATCGAAGGGAAAAGACATCAGGCAGGTCATGGTAAGTTGGACACGTAATCTGGCCAGGTCCATATGACAGATGATTATCTACGACCAACGTCAAAGTGAATAATTGGGCTTTAGCTTCACGGAATATTTTGATAACGAATTCTTTTTTGTAGGCCTCAATGGCATTGCAAGCTCTATCTCTTAATATTTTAATAGAATATTATCTTTGACGGAGCATTTATTTGTTTCCTTTGTCATATGAATCAATTCCTTACGATACCTTCACAGTAAGTTATTAACTCAGAGTAATGAAAAAATATTTGTTTAAATGTTTACTTCTTTTCTTTCAACATAGGACCTACTGCCAAGTTGATCTGGCATAACATAACCTTGCACCTTAATTAACATTTAAATTAATAAATGATTCAACGAAACAATTTAAAATGATATAATTATGACATATCTACTTATTCAATGTCTAATTCAAAGTATATAAAAAAATGTAATAAATACATACATTTTTATTATATATATTACCTTAAAAAGGATCGTGTATATTGTAAGGATAAACATAAATTATAATAGTATTATGTAGATTCAATTTGATATTTTCAGTGTAGAGGGTCTAATTCCCAAAATTTTAATCAAGCCAACAAAGAAAGCATTTTCAATTCCACACGCGCTCCGCTCTCATTAAGAATTCGTTTCCAACCTAACCCTAAACAAAAAGCGAATTTCTATGTTTTTATAACGAACGCCTAATGCGGCGGGGAAATTAAAGCATCCTTAATTAATTCCTCAAACAGACCCTCCCTTCTGTGTAACCGTGATAAGGTTGAAAACCAAAATTATTTATATCAAAGGGAAGACAAGAAAATATACCTATGCCTACCCCACCCCACGCGGGCGGGAAACGCACATGCGTATTTGAGGCAGCCAAATACCTAAGCCAACCTTCCATTTTGTTTTTTGCGCAGTCATTACTTTTTTCTCTTTTTCGTAGTTTGCTAAATTGTTTAATGTTATGCTGTATGGCCCTCGCTTTGTTTAGACAAATAGGTATTATCGTGTCCGTTTTTATTGAATACTTTTAATAAAAAAGGACTACTAATTCTTCACGAATATAACTTAAGAAACAGTATTTATCCGGAGCTGTACATATTCCGTATTGGGCAGATAAATGTTAAGAAAAGCATTGCAATTTTTTTAATGATTAACAATAAGTAAAAACATTACTAGTGTTTTATTGTGTTTAATTTTTTGTTATATTTGTGTTTTCCGCAGTTATCACATATATTAGAAAATATATCTTGCAACATATACTGTAAATATAGCATTGTGGATGATGTGGTGAATGATTGTAGGTAAATAATTCGAATACATAATTAATAATAGGAATATGATTTTATCCCATTCGGTGTCGAGAGCCTAGGTCTGTGGTCCTAGGACGCATATAAGGCTTTTAAGGGAAATATTAAAAAGGTTTGTCGACATCACAGGAGACCGAAGAGCTGGAGCCACCTCGGACAAAGAATTAGTCTACTATTCAAAGGTGGAACGCTGCCAGTATCTTTGGAACCTTGCCTGAAGGGACTCTTTTTAATAATATATTTAAGTTATTACATTATATTTTTTAAGGTTTTTAGTTTTAGATTCAAAGAAAATTATTTTAACGTTGCTTACGTTGTTCTGTTTAGATATATAGAAATGTAATAGTTTTAACTAATGTTACTGAAATACAGCGTGAAATATTAGAATATTGGAAGCATTTACCGAATATCTTTAAGAATCATCATCAGCAATACATATTATCTGAATGCTGGGACTGCACACATAGAAACATGAAGTAAGTTTAGATAATAAATAAGAGAATAATATTTTCTTTTCTGATATTAATGTATCCTAAATCAATGCGGTAACTATCTTAAAAATACTTTAGTTATCTTTACAACCCGAGTTCGAATCCAGGAGAAAGTTAATGAAGGTTGTTTAAGCATTTTCAATACGAGAAATGCTGATGAATTTTTGACTATAAAGAATTTTCATTGGATCGAAAACATACGTACAATACATTACAATTCTGTTACAGGAAGATTTTGCTATTGCTATAATAAAAAAATAACATATAATTTATTAACATCAATTACTTTAGCATTAATGAATTTAAACGGAATCGTTGGAAATTTATTATTTAAAGCACTATTTCCAAGTACAAAACTCTATACATATAATGTAATATAACCCGACCGATTTTGAGCACTAACGAGTTACCATACCAGTTACCAAGGGGTATAATCCGATGAAATTAAATTGGTCGCTGGCTGCCTCGAGCTGTAATCCATCATCATGACATTTCTATTTATCGTGATGAGCTCCTCTCCCTGTTCCTATAGCAATAGCTTTTTGCTTTGTTTGTGAAAATTCTCGTTTATTTAGCAACATAATATTTGTGTAGCGTATGTAAAACTAATATTTAGATACATTTATTTGCAGATTCAACCAATCTATCGTGTAGTTTTGGTTATGATTTTTTAATTAAAATCCTATAAACCTTTTTTTTTGTACAGCGCCCTTTCTTATATGTTAGACATAATTGAAAGAATAAAAGATATTTATTTATTTATTCACACTTCGTTTCAAACAAACACAAATGACAGAATACATAAAATTTTCAAGAGATGCAACGGGCTGCCTTATCGCTAACAAATGATCTCTTCCAGGCAACCCCAGTAAGATAAGAAAAAAATAAAATATAAATGATAAGTGCAAGAAGTGCATAACCAGAAGTTATATAAAAAAGATATATATCTATATATAGAAAAATATATGTATATTTTTATCTATAGAAACTTACTATAGAGAAAAAAATAGAATATTAATAAGTAACTAAAACTAAAAAGCTAAGATATGTGTTTTAGATAAAATAAAGTTCGTAATTAAAATTCTATTTCGGCCTAAACATATCTGGTGTAGGTTGTCAAAGTATACCGCTGTTTGCTGGACACAAACTTCAGTAAAAAGTGTAAACTTGTTACCTCTCGAATCGAATTGAATAAATAAATAGACAGGGACCTAAACTGGACGAACAAATACGGATAGTAACATTATAGCTCAAATGAAATCGATTCAAAACACATTTTCGGTTTCACTCTTGGGAACGTAGATAATGTTTAACTATTTATTCGACTGCAGGAAATATTGGTTATTATCCGTAATTATTCAACTTACATTCTTTGATAGCGCCCGTCGAGGGTTTACATATTATAATGCATTACCCAATCTCAGAATGAGCCCCAGTTCTTTTGAATAGTAAACGGAAATGCTTTGATTTCGTAGGGCTTAACAGCATCTCACGGAGGTGCAACGTGTATTCTGTCAGGCTTAAGTACAACCTCGTATTGACCTCACATCTCTGGGTCGGCTCTCCTAAATACCAGAAAGTGCTTGTCGAATTGTCAATCCTTAACTTACGTTAATCGGCTGAATAGATACGCTCTTTACGCAGAGACATATCATTTCTATGCGTATTCTACAAAGTACTATTGAGTGTTCTGAAGAGTTGTTTGACTTGGTACCTCGTTTCAACATTGTACGAACCGTATTAATTCAAGATTGCATCAGCATCACTTTGATAGCTTGGACTCCGAACGGCGAGTCCGTACGGAGTTTGGGTCACTTTGGGTCTTCCCTGGGAGATGCGACCTTCAATTGTTTAAAGACTATAAAAGTATCGCACCCACCAAAATGAAGTGACACCCACATTAGGAAGTCAAGTAGTCTCGTTTATCCTATACAAAAAATATAATTGATTATAATATCTCGTAATGTTTAATTTTTAGTTTTAACTTCGGATATAAAAACTTATAATGCCATAACAACTTTACATGCTGTAATTATATCTTAACTGTCATATATTTAATTTGTCAAACTTCAATAACGATAATAACCTTTCCGCGACTCAAAGGCAATGTCCAGTCATCGACCACACTATCAAGACAAATGAGAACCAGACAATAGCCTATTTACCTCTGCTTGTCCGCAACTGCTGCCTTCTTTTATGCATTAATAGAAAATACGCAATAATCGCTCGTATTGCAAACGATGGAAGGATAGTTTTTGCCGAGTCGCTATCGCAAAAACAATTCTTTTACATAGCGCGATTTATTTGCATGGAAATGTAGTCAGTGACTAGCAAATTTTAGGGTTGATTTTTCAATGCACGCATTGCGTGTTGTGTGGCCATTTTGTTCTGATGTTGGCGGTCAAAATTTATTGCGCATAAATGTACCTCTGGCTAACCCGGGAGTTAGAGGGTGGAGGGAGTAGGCTTAAAAATCGGAGTGAGAGGTGAGGGGAATGTTTTTAGCGTTCGCAGAGTCGGCCTATTCTACTGTTGATGGGCACAGGGGCGAATTTAGTATTTTTACTTTCGCATTTTAATTTAAGAATTAAAAATTTAAAAAAATATGTACGTCACAACCGGATTATAACAACCAATAATAGACGTTACTTTTAACACCTTCATTCAGACACATATGCAACGCATTATTTCTTACTATGAGCTTATATAAAACTATGGTTGCCATAGCAACATACACTTTCTTCAGTCCACGTGTTATTAAACGATTCATAATAAGATCCTCTGAGTTTTAAACCACTGTAATATAGTATTAGTAGAATGCTTTCATATTTTAACAATAACACATTTTTGATGATTAAATTTCTTCATTTATACTACTTAATGTTCTCTTTTCTTTATTTCAGGTCGCATCAATATTAGCATATGCAGTAATTTATTAAAGGTAAATTCAACATAACACTGTGATACCAAAATGAGAGCGTAGCTGTGTACATAAGCGTCCGGTGGTATCATTTAACATTAGACGGGCCCGTTTGGCCACTAATCCATAAAATAAACATATTTAGACCTAAACCACAAAACCTAAGTAACGATGATATGCTTATCCTTTAACGTTTATTTGTATAAGCGTGAAGTTATTTATTAATATTTTAATAATAACAAAGCAACGAGTCCGCCCCTGGAACGCGTTTAACCCGCACCCATCCTACGCACGTCTCACTCGCACAAACTCCAAAAAGAACACCCCTTACCACCCTTAGCTTAAATTATTGCACCTCCATTCTGCGAAAGAGAATCGGACAAATCTGTTCAATCACTAAATTCAATCTTATCACAATCAATATAAAGCCTAATTTATTCGCTTCAATACAATTCCCGAAGTTCTCCAAAGAACGTTCAGTATTTGTATTACACAAATAGATTTTCATCAAATTGATATTTCATATGAATAAATAAGGTTCACTTTGCCTTGAATAATTAGAAACCGTCTTTTAATGGAATGGGGAGAAGAAGGTATTAAAAACCACCCTTTCATTGGGTGGGGTGGGGATGAAAGTAGTCCACGATCTCGAAGGGTTGAAACGCATTAGGCTAAGGACGCCGGTGGTGAAATAACGTTAGTTGATAACGAGTTTCGTTAGGGTAACGACAGACTGATAAATGAGATAGAATCTTTCATGCTTTATTCTTGTATACACTAATTATCCAGTAACATTTCAACACAGTTTTTCCACTTAGGTGATTAGCCTTCTTAAGCTTATTTAGCCATCGCAATAGGTGCATTGAAGTAATAAGATTTTTTTCGGCATTTTAACTCACAGTACGTGTATTTTGTACGTTTTAACATGTGATTGTTGCCAATTATAAACAAGTTTTAAGTAGAATGAGCAGGGTTGGCTTCAGCATACGACTCTGGTCCCTGAGGTTGTAGGTTCGATCCCCGGCTGTGCACCAATGGACTTTCTTTCTATGTGCGCATTTAACATTTGCTCGAACGGTGAAGGAAAACATCGTGAGGAAACCGACATGCCTTAGACCCAAAAAGTCGACGACGTGTGTCAGGCACTGCAGGCTGATCACCTACTTGCCTATTAGATTTAAAAATGATCATGAAACAGATTCAGAAATATGAGGCCAAGACCTAATGAGGCTGTAGCGCCACTTTTTTTAAGTAGAATAGGAATATAATATTAAACCCTAAATGAATAAGACGTGATGTCTTAAAAAAAATATTTCTTATAGTTTTTATATAAAACAAATATTAGGAATTTTTTACAGTGTTCAATGGACGAGTAATTGATAATTTCTCTGTATATTTTATCTTTATTTTTAATACTTTCCTTTATATTGTTACGAGCTAGGGGATCGGATAGAAAACGCCGTCGAATTATTCAAGGGTTTATTTCAATAAAATCTATGAGGAATTCGTTTACACTAATATCTTGAAATTACGCACAGAAAAACACTAATAACACACACAATGAAACACTGTCACTAATCACTTAAATCACTCAGTACTTTATCACTGGTATCACTTAATCGCACTTTTTCTCTTCGCTGTTTATCGCTTGGAATCGCATTCAAAACTGAACTGAGTGGTCGCGTTTTGGCTCGCTTATATATCCCTGGGAAGAATCTCGAACGATGTTTCCGATATTTACGAGAACTTTCTAGGCGGGAGCGCTACTGAGTAGCGATCGCCTAATTCTAGAGCGCGCGTACTTGCTATCTCTTTCGCACACTGCTACGTGCTTGTCGTACGGCGTTCTAGAGTTCTCGGTCTAGCTTCGAGAAGGTTCTTATCTTTTCTCTCTTTCGCGTATCAAACAGTGCTTGTCCCACACCTAGAAAATTCGTTCTAGAATATTCCTTCATCGAAGGGCTATAACCAGGCCTGAAAACGCCTGAAAACGGGTCTACTGAAAAGTGTACCATTCGTCTATGCTTGCTCTGAAACCGACTGAAAAAATGTTTCAGCCTCCTGAAAACTACGGCAACATTATGTAAATTTCGATTTTCTAATATGTGATTGACCCTCTCCTGAAACGGTCATAAATCATATTTCAGCCTGCTGAAAAGTTCTCTAAGTAGTGGAAAAATCTAAAAACATTGCAGTTGACCCGTCTTCGTAACACTACCCTCTCCTTAGACATGCTCGTCCCGAGCATCATCACTTCCTTTCATCATTATCCTATTCCCTCGCGACCGAGTCTGCGAATCCTTATCGCCTGCACAAGCTTTACATTTCTTGATCCAGTCTTCTACATCTTCACGATAATTAATCCAGTAAAATATTTCTTTAACCTTCCTAAGAGTCCCTTTTACTCCTAAATGTCCACTAGATAACTCAATATGACACATTTTTAGTATGTCGCGAACCTTGGATCTTGGCACCACTAACTGCAAATGATCGCCTTGAGCATTTTTCAATTTGCGACATAACACTCCATTATGTAGAACTAAACTGTCCCATTCAGCCCAGTAACTCTTAGTAGTGTTACTTGTAGATGCAACTTCACTCCATTGTGGCTTGACAGCTGAAGATTTCATCCAGTCCAGAATTGGTTTAATGTCACAATCCTCTTGCTGTGCTATCTGCATCAATCTCCCACCGAAATCTGAATGAATGGTAGCTGTTCGAAGCATCCTCACGTTACCATCCCTTCCGTCCTGTTTGGTGACTTTTTCACTTGGCCTTTGAGACGCATCATCTGAACACCTTCTTAGCTCTCTTTCATGGGTCGATAACAAATCAGAAAATTTCTTTAATTGTTCCTCTGCCTTTGCTAGATGTATTGACAAGGCTTCCTCATAGTTATCCGGAAATGTTCGAACTGCGTTCAACTCTTGTTGTTTACTGGCCTGTCCGTCCACATCGATTACTCTACAGATGTCATAACCACAATTTGAAAAATTGCCTTTTAAGGAGACTTCCTGTTCTCCACACTTGAAGATCCCTTTTTCCAGATCTATTTTACATTTGTAAAACTTCATAAAGTCTAACCCGATTATACAGTCATCTACTATGTCAGCAAGAACTACCTTGTGTCTGTAAAAACGTTCACCAACCTTGAAGGTCGCGATACCTTCTCCCCGATCGGCTATGCGTTGACCCGTAGCTGTAACAAGCTGTGCAATTTCTCTAGAAGGGCTTCTAGAAAATGTCTTCAGAAGTTGGTGTCTGATTACTGTTCGTGAAGCTCCAGTATCAAGTGTCACATTACACTTAGCTCCATTGACTTCTCCGTCGATGACTAAGGTATTTCCACGTCTAACCTTTACATCACCTCGGAAGTCTTTCTTAGGGCACGAAAACCTTATGTGCCCTACTTCCCCACAGATGTAACAGGTTGGCCCACGTTGACCAGTAGCTCTTTCCGTGACAGCCCTAATGCGGTAAGGTCGAGGATCTTTCTGAATCGCCTCTACCTCCAACGCATGGGCTAGAGCGTCCTTTAGGTTCTTGTGGTGACCAAGGTTCACTCTCAGCCTGACTTCACGATCTCTTATTCCATCTATGAAGGTTTGCACTAATATCTTGTCTGCTACATCTGGTAAGGATGCGTAAGCTTTCCTTACCAGCTTCTCTATTTCCAGACCCCATTCTTGCAAGCTCTCACTTGATCGCTGCATTCTCTCCCGTAATTGAGCCCTGTAAACTGGCTCTAAATGTGAGTCTCCATAACGTGACTCCAAGGCATCCAGCAGTCGCGTCAGCGTCACATCTCCTGTCATAACTTCCAACACGTCCAGGGCTTCACCTCGCAGTCCCAACATAAGGGCAGCCATAGCCTGATTATCTTTCCAACCGTTTATCTTGCATAAAGCCTCAAACTGTACCTTGTAGGCGTCCCAAGAAGAAGAACCATTAAAAGTAGGTGCTTCCAGCGTTCCAGATGATTCCACAAATCCAGACATCTTAAGGCACTGAACCTCCCTTTCTAAATCAAACAAGCGTTTCTCCTGTTCGGAACACCTACTGTCCAGGTTTTCAAACTTTGATATTAGAGTCTCCGTTTTCTTTGTCTGCATCTCCGCATCTGCTGCAGACGCTGTCACAAACTCCTCTTGATTCTTCCTTGGAATAATTGGCATTTTTCTATCCCACTTCTGACACCAAAATGTTACGAGCTAGGGGATCGGATAGAAAACGCCGTCGAATTATTCAAGGGTTTATTTCAATAAAATCTATGAGGAATTCGTTTACACTAATATCTTGAAATTACGCACAGAAAAACACTAATAACACACACAATGAAACACTGTCACTAATCACTTAAATCACTCAGTACTTTATCACTGGTATCACTTAATCGCACTTTTTCTCTTCGCTGTTTATCGCTTGGAATCGCATTCAAAACTGAACTGAGTGGTCGCGTTTTGGCTCGCTTATATATCCCTGGGAAGAATCTCGAACGATGTTTCCGATATTTACGAGAACTTTCTAGGCGGGAGCGCTACTGAGTAGCGATCGCCTAATTCTAGAGCGCGCGTACTTGCTATCTCTTTCGCACACTGCTACGTGCTTGTCGTACGGCGTTCTAGAGTTCTCGGTCTAGCTTCGAGAAGGTTCTTATCTTTTCTCTCTTTCGCGTATCAAACAGTGCTTGTCCCACACCTAGAAAATTCGTTCTAGAATATTCCTTCATCGAAGGGCTATAACCAGGCCTGAAAACGCCTGAAAACGGGTCTACTGAAAAGTGTACCATTCGTCTATGCTTGCTCTGAAACCGACTGAAAAAATGTTTCAGCCTCCTGAAAACTACGGCAACATTATGTAAATTTCGATTTTCTAATATGTGATTGACCCTCTCCTGAAACGGTCATAAATCATATTTCAGCCTGCTGAAAAGTTCTCTAAGTAGTGGAAAAATCTAAAAACATTGCAGTTGACCCGTCTTCGTAACAATATATTAAGTTGCTAGAGGGCTTTTGAATATAATCTTTATAGTTATGTTACAGCTTGAAATAAATTATTCTCTCTCCTTATCTCTCCAAAAGTCAGTCTTCACTTTCCCGGTGTCAAAATTGGTAAATGTTTATCGATATTAAAAAAGTATCTATTAAGGTCACCGAATATTCATATAATTAAAGGGGTACTAACTAACATACCTAAGGAAATGACACCCATAGAATCTAGAAAATTATTAATTTTATACTGTACATAAATGTTTTTTTTTATATTTAGAACAGGGGTCAAAAGGCAAAGACCCATCTGATGTTAAGTAATTCCAACGCGTATGGAAACTCTCAATAGGGCTCGTGAGTGCGTTGTCGGCCTTTTATTAATTGGAACTCTCTTTTCTTGAAGGACCTTAAGTCGAATTGGAAATAGGTACTTCAGTGGACAGCTGGTCCCAATAGTGCACAAAAACTGCTCTATGCATCATAACAATCACTGCGAACGTAACGAAAGACAATTATTTCTTATTAAAAGTTGATATTAATTACGACTCACACGTAATTACAGTTATTCGATAAAGACAGATAATATATTCAGCGTCAATTAAATTATGAAATAGGATTACATAATACAGGGGTGTATTAAGCACGTTAGGAACAAAATGCTCCGAGAACGTATCAGATGAACGTAATTTTTCATTACATTACCATAGGATAGTCATGCGAGCGTGAAGATAAGCGTGAGCCGGTCCCTGTACCACGATCAGCAGCGATATAACTGTCGTTTTATCATCGTTTGTAGCATTATAATATATTTAACAAATATTTTTATGATACCTATAAGATTGATGATTTATTCAATTTAAAAGGTTTTTCAAAGGCCATTCCGATTAGTGGGTTTTTGGTTACACAATTTTTTTGGCACGGCACGAAAGATCGATGGGTCGATTGGGTTTTGTCGCTAGATGGCGTAATTTCAGGTTATTTGTTAGCGGATGCCAATGCCAGCTAGATATTAGTTTTGCCGAGTACGGGCCAGACATCAAATAAATAAGGATGAAATTACAGAGTTGTTACATTGTTACATTTGCTTTCCATGAAATATATTAACATAAATTATAACTAAAATAATAACGGACATAATATTTTAATAGCATTTATTACTGAAATCTTTAATCATCATTTTGGATTTCTTTTAAATTATAAAGACCAAAACTAACGTTAGTTACTAGAAGCAAAAGTGATAAATTATGTATAGTAAATGTGACGTAAAAAAGTGACTTAATATTATTGCTTTGACAATTAATGTTTCAAATACATAAATATAATATCACACTTCATATATCAAATTAGCTAAAAAATATTATCATTTTTTTTTTAAAGGTAAAAAGGACAAATTATATACCACCACGATTATGTGCCTACAACCCGATAGCGAGTAGTACCTTTGTTAATACAATATAAAGATTAAATAATAAGTACCTAATAAATAGATTATTTATTTAATTTATATATTATATACAGCAAAAAAGGCGGAAAATAATAAAAGTCTCAAATATTTCCTATTTTTGTTGATTTTCCTCCAACTTCGATTTTGATCCTAGTTTGCCTGAAAGATAATTATAAAAAGAAAAAATATTTTACCCCTTATTGCTCCATCTAGAAGTGCCCCTAGAACTGGTGCAGCCCCTTTATCAAGGGAGAACCTCAATGAAAATTATTACAATAGAAATATATTATTGATTTACAATTCTTTACTTTAAACATACCTACATATATCTGGTAACCGTAACATGCAGGATTTTTAAAGGAAAAAATTCTTGCTAAGCGTGAGGCAAGAAGTGCATAGCTAAATTAACAAACAATACAATTGCATGTAACATTATTATTCCAACACACAAATATATATTTTTTACAATATTCTTCACGTATACAGTAATTATAATTATAGATTACTAAAATCTGAAAAAATAAAGCAAATCTGCTTATAACAACTAAACAAAATTCTCAAGTACATAAAATAAATTAGTTTAAAGATTGAGCTTAAACAGTACAGAACATTAATTCAAACTTGATTACTAATTAGTCACATGTTTAAACTTAGAATTCCACAAATATGAAAAGCCTTCTATTTTTGTTTGAATAAATGAACGCCTTATAAACGATACGAAAACAAAAAAATAGAATACGTGGTACGAGGTGGGTATAGAGTTCCCTTAGGAAATTAATCGTGGAGTTTGTTGAGCCCTTCCCGAGTGTGGTCGTTAAGTACACGCCCATTCCACTAGATGGCGTCACATGAGCTCTGAAATTAATAATTCTCTTTATATGCAATGTTCTTACTTATTATACAATGTCTACTTAGATTCACGATCGCTGAAACTTAAAATTATTCGTGATTATTAAAACATAGTTATATATTTCAATTTCCTATTTGACATGAGTCATTTATCATATAAATTAAGTCTTCGGTAATTTTACTAACGAATTCTCAAAATATTCCTTATTAATTAATGCTATATTTGGTAGAGATCAGAAACTCGAGGAAAGTTTAACGGTTAAACCCTAAAATTTTACCCAATTAAAATTAATCCTGCTTGTTTTTGAGCCTCGTATGTCACAGATTTATAAAGAGACTTAAAATAATATATTATCTTCAGGAAGAGAAAAGTAAAAAATAAAACCATCGAAATGTATTTTTATACAAAATAATGTGTTCTGTTATATAGTTATACAGACCACTGGCTAACGAGATTAGAGATGAGAAAATGACAGAGAGTTGTAGCCAGTTGGAGGAGGCCTATAAGTACCTTGAAGTACCTTGAATATTGTATTTTTGTATAAATTTGAAGTGTGTGTTTGTGGCTTAAGCCAAATTAATTTAATTATTAATTATTATACAATATTGTAGTTTAATAAATAATCATACCAAATTATTCTACTTACGAATTACACAGTTACAAAAGAATTTTAATGCATTTATAATATTTTACAATACGTCAATCAAGAATTTTATGGATCACAATGAAACCTATTGAAAATGGAGTTCAAAGTTGAAATTATAATTCTAAATTCAAAAAGTACATCGCAACAAACAACAAATCCAATTTGGCTGTTCGAGTTCTAAACTAGCAAACTCAAAGTGGTGAATTCTGGAGTTCCAGACGTAACGCACTCACAATTAACAAGTTGCGTCCACTGGAGTCTGGAAGTTGAAACCACTCATATATATCCATTACGTAGAAAATATGAGCAAAGTGCAAAGTTAGACAGCACTATCCTTTAGTGACTATAATTTAGTCGTGGTAGCGTTTACAAAAATGTTTAATTAGGAATGTAATGATGACATTCTAACATGTGGAAAGCTTTCGCCCGCAGCTTTGTTCGCGTGGATTTTGCTTTTGCGACCTCTTGCGAGAAAGATCTCCGTTATAGTTCGGTCAATTTGTATAAAATTATTATAAACCTTCGGGAATCGGTTGTAGAATTCCTGCAGCTATGTAAACCTCGCAGTAGATATATACGCGTAAGAGTAAACAATGATGTTTTGATTTTAGACGCATGTTTATATTGAGTGTTAATTTTGTGGCTAGATGTTTTTTTTTTCTGTTTTGTGATATTATCTGTGAAAAATTAAAGTCTTTATTATTAATATGTATTGGTGTAAAGCAGAATCTATTAGCGTTAAGTTTATCAGCCGGAATTAATTTTATAATTTAAAGAAATAAAGTTAATCGGTATTTCTTACATTACCACATATTGGCCTTCCACTAAGTTATAATATGTACTTGACCGAGAATTTTAGAGCAATAGTAGTCAGAGATAGACGGTTGAATTAATTAATTAATGAATTCTTCCCTCCATTAACAAAACTTTTAATCATAATTTTGTTAATAATAATAATTAAAAATTGATAAATAGAAAATAAGAACAAATTTACAATTTTTGGCAGTGTGTAATGCTGGTATCAATTCCTCTCTATTTATACCAAACTTTTAAATTTTCTTGAATTTTCGATTTAACAATTTTTTAATATTATTATATGTTAGGAATATTGTGAACGCCATAAAGTCGTTTCTTGGAAATATATATGTTTATTATTTGATTATATTATTTTATATAGACATTATCTCAAATATAAGTATAAATATTATATTAGTATAGTTTAGATACATTTTTGCTAACTCTACTACCTATAGAAAAGTAGCGAGGCACAGTAATTGTACAAAAGTTCCGATCCTCCAGCAACACTGAATTTAGTTTACGGTTACTTACGTAAATTACGCGCACCAAGTGTGCTGTTTTAGATAAACGCTATCTAGATGAATAAGATACTGGCATGCTTTTAACATAAAACCTTATAATTATTTGGACATAATTTTAAATTTAAACCGACGTTTCGCGTGCTTTACAGCTATAACTAACATAACTATAATCCGTAAAAAAGTGTTTTTCTTTAAATGTGTAAAAGTTAAGTTAATAAAGGCCAATACTATAAAACCTTACATAAATTATTAATTATTAATATAATATAGTTAGGGCTTGTTTCACAATGTATGGATAAAGTGCCAAATAGCTATGCAACACATAAATTATTCGAAAGATATAAGTTCCGAATAAGATACTTGGCATTTCATGTCAAATAGCGCTATCTGACAGTCGTGAAATGCAAAAATACTATTTATCCCACGAATAAGTAATAAATAACTTATTTGGAACTTATCCGGATATTGTGAAACAGGCCCTTAGTCTTCGGGATACATAAACTAAGATTCGTCTTTAGAACCACAGTGGTTATCCATTAAACCATGATTTAGATTATATTTTATAAAGATTAGATAATATCAAATTAGGAAATTAGGGAGTACAAGTATGTAATAAATAGAATAGATACATAAATGTAATAATTTATTTATTATTTACAAAAATACATACCTTACAGACTATGCCAATACGATGATGCCGAGAATCATTCAATAAAATATAATAAAGTGCATATATAATATTAAACACATGATATTTAATTATAGTAGATATATTTAATTACTGTTTGTGGCTGTTAGATTATTACTGTCCCCATGTCTCCGTGTTCTAAAATTAAATGGTGTAAAATATTTTCATGAAACAAAAGAATTTGAAACATGTCATCAGTCGGAGGGGGTATGATCACCCGAAATCTAATTATAACGACTAAATATACTTCCATGACAATTAAGTACAATTAAGTTATTAAATTATTCGTCTAAACGTAGCGTGATGAGCGTTATGGTTCAAATATAGCGTCAAATTCACATCGGTCGTTAGTGGCCTCCGAATTCGTGTTTGGCACAGAAAATTTCTGTATCATAGTATCATTAAAAAAATATATAATATACCTACATATATTTTATTATAATATACCTACATTTTATACAAAGTAAATAGGAATATAAAGGAGGCTTAAAAGTTGACCGACCGTATGGGTCTTGCGGGTTCTCGGTTGTATTGAGTTCGTCAAAGATAAAATATTATAGATATACCAGCTCTAAATAAAATGAATCTACGTAAAATATTTTTGTAATAGAGACGTATGTGCACTGTCAACTGATGGAGGTACAGTATAAACGTTTCTCATCATTTCATCTCTTGGCTGGCGATAAAAAAATACTAACAGATTCATTCTTGAAGTTTTGGATAAAACCAAAAACCAACTTCCCAATGTTTTACCCCTACTACTTTATATAAATATTACAATAAATTTAATTTATTATTTATTTACTCTTATTTATACATAATAAATAATCAGGATATATAAATAATTAGGCAACGGGTGGCCTTATCGCTAACTAGGTATTTCTTCCTGGTAACACTAGTATGAAAAGTTAAAAAAAACACCAACTGAGGGTTAAGTACAAGAAGTGCATTAAAACAAACAAAATTACACGTGACACTAGAAATACTAACAAAAACTAAACTAAAATCTAAAAAAAGTAATAGTAATATTGTTCAAAATTCAAAACTTAAGCTTAGGCTTACTGTTGGTGTATTTCTATAAATTAAATAAAACCAGACATTCACATACATAATGTCTTGCCTTAAAATAATTAATCCACCAATCCATCCATAATTTTATAATAATCGTGTGATAGAACCAAATTTTTTATGTAATAGGATGCATACGGGCTCAACTGATATTAAGTGACACAATCTCATTATCTGAAGAGTGCGTTGCCAGCCTTTTAAGAATATATACGCTCTTTTCTTGAAAGGCCCTAAGTCGAATTAGTTCGACGTTCTTGTCCAATAATATCTACTGAGATACATAATCTATGGCAAAAGGCGAAGTAAAATTTTCGGGACCACTCTCGAGACTACTGATATTTATCTGGCCGCCGCTGGACTTTTTTAATATAAATGTTCTTTGTTCATGACGGGAGAAAGTTTTAATGAAAATTCAAATAAGGACAACTTTTTAACCTTTTCGGTCGTCCTGTTTTTAGAGGATTGTTTTTATTATTTCAAGGACCAGTGCTTAGGACAATTGCGTGTTCTAATTATTCGTTTTGCGCCTTGTTCAATGAATAAAATATTACCAATGGTCTCAAATATGTATTTCACAACATTGTCAAACGGGCAAAATTAATTATTTATTTATGAAACACAATGTACACTTATGCAATCAAGGGCGTAGAACGGAGAAAAGAACTGGCACTCTTTCTAATTAAAGTTTTTTGTTTTATGCAACGTTTGTAAGGAGCTGCAACCATTACACCAAGTTCTACATGACGTGTTGAGTAATTAATAATAATAAAATAAATTAAAAGCTAAGATTTGGCTTCTATCAGCAGAAGGCATGTTGAAATAGAAGCACGCACTGACATTCTCGAGGGAACAACACGCAAATTCATAGTCGAAATAACTAACATCACCACATACACGAATTCAAGTCCGACCAGTCACCACAAGTAGCATCCATTCACAAGTATGACGTCATCAAAATAATAAAAAAGACTGCTAGAACCAAGGTCTCTGAATATCGACGCTATTCAACTCCTTGATAACGCGGGACTAAGAATAACGACAAAGGACAAAACTATTTGAACTGGTGAATTATTACACGTTAGTCTTAAGTGCTAAACACTGGTAAATAAAAAAAAAGATCACAAAACTACACAGCCAAGGGACCTTATTAAATTGATTGAAAAAACAAAACATTTATTTGATGAAACAAACAAATTTTAATGTTTTTATAATTTTGTTGGTTATTCATGTATTAAACGTTACATATAATGCATTTATTGTGATGTTGAGAGTCATGATTGTCTTTATTCGGCAAGACCAATGGGTAGGCGAACGCCCTCGACTTCTACTGCTTATTCCTTCTCCCTACCAATACTTGGTCAAGAAGATTCGGTTATCTCCTGGCAATAAAGCCAAGCTAGGGCCTCCTTTGTAAACGATAGTCGACAGCCTCGTGGTGAATTTTAATTAATAATAAATTAACGATATATAATTCGTACGAAACATTATCTTAAATTAGATGAGAAATAAAATGAATTAGATAAAACATTATTTAAGAAATGAGAAAGCGTAATACACAAGGGTACATAGTGTCATATAGTATATATCTTGTAGCTGTAGTCATAAATTACGTAATTAAAAGAAGGTTCTAGAAGTACACTTCATTAAAATGTGTTTGTTTTAAGCAAATATAGAGGGCTGTATTGACTAAAGCTCCCTCAGGCGACGGCCTTTGTAAATACGAAATGTAACAAGTAATACCTGTATGCCTGTCAGTTCTTTAAGAGAAGGGGTTGTTCGTACTTACAGGGTGTTTTATTAATTATTTACACATTTTATATGTATATTTTATACTGTATATTTATAATAATCCTTGAATGTTCTTGACCTAAAGTACAATCAGTTTATTTCATAATAAGAAAGATGTCTGACAGAAGACTACGAATTTCGAATATTCATTATTCTATTATTTCTTTTGGAAAAGGAATGAAATGAAAAGGAATCATTATTACATATTGTGTAATAATTAAAAACAATCATTCCTAATATAATCTACGCATTAAATATGCTTAAATTGTTTCCAAATATTGAATAATGTGCCTTCAACTGCGGTACATACAGGCCACTAGTTTCATACTTAAAGAAATCCTGGTACAACCCACCCATGACTGCAGGGTCGCTAAATTATAATTTTAATACTACGTATATTAATTAGGTGTAGGACTGTACAGAATATTGTTGGCCTAGTGCTTTCAGTGTGCGACTCTCATCCTTGAGACAGATTCGATCGCTGTGCACCAATGAACGTTATCTCTATGTATATATATCTTCGCTCAAACGGTTGAAAAAATCGTGAAGAAACCGGGTGGCTGTGGACTCTAAAAGTCCACTGCGTCTGTCAGCAGGCTAATCACCTACTTGTCTATTAGATCATGAAACAGGTAGAGAAATCTGACGCACCTAAAAGAGTAATAGCACCTCTGTTTGTTACATAAACAAAATTTTCAGCAATACATCTACGATCTAAGTGTCTCGAAATGTATTGTATTAATTCGTTTTAATTTCAACTGAATTCCGTAAGACAATTAATAATACGAATTCCTCCCATACATAAAACATACCAGCCTTTTTCCGACAAAATTAAAATTCTCAAACCATCCGCACTTTGAAAAGATATATGAGGGTTCTTTTATCTTCCCCTCCAACCTTACGGAGGGAAGGAGGGAGGCTGTGGTTATTTATGGCCCTCTCGGGTACTCTGGAGTGCCCGCAGAATATAAATCCTATGGAGCTTTAAATGTAAAATAAGACTTCATTTTAAAATCATTCTTGGATCACACAAATTGTAGGAATTAACTGCTTATAACTTAAGTAATTTATAAGTAAATACACCGAATGAAAACGGCCTTTATATACTTTTATTTTTTATTATAAATGTCAGTTTTACGTGATTTACCGTAACACCTTTATAAGTGCACATTGTTTTGTCTCTCTAATGTTGATTTATCATAAATAATATTTATCATAAGTAATATTTGCATTGCTTTACTAACTAAAAATTATATAACTTTCAAAACTTACAAAAATATATAATATATTATAGGCTAAACCTACATAAGTTATTGTATACTATGTAGGTAAAAGATATGAATGTACGTTGCAAACAGCAGAAACTTTACGTTTGCCGTTTTACGGATTTCCGAGGTAGCGTGACTCATCTTCAAAAAATTTCATACATTTAACACCTTTGAACGTTAAAAAAACTCATCGTAAGCCCATTCACGTAACGCACGCACTGACGAGCCGTACTTCTGTGAAATTTATTTTGCCACAAGGCTTAAGCTGTATCGATTAACTAAAAGAGTACCGAGAGTTTTTTCGCCGGATTTTTCTCTAGGCCTACACCCTCTGTCTGATACCTACAGGTTGACATAAGTGATACCTTGATGATCTTATATTCCAAAATCAACGTATTTTTATTTGTTTTTTTTATCAGCATTTAATTCGAAACTATTCGATGTATATTTTGTTTTAAATGAATAATTAGGAGGTTCCTAATTAATTTGATTGATGGTGAAAAATACATTTTATATGGCATTGGTATGCTTTCTATGTACTAATTTAAACAAAAGAAAGTTTTTCACTTTTTATGTTTTCTCGTTTTTTATTATTGTTTTCCGTTGTTATGGTAAAACTTTTGTATGAAACTTAAGAAATTATCTTAATCATAAAATATGTATTAAATTAATTAAATAATGCATAAAAATATGTTACAGCAGAGTAGTAACATAATATTATATAACTGACTAAAAGAAGAATCTATATCCTAGCATGTGATGAAATTTCAATAAGAAAATAATATAATAGCCTTGACTTCGAGACGAGACATATAAAGTAGAAGAAACATCGACAGAAATTAGACGTTGGTTTAAACGTTCCTTTAAGAGACATAAAAGAAGCTTAAATATAAAACTGCAATGATATTTATTCTAAGTCAAACATAATATGTGTCTCATCTATATCGGCGATTATTCATTTACTTTATGATAAGACATCATCGTTGCAAGCAGATTTAAATTTTACAAGTTTCTTTAAGGCTGAAAGAACTTCAATATATTGTACATAGTAATTAATAACAACCCGCTAGAGCCTATAAGTTAGAACATACAAGTCCATGACGTGGCACAATCCCTCAATAAACGACAGGTCGAGGGACGATTATAGCGTGAATTTATGTGAAGATACCTTTGCGTGCTCACGCTGATAGCGAACCTTACTTAAATAATATTCAACAAGCACCAAGTGTGGACCTGATAAAAAAATTGTTTTATTTTTTACGAAAAAATACTAGCGACTTTGGAGTTACATTTTGTGTACACTAAGAGTATGTTGATATGTAATAATATTATTGATATAATATAATAATATAATACCTATTACATACAAAAAATAATCGATACTTTAATTACAAATTGTGGCAACTCTATGCTGCACACATTTTTTTCTTACAAGTCTACGGTAACACCACGAACACTAGAATACAAAAAATCAGTAATATCTAACAAAAATAAAAAGTGTTATGAAAATAAATAAATATAAATTGAATAACGTTTACTGAAAGACTAAACCGAACGTTATAACTCAGGCGGCAAATTGTTGTCGAGCTGAGTTCTAATTTATCGACCCTATAATTACGAAAACTACACCTTATCTCACATGCATAAAGTTTAAATTTCAATAGCGACAATTTGTTGCTGTGTAATATTTTGTGATTTAGTTTTAATTAGCAGTTTCTAAATTCTAGGAAATCCGGAGTCACTAATATTATGAAGGTATATTTCTGTTCAAACCTTTGTTCTTGATATACATTTTATTTACAAGTTCAAAATTGAATTGAATTTATAATATACCAACAACTTAACTGTTAGTAAATGTAGGAATATTGATAAAATAACGTATTTACATTCAAAAATGTTGTCTTTTTGATAAACCGAAAATTTGTTGAAAAGATCTTACGATGTTTAACTTGGTGATGATGAAAATTATATGCAATGGTTATTTTAATATCTTAGATTTAAAATTGATTGCATTGAAAAATGATTGCACGATCGAATTGAGATTGAATTGGCCCATTTCAACTATAGTTATTACATACTTATTACATAATTATTTTGACATATAGCGCACATGTCAATTATGTTGAATGAAAAATACCTAAGCTTAAGTTACTCGCTAATATTGTTGTTAATAATAATTAGTTAATAATAATAGGCTAGATTGTAATTCATGTGAAGTCGCATTCTCTTTTGTGAATTTTATTGTATGAAAATAAGTCAATTATAATTAACAAAGATATTAGATAAATATCTTTGTTTACCCATCCCCTTTGACACCTAAAAAGACTGACTACTATGACTAGTCAATATACATATTATGGTTCATATTCTGTTATTAAATATATTGCTTTATATGTGGTAATTAATTTATAATTTTATTGTTCATCACTTTTTTAAACCACCGTTAAGTACATATAATAATTGGAAATACACACAACAATTTCAATTATAATACATATGACGCTTTAGGTACCGTGGCGAGAGTCTTTGTACTAGGCAAAACCATCAGTCGTCCACGCGGTCTTCAGAAATCCACGGAGCAGTGAGGTTGCTCCGTAAAACATGTGAAGTGCCCAGGAGAATTCTGGACTTCTGAAAGGAGCTGGCTTAGTTAGCAAACTTAATGCGGAAATTTTGTCAGCACTACATATGTACATACATATGTATAGAGTGGCGGGAGCATGGATAAGTATGTGTTATTACATGCACGTATAATTTAATAAAAAAATAAATTAGGCCTTTCCTCTCTTACTTTACAATAGAGTACGGCTTATGATATTAAAAAAAACTATTAAATTTAGAGATATCACTGTATGGATATCAGACAAAAATATACATTATATAATATATATGTATAAAATTCGATTATAAATAAAACAATTCCCAAAACTGTGTTAGCTTATGGAAGCTTGGTATAAAATCATGATTATCATTAAGTACGTCGAAATAGAGACATTTTAATTTAAATTCACAACCAGAATTAAGAAACATTTAACTGAATTAGCCTCCACAATCGGGAAATGGAAGCTTTTACGCCAGAACATGACCACAAGCCAATCTATTTGTCCCTGTCTTGAACGAAGGCTTCTAATGAGTTCGTGCAATTTCAATTTCGCGCAGCTGCTTTTTACTCTGATCGACATCTAGTATTCAATTGGAAGAAGTAAAATAATTATACTCTTTATTGGTTCAAGTTACATTTCAATAAATCAAATCAAAAATCATTTATTCACATAGGTAACATAATGTACACTTATGACCGTTAAAAAAAAGAAATATAAATTAAATGCTTCTAATTTTTCATTTACTGCCAGTTCTCAAATCAAGGACGTAAAACAAAAGAGAAGAACTGGCAATAAACTCTCCGCCACTCTTTTTAATCGCCATGTTTTTTCTTTAACACAACGTTTGTAAGGAGTATCTTGAGTAATAAAGAATAATAAAATAATATAAAGATTTTTCCTCTAGCAGGAGGCATGGTGAAATAGGAGCACGCACTTACACACTCGTGAGAACAACACGCAAGTACGTAGTAGAAACAACTAATATCACCGCATACACGAATTCAAGTACGACCAGTCACCACAAGTAGCACCCGTTCACGAGTATGACGCAGGGCCAGCCATCGGCCCCCTCGCACTATTTTAGGGAGAGAGACAACCCGACGTATAGACGCCGCCACAAGGAATGACCATGGTTTATAAAAAAAACGCATTACGACGATATAATTACAGCATGCAAATTTTTAGAATAATATTGTTTACATTTTAAAAATTAAAACGTTAATTTCATTTCGTACCATATTGACTATGACGTCTATAATATTATGTCTAAATGAGAAAATTATGTATATCAAGAGTGAGATTATATGCAACGAATGTTTAATAATTTATGTACTATGCCAGGATATTTTTACTATAAATAAGTTTTAGCAAAACCGACAAGAAGAAAGCAAAATATTTTTACCGCCTCACGTCAGTGGAAACACTTTACAAAAAAACCACATTAAGTATTTTTATATTTAACAGTTTGATTCAATTATTAATATAACAATGCTTTCAAATTTACTTTACACTAAAGTGTACTACTACGACTGTACCTACTATCACAGAGTACAATGTAAAGTACTTGTTTATTAGTATACTTGTACGGTTCTTGGATCATCGAGGTGCTTAAATAATGGAGGGTTTTATGTTACTCTATATTTACCGCTTACGAACAACATTAGAATATAAGCGTTACACTGAAATGTTAATTGCTATGTAACGAATAAATGCACACAGTTGAAGAGAGTGCCTACATCTGGCTATACTCTCGGGACGTAATTCCGACGATTTAGGAAATCGCCACGCTTATAAAACTAAGAAAGCCTGAGTAGGCAAAATGTACAGCAGTGGCTCGTACAAATCCACTACGAGAATAAGTCAATAATTATATAAATAAATCTATATCCCTTTAGTGAGAAGTATTAGTTATTAATAGACCAGACTCCAATTAAATCATCACTCATGAGACCATGTGAGTTCGTAGCACCACGTTTGCTACGTTTCTACGGCGGACGTAGACTATATTATACAGTCGATAGACGTTTCAACATTTAAAAATAATTCTTATTTAATACTTACGTCAATACATTTATAGACATTGGTGATCAACATTGCATGTTTGATCAATTGTGATTTTGCCTTTCCTAATTGAATGTAATAAATTATTAAATTGTTATAGCTTTCTCGGTTGTGTATTTATAAAAACAACACAAAAAAGGTATGATTAAAATATATTTGGATGAGGCCTTCAAAATTAGTTTGATTGCTCCTCGCCAAGCCATTTCTGTGAACACATGAATAAACTCAATTATTGTAAACTCGATCAAGATCATACACGTGAGTTAAATATCAAATTCAATAATTACACTTATATAAAAATGTCTTTAGTAGCGTATTATGAATGCATTTGGAATCAAAACTGTTTGATAAAAGTCGTACAAAATTGTTCAATCTAAATCGTATTAATTTAACCCTCCTAAACCCCAAAGTTCCTTTAAAATTACTGGTAAAATGCTATTCCTATAGTCCAATGATAAAAGGTTGTTAAAGTTAAAGTAATTTCAATTTAAGATAATGAATTTTTAACACACATCAGGTGACGTCAAACGTACTGTCGGAATATCATCAGAATGGATAATTAATTATTAATAATGGCCGTTTCCGATGTCTCGTATGCTGGACTTTAAATATGAATAGGACCTATTTTTGAAGACTCGTCAGATTTTGAAATAATTTTTCCTTTAATAAAATTATTTTAGGCATAAACCTCAATTTACAATACTTATAATTAGCACGAATAGGTATTTTACGTGCACAATCTACGCTTGTATATTCGGTAAAATAAAACATTAACACAAAAACCTTTTAGTAAAATTCGTAAATAAATTGGCAAATATGTGTTCCAAGTAATTTGTGTGCTTATTGATAACTGCGGTGGTACTAGAAATGCAAAGTGTGGGTCATTTCACCGGTCATTGGGTAGAAGTATCTTCTAATTATATCTATGTGAGTTTAGCCATGTCTGTAATTGAATAAATAAATAAAATCATTAAGGCGTACGATCTTTAGTTATTGAGCAGCTGTGCATATTTACTATATTCCGGAACATGTGTTCATACGCCATACCCTATGATGATTTTTGACGTGACAACGTTATCGATGGAGTTGGCTGCACACACGAAAAAACATGACGCATGCGTCAAGGACAAAAGAGAGTTTATATAGAGATAGTGAATAATTGTCAAGCTGAGATATATGTTTTACTAGAACTGAAATAGATTGACAGCGTATGACTATTCGCCAATAAATAACACTGATGAATAAATGGCATTGTAATTATCATACAACTCAAAACAGCAGACTAGTAAACCTAGATACAAACCATAAAATATCCTTAGCAATTTTCGTATCATTTATCTTGGTTTTAAAAGGATTACAGTTCGGAAAGTGTAGAACAAACACATTTATCAGAATGTAAGACATGTTCTTGCGAGGGAAAGCATAAATTTATTTCTGTACTAAAACCCGACGTTAATCCAATTCTTTCCTTTGCGCTCGTTATTTTAAGGGATTTGATAAAAACTTATGTTGTTTTGAGCTGGTTTTAATTCTCAATTGTTTATGTTATACTCTGTGGCTTAATTACTATGTATAATAATGTTGTTAATATGTTATTCTCATACTGATCTAGTTTTCGTGCAAATATATATGCCTAGTTATGATTTTAAATGTATTAAAAACATTGTAAAATCGATCTGTTTTGAGAATTTCTGAGTTTTTTTTAAATTAACAAGTTCGCAGTGGATGGCACGAGATTTAATCACTATTCAAAATGAAATCGCTACAATACATTAATTATAAATGGTTTACGTCACATCTCATTATAATTATTAATTGCACGGGAGTCAGGCTGAAGAAACATTAAATTTCATATTTATATACCTTTATACTTCACTCAATGGAAGTATTTATCCAAAGACGTATTAAGAAAGAAAAAATAATTAGTAAAAATTGGTCGCAAAGCATTACTTTTAGTTTTAATTAAGTAAAAGTAACATTTTCTTTCGATAAAACTAGCTCCCGTTTTGTCTGGCTAAAAATAACTCTGTGGCGGCACCTATATTCCTTATATAATAATAAAACTCTTAGTCGATGCTTGAGACATGATGGTTTCTTTTTGAATATAAATGTAACAGCTACAGCTGAAAATTCCAAGCTTAAAACTCAAAGTCAAATTAACTAACTTATTAATTAAGGTTACATAATGTACACTTATAAACGTCATTAAAAAAATACATTTTTAATGTTAATGCTACTCAACAACTTACTCTCCAACAAATACAAAAAATATCGCAACATATATCGCTATTTATATTTGTTCTTGCTAACTCAACAGCTAACATACATATATAATGACAGGCGCTCAATCTTCTGACGGCGCAACGTCCAAGCTTTTAGACTTGCACGGGCAGCCTCTAAACTTTAAGCTCAGCTCATATATAATTCTAAAGCAAGCTTTTGTTCCGGCGGGAAATAGCAGAGAGTTTCGTATTAAATAATTTATCTGAGTGCCTTTAGTTAACTGTGAGGCAGCGGAGGTATGGCGTAAATCTGTTTAATCACTTCGGTTTGGAGTTTAAGTTATAAGACCATGTAATTATTACATATTTTTGTTCATAGTTTATATCTATTACGTGAATTTTGATCCTTTTATTAAGGAACTTGAATAAAATATAATATTTAAAAGGTTTTTTTTAATCGCTACATATGCTTATATATATATTACGAAAAAAATAACAAAAACATAAAAAATAACTTAATAAGTTACTAAAAATAACTATCACTAAATATACTTTTTCAAATTTAAAGAAATGCGTTGTATTCTTGGGAAGCAGTACTTTCCTAGGAGTTCTAGCCTGCCTGGAGTGGCAGGTTCGATCCTTGACTGTGCAACAATGGACTTTAAAACTTTGTAAATGTTCTTTTAATTAAATAAAAATAAATCAGTGGCGCGACCTACCTTTTTAGGTCTGGGCCTCAGATCTCTGTTGCTGCTGTCATGAGCATTTTTCAATAATAGACAAGTGAAAAGCTATCTGTGTCTGACACACGCCGTCGTCCACTTTTGAGGTCTTAGGAAAGCTGGTTTTTATTTAGCGTTCGAGCGAATGTAAAATACGTACATAGACCGAAAGTTCATTGGTGCATAGCCGGGGATCGAACCTAGTACCTGAGGGTTGTAAGTCGCACGCTGAAGCCACTTTGCCAACACTGCTCTATTCTTAAAACAAAAAGTATTCGTGAAATAAGACTAAACAATACAATTAATATAAAATCCCGTTTGGTATCTTATAGCGCTTAATAGATCGAACGTATCAATTCACACACAAACAGACATGCTCTAATTAACTTAAAATGCTAACAAAAATATCAATCGAACCGGACTTCGATAGAATCCATTTAAACTCGAGTCGAAAATCTCATTCCCTGCGCGTCCCTAATTATACCCATAGAAGGACGCTTTAAAGAGACAACCCTGCCATTTCCATTTTGCTACCAAATTCAATTCTATTCCAGCTCTTATGCCTATAGATATTAAGCATACATTTAATAGGGTTGTCGATACATATAATTTTGTCGAGGCGTAATCATCTGATCCTAGGGTGGAAGTGGTAAGGGAATCCAAAATGGCGTCGGTAAGATTTCGTTCCGTTATATTAATTAAATCTTCGTAATTTATGGGCAGGATTGCGTGCCATGTGCTCGATTTGATTTATGGTTTGAAGTATTAAATCTGAATTAAGTGGTCTCGCAAATTATGTGCGTACAGGTACCTATGATTTATTGATCAGTGTTTTATATTAAAATATTTACGAAAATCCCATTGCAGAAAGTTGCTATGCGTATTATACATAAAAATATATAACAAATGATAATAATTCTGTCCCAAATAGAATGTAAGATGGAACAGAAACTGATTTGTCTTATTTAAAGATTTTTTTGATTACACTTTTTCAACGGATTGAAGCTATGGTTTATTAAAAACTTATAATTATTTTACATAATTTATAGCATCGATGACATGATTGTTAACATTGGACTATTGAACCACGACTAATTGTAAAATTGTAATATTAATATTATTAATTAAATAGAATGCTCAAAACCTAAGTTTTAATTTTCCGTAAATTTCCTCAACGTCTTAATATTTAAATATTTTACTTTAAATTGTGTGCAAACATAATTCATAAACAATTACTAAAAAGGTAACTATTTCATCTAAATAAAGTATACCTACAGTATGTTTCTAAGCAACCTCTTTTGCTGGCCTGAAAAATTAGGCCACCACCCTACACCCTTAGCGGTAACCCCCGGAATAATATCCCTCCTACGTTACGACCCTTGAGGAAAATACCCAGAAAATAGGCTCGGTTTAATTTGTTATTTAATGTTAAATTAAAAACGTTGTTCAAATGTTCCCTTGATTAATCTAGTGTATTTTTATTCCTCATCACCTTTACACAGGCTCTCTTTCGAATTCTTCTCTTATTTTATTGCTTATCCGGAGCTGGATATATTCGGTAATGAGCTGATCAGTTTTAGAGAAAGCACTGGTGCCTTGCTCGAACCTATTTCTCTGTTTTGCAGATGATTTATTTTAGAAAAAACCTTATTTGTTATCTGTATATGTTTTAATTGTATTTGGTTTTTTTTCTAACACTTATGTTTACTTCAATTGTTATACATTTGAGATGGAAGATTTTGTAAAATATGCGTAGATTTAGTACTATGTATGATGTGGTATACTTAATAAATAAATATACCTATTCTGTATTCAACAAAAAATATAACTCTCGCATCGACAATGTGAATAGAAAGTATTTCCTTTCATTTTACTGTTTTAAACTTATATACCATATAAATTGGAGATATTATTGGTTTAAAATGATAATCATGTTGTATCATGTGCCTGATACAGCAACTTTTCTGCAGTCGCCCTAACTTTACGAAGCTATGGTTGTTTCTTTTATTCCTGTTAAAAGATATAACTTATAGTGTATGTTACACTTAAACTAAACTTGGATAACCGACCTATAGCTGTGTCTATAGAACGATAGGACATCAGCCATAAGGCCTATTCCCTTTATAGGTAAGTGCAGTCGAAGATGTCAGGTGTCTCCAACAGGAGCGACCCTTCTCAAGTGACCCTAAAGCTTGACAAGCGTTAATTAATTCGCGTCGAAACCCTTGGCATAATTCAAATAAGAAACGAATTTAACTTCGTTGAGTCATCATAAATATTATTCTCTAACAAACGTATTTAAGGAGCGATCTGGTCGCCAAACTCCAAAAAAGTTCATTGTTTCCATCCATTTTTCGTTATAATTTCTTGAAGTAGGGAGAATGAAAAATATATATAGACAAGTTGAGTAGTTTATGTACCTATCCATTTTGATAGATCGATACACGATTAAAATTCGTTTGATAGAAAAAAATTCAAAGAGAGCAAATTATTGAACAAAAATTCAAATGTATCAGAAAAAAGCTGATTTTTACCAATCAATTTTCAATGAAATAAACGCAAATTTGTGTGCAATTGTACGGGAATACTACTTTATGAACCTATTTGAAGCAGTTAGGAATTGAAACGGTCTAAATTTCCGCCATAGAAACTGTAGGGCCTAAAAAACTTATATCGTGCGAACTGAGTGTTATGGACTGAAATGGACACAAAGTATCGCTTTCCGTGAGCTTTGCACTTCACTTGCATTCAGGATTGTTTTTATTTACGCAATTCACGTTGCGTCCCACTCGTGTTGCTTTTAGACAGTCCTTAGAGATAAATTGCGGGAGTTTTTCGGTCATAATTCTATTCAATGGAAATATTAAATAACTTCCGACATTGGAAACATTTGCGGTAACTATTTTTAAAAAGGCAAAATCTACAACAAAATATAAATATAATATAAAGCGATAAGGCCGACAGTTGCCCTCCTTTTAATTTAAATATTCAATTTTTATATAGTATTGTAACGAAATGTTAATAAATAAATAAAATATCCAAAAATACTACTATACTGTACTATAATATATATAATACTGGAAGAAACTTACTATTTATTAGTTAAGTTACCTTTCCTTACATTATATTTATTGTATATCAACGTAGTTATATAAGAAGATTATAGACAAAGTTGTAATAAAATCATAACTATATAAAAACTCAAAGGAATTCCGACTTGACCCATTGCGGTTAGCTAAATAGCGTTAGATGAAATTGCAAAACTCTATAATAACGATTTACTAAAACTTTCCACGTACAAGTAAAAAACAGCGCAGTTGCAAATTTGTGTAAGCCGTCTGATATACCAAACACACAAATACTACATTTAGTTTAAATCAAAGAAAGTTTATTTCATACTAGATAACTATTTAAATTTAAAGCAGTACTTTAATGAATTAAGGGCTAATTACCACTCGAAACATTTCTACCGTTGTATTAATTTTACTTTAGACACTAACAAACTATAAATTAAAATATTTCGGGCACAATCATTTCTAGAGCGGATCTCCCATTTCGCTCCCTTTTTCGGTTCAAAAGGCTTCAAACCCGGTAGTAAAATTTGTGGGGTTTTAACCACAATCACCACCCCACCCAGGGATTATACACAGAAGATAGTTAAGCCTGTCCTGAATTTTAATTCGTCAATAAAAAGCCTTTGTCCCTTGCAAAAGGGTTGTTTTTGTTATCTTGAGGATTGGCTAATTTGACAATAACAAAAGGACCCCCGCTGGGAGTTACGGAGAGATAATCAACGTTTTTTGGAATTGTATAACGCTCGTAATTTGTAAAGGTAATGTATGGAATTGCGTATTATTCTTGACGTCTCTGTGTAGGTAAGGTTTTCTAATTAGATTTTTGGAGCCTGAAAATGAAAATCATGTTTGACTCATATTGAAGTCTGTATCTCATTTTTAATAGTACTGGAATTCCACCACTTAAGGGAATATAAAGTTATTATTATGTTTGTTTATACTATCGAGATTACTTTAAGAGTACTTTTGTTTATACAAAGATTAATTTTGTTATATTATATAAAATATGATGCGCTGCAAATCGTTGTCATCCCGTAAATATATAGGAATAGTACTAAGAAGCTCAGTGATTTATTACATATATGAATACAATTTTTTACCTAGAAGCTATGAACTAAGTTTTTCCTCGAATAAATCATGATGACAGAGTTAGCAATTAAATATATGATTGTAGTCGAGTCACTGGTTCTAGTACAAAAACGGTTCGGTAGTTGGCCGAACAATTTTAAGGAAAGCACTGTTAAATACTCATCTCATACCTTATTCGCTGTTTGGTGTTATTTTTTATGTATATAATATATATGGATATTTTAGAAAAGATAGCAACATTATTTTTATTATTTATTTATTTAATAATACTTCGTTGCAATAACATAATAAACTTGACAAAATTAAATGAAAAGAAAACAACTGGCGGCCTTATGGCGAGCGATCTCTTCCAGACAACCACTTATGTATGATCTTTGACCAGGATTCCCGTGTTTTCTCGCTATGGCATAAATAGGGCACCGCATGCGAAAAATGGCATACAATCTCGTTTTATAGAAGACGTAAAACCTCATACGAGGGGAGTAATTTCGGTCCTTCGTATGTAATGAGGGTGTGTGGGGAAGGGATTAGAAGGGTGCGTCTTGCAAACGACTCTGCGTGCCTGGCCGCGGGCGGAGGCGATTTGTCCCAACGCACCCCAGAATGTGGCTCGCAAACTGTTTTTGACATTAGGTATATATTGGAAACATTAATTTACTAAATATAATGTAAAACTAAATGGCTTTAGTATTTTTGTATCGATCGCTTTTTGTGTTGTGTTTACGATGTGATATGCCTGCCGTGTGTTAAACTATTGAATAAAAATTGTACATTGCCCTTGGTATCTCCATACCCTGTCATACCGTAGTCGATACCGAAATAATTAGACACAGATTCAATAAGAAGAACTATGTATATGTTCATAATATCGTTAAAAAATATAAATATAATGGCCGCTGTGTAACTGGAACTTTTGGAAACACTGTACGCATGTTTACGTCGTAAAAGGTTGAGGGAGATGGGCCTTACCCCGCAATACATATTCCGCTAAGCGTGGGGGCCCCCCACGGTCCAAATTTATAACATATGGGCCTGAATAGATCACTTGAGATCAGATGTACGGAGTTATACCTACATAGATATGGTGGCGTTCCCTTTAAGGGTTCTACTCAACATTAGTTTGAATATCTGCGACCTTCTGTGAACTTTCCATCATCCATAATGTGGTCCAGGATTCATTATTTTCTTCTCCTACAACTCTAATATATCAAAATAGATATCGTCATAGATCATAATTTGGGTAATGTTAGAGTCTATAAGGGAAACCCGTAGTGGCATTTAATGTCGCACGAATATACCTACCTATTCCGTTATTGATAACATTGTGTGTATCTCACCGGCCATACAATTCGCAAATGATACCTTGGAGAAATTGATCGTGGTTAGTTAAACGGAAGGTAAAAGATCACGTGGTCGTTCACCAACCACATGGACCAAATAAAGACTCATTCCAGTGGAGAAAGAAAAGGCTGTAGGAGACCTTTACCCGCGATGGTGTTACGATCAGAGGTACTGAAGGAAATTATAATATCAAGTATCAATATATGTAAACATTTGAAATAAACTTCATGATTATTATTATTTGACAGCAAACCCAAAAATAATATTAAAAAAAGGTCTTTTATATGCTAATTCTCTTACAAGTTTTAGCATTTATTCTCCGCTAGTTTCAAAACCCGAAGTAACGTATTTCTGCATTATCTATTTATTTCAATTACCTACCCCTCTAACACGCAACACGCGTGCCAACGACCCAACCGGTTCAAGGCATTCAGCTCCAGAAACACCCTTAGCTAAAAAGCGATATCAACTTTTAATCAAAAGTGTAGCAAAAAATACCAACGTGTAAATAAATATTTAAAATCATGAGCGCTCATTGTGAAAGTGATAATGACATTGAAAATTAAAACTCAATGCATTCGTCCCATTGACCGACGAGCACTCGTACACGAAAAAAAAAATCAACAACGCTACCCAATAAAAACGTAAAATTCCGACACTGACATTATCCTATTACGTCATCATTCCATTCATGAAAACGAATCGCGAAAAAACAATCACATCGAAACACGTGTAAGCGGCGCTATTAAATTGCGGGCGTCGAAAAATATTAATTAATAATTAACTCGCCGGTGGCGAATTAAAATATTTTTATTGGCGCGAAAAGGCGAAAAGTTGGGGAGTTAATTCGGTGGCCGCGGTGGCATTGTTTGTGGGACGCTTGCATAAAAAACAGGAACAAGCCTGTGGGGAAAATAATAAAAAAGCACACCGATCCGCGTGGAGCACGGCGTGATTTAAAAATAAAAAATGTCGGATGTTCGTAATGAAATCGAAAGGCGGTTCGTCGATAGCCAACGGGAAAAAAGTAAAAGAGGCACGGCACTTTCACGCGCGAGGATTTCGGCCTTTTTGGCATCGTGTACGCGGCCTCATGCCGCTTGTGTTTTAACGGGTTAATAAGAAAATGATAGCGCCTTGTTTGAGCACTACTTGGACCGATTGGTTCCTTTATTCGACAGTCTGACTAATCTACATCACTTCCCTGATATCTTCTCTAAAAACCCACCAAAGTAATAAATTAATATTATGAATAAAATCCATTCTAATTTTAATAAACTGTGGTTTCTTAAATTCGTTTTCGTAATCGGCTATTAATTTTGATTAAAATACTAATTAACCGTCGGCAGTGCCACCCTAAATTGTCCGCTTTGCATCCCATTTAAAAGATTAGGCAGCTCGCTTAAAAAATGTTCTATGAAAAGCGTTTAATGGTGACTATTTTTTATATAAGTACTGAATAGTATTTTTTGTACAGATTCGCACACTCTAAATAAACTGTATACAAAAAAAAACAACTCTTTACATAGCTTTTGACTAAATGTACATCTATATAGGAAAACGATCTATCCCTGCACATATATCAGAAACACTCGAGTACTATATATCTAACCGTTGTTAGACAAACTTCATCAGACCAATTCAGCCTATTCTGACTTCTATCGGATGAATTTATATCGTACAAACTCTCGCACACTTCGTCCCACTCCAAACAACTTCAGGAATATTTTTAGTAATATATATATCGTAGCCAACTAGCTTACTCGTCAGCCGTCAGGCCATTGGTTAAACGGCTAGGCTGTTAATTGTACGGCAGAATAATACATAATGTATGCACATTCTAGTAGTAACTTGCCTTGCCTAATCTTATAAGCTATCTTTATAGACTCCTAAACTACCGAACCGATATCAATCAAATTTGCACACCGTATGCAGGTTGATCTAACTTAAAAGATAGGATAGCTTACATCTCATTTTAAACTCACAATATTATTTTATTGCTAATATTTGTTTATTATTTCATACAATTCTAACAGATGGCGCTGTGTTAAAAGTACCACCGTTTCACATAAGTTCTCCTACCGTTTCCCTTGAATTGATTACTACTATGTAATATAACAAAAACCTTAGCCTTAGCAACGCTTGGCCGAGTATGCTAGTATCAAAATAAGATCAGAGTGAGTGTGGCAGAGAAAGAAAGACACTAGAATAATTGCAGTGGAAATGATAGCGTTAAGAAGTATGTGTGTAACATTAGATGGTAGGATAAGTAATAGTGTGATACGTGACAAGTGAGGGTTAAAAGGATGTAATGAACTGTATACGAAAGGGAATCCTTAGGTATGGGTATGAGAATGAGAAGCGGTTAACAAGAAGGATATACATGGCAACCGTGGGTGGTGACATCGGATTGGGAATGAAATAACTAATAACAGAACAATGCCTTGTCATGTCATGCTTTGACCAAATCTCTTCTGTACTAGAGAAGGGACAAGTTAGAAGTATCAATACCGACGAGCTGGCATCCTGAATCACGAAAGTGGATGAAGCGAGAGCGGTGCGTCAAGACCGTAGCAAGTGGAGCTCCGTGGTCCCTGTCTCCCCCTTCTTTGGCTTCGAACCTAATGTACAATAGCGTAAACTGACTTTAAACAAAAATAAATTGACAAAGAGAATCCTACTAAATCCTACTAAAATTATAATGTCGAAAAAACGGCTGTTTTCCTTTAAAAGTCTCGCTTAATTAAACGCTAACAAAGAAAAATCTAGATTAGGTACCTACATATAGAAAATTCCGCTATTATTCCGTAATGAAAATACGAATTTGAAGGAAAATTTCAAAAGGGTCTCATTATACTTTAGCACCCCCGTAATATAATAACCCTCCCCCACCCGAGGTTATAAAGGATGGCCCTACGAAATATTCTTTCAACAAAATTCACCTCCGACCCTTCTAAACAAAAAAGAAATCGCTGCATCACGATCATTTTTAATTTTAGGCGTAACGACGCTATTCTGGATATTAAACGTCCGCCATTAAGCGTCCCTTATCTGCCGGAATCTTGCGCGGTTAATGGTTAGGAAAGAACTCTGAAAAATGCTTTAGATTACCGACTTTTTGGCGGGAATTTTACAAATTTGTGTCGTGTAATATTCCTGCGAAACTTCTATTATTTAATGTCCTATTACTTTGGATAATCGCAATTATCACAGATACATCGTCTCATACACAATACAGACGCAGCAACGTGTCTGCTTATAAGTTAAAAATCACTTAGTTATAAATTATAAACCAGCGTTTAATAAAACCCCGAATTCCATAGCACAAATTAGATTTCCGTAAAATTTTGCTTCACTTCAAATTGTACGAATAGAATTTATAATAAACGTATTTATCTGTCCGTTTAAAATGTAAATCAATCAAAATTTGAATAAATAAATACCTGCATACTAAATATTTTTATATTAATGAAATAGCATATTGCTTGTTAATTGAACGTGTAGAAACTAAATCGAACTGTGTCGTTATATTTGTGTTTCATAAAATAATTTTAACAAAGAATACACATGTTCATATAATATTTTGCAGAGCAAATCGAAAGTTATTCGAATTTCGAATTTGCGTGTTCTATAATTAAAATAGAATGTTCTCGTAAAATATTTGAAGTGGAACACAAAACATTATGCTTATATAATAACTACGAATGAATGATGGACAGGTTTTTAGAATATAATAAATACAAATCAAATGTTGTTATAACATACGTCCGGCGTTTTTGCCGCGCACCACTGCCGGAACCAGCAATTTGACTGAGGGTCTTCCAAGAAAAGAGCCTAAGTAAAAGGCCGTCAACCTACTCTCCAGCCCTCTAACATTGAATATCCATGGCCGGCGATATCACTTAACATCAAGTGAGCCTCCTAGTAACAGTAACAAGTAACATTAAAAAAAAACTAAAAAAAAACGGTGGCTGAAATATTATTTCAATATTAGTAATAATTAATGACTTACAAATAACGCACACATCGTAATACCTAATCTCAGAGAACTAGATGGAAACAAACTCAAGACAATTTCATTATGTAATAGTTTAAGTGAGTTTAATAAAAATCAAATTAAACCGCTAGAATGCTAATCACGCTGTTTGGCTACACCCACTACTCATTAATATTAATTTGTATGATTTGCATATATTTTTCCCCCAGTCACGAAAAACACTAGATGATGTAGGCCTGGTAAATGGCGCGCGAGAAATTCCACGTACAAAATGTTGGTAAATTGAGCATGATTGGGGGACCTACGTACATTTTGTGTGAAACTTTTTGTCCTGCATTCGAAATTTAAATTTTTACAAAACACATTCATAGATAGTTTCATATGAATTATTCTCTTCTTTTTGTTGAGGACTTCCGGGAAAGAAAGGTGGAGATAAAAAAAAATGTGGAGTGTCTTAGAGAAGGCTTTAATCCATATCCTAACTATCGATGTCTGGTTACTGCTATCTGATTTTGTGTTTGTGTTTTAATGGAACAAAATATATCTATAATATATTTGTTACCGTCATTTGCCGCGCTATCCGATTTCGATGTCTTAAAGCAGTTTCTTTTACAATTCCAGCTATAACAGCGAACCGGACAGAATTTCAACCAGGGGTGGATCTATTTAAGAGCTTTTTAAGCTGCAGCGCAAGACCCCGACGATAAAAGCCTAGTCCCCACAATATTTGAATTAAAAATAATATGTAAAAATGTTAAAAATCCAATCATACTGTTTAAATCCCTGAGATCAATCACCTCATGTGCGATGCGCGATCAAGGAATTACCCGTCGTTTCTTTTTGGTCGGTGTATTTTTACGCGTGTGCGTCTGTTACGCGGTACTTCCCCGTAATAACCCGGAGCCTCCACAAATTCATGATCCAATGATTTCAACTGCATTTCTTTAATTGTGATCTAATTAAAAAACTAACGAGCTTAGGCTAGGTATATAAACACAGTTGTTATGCAAAAAAAACCTATTCCATCTCCAGCTTAATTACTAGTAAACAAGCGCAGAGGTTCTAAAATGTGGCGATTATTTGCCCCAAACCCGTTTTGTTTACCCACTCACTAATTGATGGCTGCCGTTTATTCTGGCCCGCTTTTTACCTACACTTAATGGCCTCTTCCGAGTGAAATATCTTTCCTTTCCAACCCTTTCCCCCTCGTGTCAGTTTCGGTTTATCGATTATATTAAATTACTGTTTACAGAGGAATATATATGTTTACTGATATATGTTTGTTGTTTCATTATAATACACAGAACATGGTGAGATAACACTAATGCCGTACAGTTTCTAGGCAGATCTCGGTCGATGCCTTTGTAGTATGTATTTTAAGTCGACATTTCTACAAATGACGGTTAAAAATGCTATGAGCAGTTTAACACGCATCTGGCAAGATAAGAACGTCTCAAAAACAAGTAAGATTTGGTGATGGAGATGGATGCTTCGCATACCATAGACCGATATAAGAACAAACTCAAATCTGGGATCAACTTTAAGTTCGTACGAGACTCAACAAGAATAGTCTCTTCTCTTCATAGCGCCCGTCGCGTACCAGATAACCTGGACAAGCTGGTCGTCGGCAAGGTGGAAGGCTAAGGACCACAAGACACATCCCCAACCCGATGGTGTAACCAAGTCACTATTTTCACAGGGCTACCCAAAAGACCAAACAAATTATATGAAAAAGAGCGCTTTTCATAACAAGCAGACTCGCTGACGGGCGCTAGTCATATTAAATATAACTTCGTTACGCAAAGATCCCTTTTCACGCACCCGTCGAGCTATGTATAATGTGTCTAAAATTTACATGTGTCGACTTAACTCCCCACCGGGTGATTGATGATGCTTTAGGAAATTGTATTAGGGACACTGAAAGCTATATATAGCGATATCTACAGAATTTTAATGCGTACATCCTTATAAAACATTATCAGTGGTAGTGTCTGTTACCATGGTTACGTTTACATAAAAAATGCCATGGTAACAAGTTTTTATAAAAGGTGTTTAACTCTTAAAAAATAATTATAATACGAATAAATATGAAGTTATCAAATAATTGTTATTTATTTTAAAGAGTATCACACATTACAGTACTTATATTATCTCAATTAAATTCACTTTAAAGGGTAGTACAAAAGTGTTATAGAGATGCAATGTTTGCGTTACCGGCTTTTAAATTATTCTAATACCAAAAATGTAAGTTCTATGTTCAAATAATTACATCCTAATACCCTATTTAACGGAAGGCACACCTAGACATCAATCAATATAATGTATCATTTAGTAATGGGAAAATTGCTCAATGGACCACGTAATTTTATTATGTATCTAAACAAACTACTAACGTTATGTAAATATAGGTTGATACTAATTCATTGCGTGCTACATTACATTAACTACCTGCCTTGGTGAAGAAAATTCAATCGCGGCAGTAATGTATATCTAATTCCTAAACTAACGCTTGGGGTAAGTAACAGGTTTTGATGCTGTAATACCTGATTAGGTTGCCTACATAATATTATCAATATGTATTAGACTAGGTTAGAATGTAGTGTTAGCAAAAAAACAAACACTAGTTTTACTAAATTTAACGCAAAGTTTTTCTAGTGTAATCTGTCGACATCTAGTTAGCATGTGTCACATACATTTCTGTGTCCGTTCCTGTTTCTTTTTTCCTTGACTGACTTATGCCTGAAGTTGCCATGTTATCGATTTTTGAATCAAAGAGTAAAAGACGAGTCTAGCGCGAGATGGTTCCTATGATTTGCCTATTTTGCCTATATGTCGTCAGCTGATCGCTTTTAAGTTGAGAAAAGTTAGACTGAGTACTTGAAAATTTTGGTATCATATCGCTAAAGCGTTGAACAAAATAAATATAAAGCAGGTGCCACTGATCTAGAGATTTTACTTAAATTATACATAACAAAAACAATTTTACTAAAGGTATAGCCTACATAGATGTATAAAACATACAAAAAACTTATACGATAAAATACGTTGAAGTAAATAATGCGGGTATGTTGTGTTGTGTGTAAATGAGGGTATGTAGTATTTATTATGTATTATATACGTTACAGTGTGTATGCTAAGTGGCGCTATAGATATTGTTAATCCAAAATATAAATCACTACATTTTTGATTGGAAACATTTTATAATCTTCACCAGAGCCTTAAAACTGATTCATTTAACAAAAGAAAAACAAAATCTCTTGTCTTTTCGTTAAGTAATAAATTCTATGACTTAATTTGCTGACGCTACGCCTGACGTCTCACGCTCGTACGTTAATAGTGACGTCAACATATTGGCCACTTTCCCTGTTACCTAGTTTGCGGTCACATACCATGTTTAGGCGCCGTGATCGATAATTATTACTATAGTGTACATTATGTTTGATTGATAGGGGAATCACACAGGTTGGTTTAATGAAATTCTCTAGTATTTCAGGAATACGACCTTCAACGAAATATCTTTAAGAATTATTAAAAGGCACCAACCTGTTTTTTGGCAATGGCGTGATTACAAAAAGTTCTCACACCAAATTCGTCAGTGTTGTTTCGTTATGAGTACTTCTGGGTTTTTATAGACGGCATTACAGAATATTCGTCGTCCTCTACATATAATAACCATTTCGTCATACCTTTGTAATGGGTACATATAAAAAACCTACTGAGTGATTTTCAGACGAGAGATACAAAATATTCACCACGCAAACACATTTAATTAACATGATAACTCATAACAAATATTATCTAGTATTCCATGTTAGTTTAAATGAAAACCCGTCTTTAGTGAGCACGCAGGGGTCCCGGTAACTCAGAGAAGCTTGTGGTGACCGATGACTAAAGAAGAACACGGCTAGAGAAGAAGAATAGAACTCTGTTTTTAATCTTAGTAAATTACTCTGCCGTTTTACCGACAGGTTAGGCTTATATTTAAAACAGTGCACCTGAAATTTAGCAAAATAAAAAGAAAGCCAACCCTATTTATATAATAATAAGAAATACAGACACACAAATTGAACCACAAAAGTATTATGTAGAAATCAATGTCCAAACCAATCTTCTGACCGAAACTCCAACAACGAACTAATTGTTTCCAGTTAAATCGTTAGGTATCCATTACGTCTTCCCATTGTTCCCATCACAATTCAATCCAGCGGCAATCCTCTTAGACTATAGCTTCTTGGTAGGGCACCTGTTGCTTTGTGTTCTCTGAATCGTTACTAGGTAACAATTTGCTGTTCATACCGCAGTATGCAATTTGCACAAGATAGATATTCTAGGACCTTTAACGATATACGCAGCTAGATTTTGATTATCAAATTTATCACTTTAAATTTAAAATTTCTCGTCTAACTTAAGATAAATAATTGCTAAAGAGCATACATTTTATGTAGATATATAAAATGTATGCTCTTTAGCAATGCTCTTTAGCAATACATTTTATACAATAAGTAACAACTCATTGTATGTTCGCAAAGTGAGTTTACAGTAGCGGTGTATCTTATTTTTTTCTGCACTGATACTATTACTGTATGGATAGTATATGTATTTTGTATAAATAAATAAACTGATAGCTATTTGTGCTAGTTATGTATTGTATTTGATATATTACTGTTATCTATAATAATAATAAAGCCACTTATATAGTATTTACAATTAACTTTACATATCAAATGAGTATTAGTTTTGTTATTACATATTTGGTATACTAGGTATGTAATAACAAAACTAATTTTATTTTAGGCATAGGTTTTGGACCCCGTTTGGTTTACGAAACTTCTATTCAAATATTTTTTTTGGTCTATCTCTTCCTAAAGGTCCCTCATCTGACCTCAACGATCTATCTATTAACATTTCTTTGTTAGGTTTTATTTATAAGATTTCTTCAACCGTTTTATGATATTTATCCTCACCAGACTGCCAAGAAAACCTATGTCTCATTAAAAATTCAATGCTGCTTGAAGCGGCATTGAATTATATTACAGCCTATTATTTTTACAGTCTCAGACATCAGTATACAATATGTTGAACCGCCTTCTGTACCTGACATCGTCGTGTTATTAGATGTAACGCAAACTTTATAAGACTTCTTCTAAAACTTTCGATCCCTTCACTTTACGAATGTCAATTGCGCTCATAGACAAAAAGTCAACCTCAAGAATGACAGTCGCATGCTGGTGTTACTAGGCCAATACTGCACTTCACAATGCCCAGTATTTCCATTAAATAATCTGCGTTCTCTATAATTTTGATAAACCAATCCAAATACAAAGCCTTGAAAGCGAATATTAATTATTAACCTAAATACTTATGAAAGCCCACTATTTAGCTCCAATATTGCTTGTCACATATGACCTCTAATACATAGGCCATTCACCTAGCCTAATCACTCTATTACCTAGCTAACACATCCTCACAAACGAACACAGCGCCGGCGTTACATTTTAGATTTTCTATTAAGTCATCTTTAATAATGTAAAACGGGTAAATATGTTTTTTTACTATCATTACATTATCTTTAAATGTTTAATATATCTCCCCACAGAAGTTATAGATTAATGCGGGCCAATGCTTTAAAGAGGTAGGTGAATAAATGTTTAAAAGCAAATTCTTTATACCGTGAGAAAGTATGTCGAACATAAGTTTTGACAATTTTAATTTAATTTATTTAATTATAATTAAGTCTTATTATTAATATGACATCATAATAATTATTATGAAATTTGCATGCCTATTGTTACATGGTGATGCGAATTTTTTGTGTATTGAGAATTGATTACGATTTATAATTTATTCTACAAAACATATTATGACATAAGGTTAAATATCAAACTAAGCAATGATTGTGTTTAACGTTATCGGAGAAATTTTAAATAAATAGTAGTTAAATACCCTAGCTGCTAGCCTTCCACTTAAAGCTTAAACTATTCAAGTAACTGTCTACGTCGAATCCTCTATGTTTCCTTTTTTTATAGTCCCATTTACTGTTTTCAAATTTCTTAATTACCTTGCTTTTTTCCAGTAGTTTCGTCAAAGTAATATTATGACTTATGTAGCACTTCTTGCTCTCACCTAAATAATAATTAGGTAATAAAAATAGATAAGTTAGTTTCTCTTTTATCACACTGATTATTACTAGAGAGAACTATAAATAAATAAATAGACCTAAAACCTAATTAACTTTTACAAAGTAAGTTTCACGTACATTTTATTAATCAAAGAAACATCTGTGACCACGACTTGTATCGCTACAGCCACGGGATGATAGTTATTAATAATTTCATACAAAGGTGAATTAGAAATTCTTGATGCTTGCAAGCCCGGCCCTGTTCCTAGCTATGTCTATCGTGGTTGAAATAGCACTCTCACTATCGCCGATGGCATCCTACGCAATAGCTATTTGTATTTAGACTAGGTCAAGAACGCCTTTCCCTGTCTTTGATGTTTCATCAACAACGTATAAACAATCATAATATCTTAAATATAGGTTTTTTATTTAATTGAAAATAAGTAAATATGAACTACGCCTTGTATAGTAAGCAGTAGTAGGTTCAATCCCCAATGGGACTTTCTGTCTATGTTCGTATATATCGAGCGTAAGCAAACCGTATTTCCTTAGACGGCATGTCACATGAGGCTGATCGACTTGTCTATTAGATTGAAGATCATGAAACAGACACAGAAATGTCAGGCCTAAAAATATTGTAGGTCCCCTGGATATACTAACCCACAAAAATGTTGTAATAAACTATTAAAGAACTTCAAGAACTCTTTTTTCATAAACATACATCTACTGGTGTTTAATTGATGTTATATACTACGAATTAAAGTGAATAAATACGCTGCGTATTTAGCTTTTTCGTACACCAATGGCTGGGCTACCTAAATTATGTCATGGCCTTCCAACGCTTGCTGGCTTTCCTATTCTTTAACCAGAAGATTGAAATGTATTAAACACATTTACTGAATCATTTAAATATGGGTCAATATTATATAGCTAATAACTAAATAAGAGTTTTAAGTTAACTGTTATTAATAATTACTCTAGGAGTGTTATTTACTTAACATATTACGAAGGTGCGTTCTGTTTTTAATAGAACAGGGAGCAAAATCGCAAGAGGCTAGCTGATGTTAAGTGATACCACTACCTCTTAACACTCCCACTGCAAATAAAAAAAACGCGCCGCATTGTTAATTTATCTTTCATGTAAATAGTAAAAAAATGTGAATTGAACAAATTTTGATGGATCTGTAATATTTTATAACATAATAAATTCCATATAATATGAAAATTAAATAAAAGTTTATTAATTTTTGAAACGATTTTGGATTTGAATTCCTAAAGTTTCAAGGAATATATTACCTCGTACGTTAGATGTTTGATTCTCTTATTAGAAGTGATTAAGAACAAATCACATTAAATTCAAACTTGGTAATAATTACTGTAAAACATAAGTTTTGCTGCGATAGTCTTTTGCTTTTAGATTTACTTAACAATGAAAAAGAAAACATATTTATCCTTATCTACCTACCACCTAATTATTAATCCCTTGATCATTGACAGTTACATTTATTTTCATAATTTCAAAGCTATATGTTATATCCCGACGGCAATTTCGCTCACATTGTAAATACGTCCCATCCCGTAATAATTTGCCCAAAAATTATATCTAAAGAAGCCCCTATAGAACCCATCTATGCCTAAAGAAAATTATCACGCATGGGATTATCGACCGTTGCCGAAAAACGAAGGCGTTTCCTAGCAACCGAGCTTAACCCTTCAGATGCCGCGAGGCGCTTACTTTGCGGCGAGGGACGCCACGGGGGACAAAACCCCCGTTTTTCGGCATTGATCCGGACCTTACCGCGCCTGCGTGCTGAACGAAAAACGAACCGAGAAAAGCAAGGTCACGGGACTACAGGTTCTTTTTTCCAATTCGAATATTGAATGGAGATCATAGGTTCGGAATGTGTCGACTTAGGCATACGTTTCTTTGTGAATTAGGTTGTAGTTGTCTGGTTCTAGCTAAGACTAGAAATAGCACCCATATAATGAGGCAACACTACGCTGTCTATGACCAACCATGGGCACTTTTACTTACTAATTACTACCAGTATGTAGTTAGTCCGATTTGCAGAACATATAGGACATTAGAACTATGGTCTAACAACGATAGTATCTCCTATATATTTAGTAATAGGTTGATTGATTTTAAAGAAAGCATTGTTAATTGCCTATCTTAGACCTAATCCGCTGATTTACTGGTATTTTTTCTCTTTAAATAAGCAAAAACGTACTAGACTATATATATATATGTTTATTTTATTATTTTTATAGTTTGAAACATTTATGTGTACCAAAACTGTCACATATTTTAGATTTGTTTAGATGAAAGATTTGTATATATTTAAGTATATTTGTAACGAATTGGCTCCAAAAGTATTGGACCGATTTTCAAAATTCTTACACCATCTGAATGCTACATTATCAGTGATTAAAAAAAGAATGTTAATATGTGAAAGCGTACGAAGCCGGGACGGGCCGCTAGTTTTAGATAAATTAGCTAGTAAAAAAATACCATATATAAGGATAATACATGATGTGGTAAACTTCAATAAATATATAAAATAACTTATAGAAAAACAAAAAATGCTTATGATAAAAACTTGCTTTGTTATACGCATAAAAATGCATTCTAATGGCCAACCAAGCGATATACTTAAGAACATATCAAACGACTGAATCGTTAATATGTCAGCGACGGCCAAATTTGATTAGTTACAATTATAGAACAAGGACCCAAGAACAAATTACACACCTAATAATATATATTAAAATACAATCGGCTTTGTCAGTACGCAATTGAATTGGAAAGTGAATTATCTAATAAATTAGTGGCCGTCAGTTAGACCGTTCGGTGTGGGAAGGAGTTGAACGCTAACTAATCGTTTTGTCGTTTTCAATTAACCAATAATTGTGACATTAAACGGTATAAATTTGTAACTGAAATGTGAACAATCCAACGAAAATCGCAATGGAAATCTTCGGTGTAAATAGACGAGAAATAGATGTTTATTTGTAACGCTTGCAGATTGGGTTTTGATAAATTTGATTGTATATACCAGTAGGCGATCAGCCTGTGCTCAAGACATTTGCTCTCACATCACACATAGTACATGGAAAATACTCAGATACTTATGAATATATGTAATTAAAAGGATATAAATGTGTCAATAACATGACAACATAAGAAGGCGCAGCACTAGTCAGATACATGAACCTTCCTCACAATCGAGTAATCCGCAATATCACAGCACACAACCTTTGGATTCTTTGTATTGAACAAAATGGCATGGGTCATTTTGTGTCTATGGCAGTTTCCTTGCGGTACTTTTTCCTCGCAAGTAAATGTCTATATAGAAAAAAACATTGTTGCATCGGAATTCAACGCATGCGACTGATTTAAACCATTAGCCCGCTTGTTCTTTCATTCTATTAGATATCTAATATATATGTGTGTTATTTATGTATTGTTAACTTCTGAAAACGTTACTGTGCTGACAGAGCTCGCTTAGCACACATCTCAGCCACACTTAAATACAGAGTACCTACGTATATTATTTTAACATGCTGGCAATTGCATGTTAAGACATCTAATTACGTTTCAACATATATTTCATATATAATTAATATTAAACATTGTTTTTACATAGTACCTTAATATTCTATACTGAATTATAATTATACGTGAAGACTAACCAACCCAAGAATCGCCCGTACTCAAACAAATGTTTATTTACTGTGTATCAATGGAGGTATAATAATAAAAATAACGTTTCAAAAAAATCCGTTTCACAAAATGCTTCCCAAACTGCTTAAAAACACAAAACAAATCAACTATTTATAATATTAACTGCTCCAAAACAGCGTTCGCGATGTCGCGGCGCAAAACCTTTCTCATGTTAATGTGTGTCTTGAGAAATTACTCGAAATTAACAATTCAACTAGCAGGTGAGGTCGGGAAAGGGGTCATTTGGCTTGAATTATAATTGCAGATGTCCGTTATTTTCTCATGGATCTTCATTTGCATAGAGCGAATTCTAAAGTAACTGGATTTGATATACTTTCGCGACCAAATGGTAAAGGATTATTACAAGAGGCTGACTCAACTGTCCACTGTGCAATATTATAACGAGAATATTTAATATTAATAATACTTGAAATTTAATAGTAAATTTTATAAGAGTTTTGAAGGATGTCCTTATACAACTAAATTTTTAGTTTATTGTAGACACAATTTTCAAATTAACGGGATATATTTGCACCATGTTATTCTTTTAGATAGATGTTTTTTTGCAAAATATATTACCTAAATTATATGTAATAGGTTTAGCACTACCACTATTTAAAAATAATAGTAAAGTTTGTTATTGTAATATTTAAAAAAGTAGCCATCGCACTGGCGAGCACAGAAACGTATATTAAAAAGGGCCTCTTTTTAAAAGGCCGGCAATTCACTCGCGAGCCTTTTTCTATAAATAAATCAAAGATACATGTAGGACGCATTGTTTCATTTACATTCTGAGAAAATGTAAATAATAATTAATTTCTCATGTAACAAGAATAACTTATTGAAGAGAATAAAGTTAAAAATACGAGTTCATCCCAAAATTCTTATTCAAATCAAGATGAGTAGCAACTTTGCATTAGCTTCATGCAAATAAGTACACAAAGGGGTCATCCCTGGCTAATCTTTGGGGTCATAAGTCTTGACCTTTTCTTAGATCACTCGGTTTCGGTGAACAGGTCGGGTTGACCCCTGACCCTTCATTCTCACGGTTGACTCGAGGTTGGAGGGTTAATCTTTTTAAATTTATTGTGAATTTCAATAAGCTTAAATATACAAACTTACTCGTACGATTCATCTAGTTTTTAATTAAGGACGTTTAAATTATAGTTGTAGGTTTTATTTGATAGTTAAAAACATTAACAATTCAAGTTTGACATAATGACTTATTATTTTAATTAATCTAGTTTAAAGTTAATTATTTTCCTTAAAAATACTGCCTGTTTTCCTGTTGTTAAGTACTCGAAACGGTGAAAGTAATTAGTGTTTTTAATAAAACTCATTCAATCACAAACTCAACCAAATAGTCTCGATACTTTGGTAATGGTTGTGAGGAATGATGGTAGGAGAAGTCGGAGACGTTCGTCTACCTATTGGTCTGGCCAGGTAAAGACAATTATGGGTCTCATCATCTCTAATACACTGAGACAAGCTGATGATAGTGTGGTGTGGTGGCAGCAAGTCTACGTAATGCTTAGGGCTTTTCAAGACAAGCACGATCTTCATTTCTGTAATTTGCAAAGAGGAAGAAGATATAATCAAAGGAAGCATTTGATCTGTTACAATTGAAACTACAAGCCAAGCCTCGCGCCGATAAATATTTGAATAATTAAAAGATTTTATATCATGAAATTCATAATTTATCATTAAATATATAATTAATTTATAATTAATTAAGTGTTACTTTTTATGTTGATATTTTTTTATTGTCGTTGATACTTGTAACTGATGAGTATGTTTTGTGCTTTTTAGTTTAATTTCTCTGTGTTGTGTATATCAAATCTTGGCAAAGTTAATGTTATCTGTAGCTTACGTCAATATTAAACAGGGAGGTTTAAATTTAGAATTTCCAAATGGCGCTAAGCTGCCAAGAATAAATGACAGGAAACTTTGTTTTTTCCGATATAATAAATACAATATCAGATTGTATTTATTTTATAAAACATGTAACCTTTACGCCGCATGATTTTACATCGAATAATATTCTACGCAATTTAAAATACAGTGAGAATATCAAATGAACCGTTTACACAGAACAACTGTACCGAAATCATTAGCAAACCTATCAGTGTGTCATTAAAAACTTTTGCAATATAATTTTCATCAAAATCGAAAATCATTTTTGCCCATAATTATCTCATATTTCCGCGCCCAATACTAAGTACTCCAAAAACCGTGATTAAACATTCTACTCTATTCATTATATGCTATATGCTCAAACGACCCCCTAACATTAAGCAGGGTTGACAACTAAGTTGAATTATCAAATATGTTAACCGGGAATATGATTTAAGAATCTGATTACGTTATTCCATTAAAGAATGCGAATAATCATAATTATCAAATGTTTCGTTCTTTAAAAAGTCACTTAATTTTACTTTCACTAATGTTTATCTTTATAACCCAAAACAGTAAACAATTGTTTTGAGAAAAAACACAAAAAATCATCTGGTATAAATTATTTGTACGATTATAGAGAGGTAAGATAATTCACTTTTTAAAAGAATTGACAACCCTAATTACACGCTACGCAACGCTTCCCAACTCATACCGTTCAAAACGCACCATTTTCTACCATTTCTCCCGAAAGATAAAGACCAAAATAAAAAAAGAAAACGCGAAAAACATCTCTGTCTCTTTTGCACGCTGGAAAAATGCACCCGTGCGAAGAGTACAACGACTAAGCACTGAACGACTCACGAAAACTTCGGCCCCGCCCGAGACGGCGCTCTCTATCCGTCTCTTTCACTTTTTCACACTTTTCATGTAATAGCGCCAAGAGCAAACGGTCGCATGTCAACCTATTATTTCATACTACATTCAACTTTATCCTGATAATATTAGAACAGTGTTTTGCTTAAATAGCATGGTGCGTAGAAAATATTTTAGAACGAAAGCATTTGGCAATGGAAGTCCCTCTCTCTCGCAAAAAAGCGATCTATGTAGGGGGTTAGATTTGCAAGGGTGAGTAGGGTGATCACTGGCAGCCATGTTACCGACGGCAAATGAAGACCGATTATAATTTCAACTTAATTCAGACATGCGTTTCAAGATAATTCAAAATTAGAATTAGGCTTAGATATCAAAAATAAGTTCTTCTATGAAGCTGAATTGTATGGAATGAAATTGTATGTGACATTTTTCATATCAAAAATATATTTTAAGCCGTCTATTTTTAATACTATCATAAATTGTAATCGTTTAAGTATTTAAAACCTCTGTGTTTTATAAATATGTTGTTTAATAAACAAAATACCTATATTCGTAAGTATACAATATATTGTTAGGATTTTGATTTTATAATATTTCTATAGTTTTGGCATATTTCTTAAGAAATTGCGCAGTACTATATTAATTTCGGGCGGCACCATTTAATTTTTACACCCTGAGTCCTGAGTTCGGATCTTGTTCCAATCTCTGTGCGTAATTCGCGGACAGTGAGTATAACGTAAGGAACCGGCCTTATACCTTTAAGTATTATTATACATTCACAACGCCCAAAAGACTTGCCTGTAAAAATTATGAAAGAAACAGATTTTAGATACTACTTATAGGATATATCCATTGTTTTATTAATGAAAGATTTATGATTAAAATAGTGAAAATATATGGATTTTGTTACAGAGACCAATCACATTAATTTTCCTTTTTATTATTATATTTAAATTTATTTATTATATTTAATTCTTCTAAAGATATGACTAAAAATGTATATTTTGAATTTTTTTGCAAGCATCAAAAGTATACAATAAAATAACATAATTCAGTGGCGATTCAACCTTTTTACGTCTGGGTAATCAGCCTCCAGACTGACACACGCCGTCGTGTAAGGCAAGCCGGTTTCCTCACGATGTTTTCCTTCACCGATCGAATGTTAAATGAGACTGAAAGTTGATCGAGATCGAACCTCCGACCTCAAGGATGAGAGTTGCATGCTTTGCAAACAGGCCAATTTTTTGTGGGTGCGTTGCCAGCCTTTGAGAGAAGAGTACACTCTTTGTATAGTTGGAGATCGTTTCTCTCAGGGAAGACTGAAAGAGGAGTCGATTCCACAGTTCGCTAGTTCTTGAAAGAAAGGGTCTTATTCCGAATTGTGGGATCGAAAGTTATAGTGAAATCCTTTCTCAAAGGCTTTTTATTTAAATATTTAAAAACCGCAATATGGGGCAGAAGGCGTCCACAGTGAGTCTGCATCGCATTTTGAGCCTTGAATTCACTTTCCCAGCTCTCTTCGCCTCATTTGCAATTGCCAGGTTTGCTTTGCACAGCCACGATGCCGCTTTCCTTGCGGGTTCCAATTAAATGCCTTCTTCGAGATAATTGAAATCTCTTTGGAGTGAATGGCCTATTCATTTCCCCTTGTTCAACTTGCTGGCACACAAAAATTTAAACACTATAATTATAATAGAGATAGAAAGAAGTAAACTTTAGTACCTAATTTTTAATAATAGTCCAGATAATACATTAAGCTTGGTTTCGGGTTGAATGGCATTTTAATAGCACTTATGAGCATGATTTTAATTGAAAATATTTCATTGTAATAACGCGTTAAGTACTCTATTTTAAACTAGCGGATCCGACAGGCGTTGTTCTGTACCAATATCTTTAACACAAAATTTCTTTTAAAAAACAGTTGGGAAAGATTCAATCGTCTGGGTTGCAGCATTGCTAATGATAAGGTTAATACACGATAAGGTAAAAGAAACTCTATATTACTCGAGAGTGTCCATGGGCGCCGGTGTCACTTAACATCAGGTGAGCCTCCTGCCCGTTTGCCCCATGTTCTATAAAAAAAAATATAAACACATCAACCGATCAACTTCGAAATTTCTAATTGTCGAATTTTCAAACTTACTTAATCATAGACATTATTATATTTGTCTGTTAGATGCCTTTTATACAATTTTTAACAAATGAATGTGAAGATCTCCCGGAATCAATAAAATATCATCTTCTGGTTCTAACAGTTCTCCACACCAATTTTCAGCCAAATCGTTTCAGCCGTTCCAATTAACATAAAGTGCAAATACGTAACTCGACTTTCTTTCATGTATATAGATTTGATAAAGGTTTTTTTTTTGCAATAACTTAAAACTTTACAATTACTTCAATGGGTACTGAATAAATTTAAAATCACTAGGTTTCACCCAATAATTATTTTGCTACCGAGAAAAATAATTATTTAATCAAATAAATAACTAATTAATTATATATAATTAAATTTGTAAATTATATTCTGATATTTTGTATGCTGATTTAATTTCTCTACTCGATTATTATTATTACTACGAACTCCAATTCAGAGACAGCTAGAGAAATTTGTTATCGCATAAGAAGTGCTTGCATAACACACACAGCTCTTGCCAAAACACAACATTTATTACTGAAGAAAATAAACGGAAATTAATCAACTTGTGTAGATAGTGAAGCAAAGTTTGTTTTTATTTATTTGCAAAATGAGAGTTGCTTCTTATTCAATAGTGAGGTGTAAACGTTATTTAATACCGAATAAGTTGATTGCACAAATACATTATTTTTTTAAAGTTGTGTTTGTTTATATAGTTTTTGATGGCGTAAACACCTGTATAAATTTGGAACATATTTATATAAAATTGATTTCGGGATATTTGTAGTACTCAAAGTCCTAGAAATGTTATAGAATTAGCAAATAAGTAATTTTTTTGTTGTAATGTTTTGATGATCAATCACTTTCCATATCAAATATTGGATTTACTTCATTTCATCCACTAGGAAAATTAAGACTGGGACACTTACACTTACAGTTTTAGCGAGAGAGCCTTTTGAGTTCGATTCTCGGTGTAAACATTTGCAGTATGGCCTTTTTACTTTCAGCTTTTACCTATTATGAAAACTATTTGTAATACACGTGATAATGCGATATATCGTATGTGAAACTTACATAAAATTCTATTAATAATTTCCATAGAACCAATACGAGATTGATATTTTTATTTCTTTAGAAGCAAGTGCAAAGAAATTATTACCATATCACAAGCATGGTTTTTCTTAACTATACAGAATTTTTATTTTTAAAGGATAATATATTTTTTTATAATACTTGAAATGTTACGAGTAAGTTAATTTATATGTGGCGCCATCTTTTGTCAAGTAGCATTACCCATATTTGTTCGTATTATTTTAATAATAATTATTAAATATTTTTAAAAAAGTATATTAAGTATTTTGCATGGAGCTAAAGATAGTTAATTTATTTGGATGTTTATTTTTATTATTTCATAACCAAAAAATCATAAATATAATAATAGTTAGTTATTTGGAGCTATATAAATCTACCTTTGTCAGAAAACTCACAGTTGATTAGTAAATGACTTTTGTCTTTATTTTTTATTAAACTTTGAAACTTTAAAATAATTGTTGCAGCTACTCAACTATAGATGGCGCTACAAGCCTACAATGAAAAGCTTATTATTTAATAAAAACCAAATTTATTTTTACTAGACTTTATTTTTATTAAATGTATACGTTTTCATCCTGTTTTTATTCATAGTGAAAAGTCAAAGTAAAGGTATATTTCTAATTATATTCATGAAGCTAATAATCTCGTCCAGTAAATTTTAAATTTATACCTTTCACTATATTTGCTATAATTTAGCACAAAATTACCACAATCAATTCATAAATTACTAATAATAATTAAAATACATTAATATGTATAATTAATATTATATTAAAAATATACCAGCTACTAGCCAGTTGAAAAAGGAGTTTAATATCACATTCAAAGCGACATTTTCCGACATAATGCTTTACTTGATTATCTCGGCTCGCAATCGCATTATCGTCAACGAATGTCATAGAAATGCTATGAAGACAGTCTTCGTCCAATTACAGGGGGAAGTACGCCACCCTACCCCGAAACACCCTTATGTAAATTTACTAAATTATCGGAGCACTTTTTAACATTGCAAGTTTTAAGAAATTGGTAAATACTATATTGCATTGTGTTTTATTGATATTCCCAAGTACTGTGAAACAAATCTAAAAAAAATTGTAAGGAAATACAATTTACAATCTGTTAGATTTATACGCTACATTAAAGCAAGTGGAAATTTGAAGCACAAATTACTAATTAAACTAATGAAAAAAATTGTATGGAAAATAATTTTGTATTTTTTGTGATTTTTATTGATATTATTAATTAAAATACACACAATAAAACAAGATCACCAACTTTAATTTTTAAAAATAATAATTAAAATTTAATAAAGTGTAATGGACTAATTCGACTTGTGGTCCTTCAAGAAAAGAGCGTACCAATTCTTAAAAGGCTGGCATCACACTTTCGTGCAATAATAATAATAATAATCTTTATTCATTTTCTCACAAAAACTTCATACTTAAAGCACAAAATAAAGCAACAATTATTTAGTATAATGAATAAATTAGTTTCTTTCTTCTATTGAGGAAAATGCTTGTTTGTATGAGACTGATGCCTGTTAAAGGTAAGAAAGAGTATCTCTATCAGGTCATCAGGCCTCCAACACGTCAAGCAATGTGTGGCGATATTACTTACGGCACGCTTCGCGTCTGTTCAATAATAATTGTAAATCTTAACCTAACCAAACTTATTACAGTAAGACAGAAGGTTTTAATTTGAAACAATTTTAATGATGTTATTATTATTTTATTCCCATTTTCTTATATTATTAGTAGTACACGTTGTACTAAACACATATGAATTAAATCCTGTTACTAATAGACTTGGGGCGCAAATTGTTTGTCGTTAACTTATACACATACATAACTATCATTCTTTATAATAATCTGCCTTCTTTACAATACATCTTACATATAGTTCTCTTATCACAGTAGTATTTTTGTAATTCATAAACAAAAACACCCTTAAGGTATATATAATTTCTACATGTTTCTCGTTCATAAACGAACGTTCTAGCGTTTTTGACGCTCGTTTGGTGATTCAGCGCCCACGTAGCGAAGATCATTATCTGGCGTGGAAAGTTGGAGGAATCCAGTTAACCCCCCACCCTCCCCCCTAACTTGTTATAACCAGTTTAGCCTCAGCTTACGGAACCACCTGCTATACAAGACAAACTCCCTCTTGACCTTACAGATATTTCTACTCATAATTATAAGTCAGTGGCGTAATGCTCTTGTAAAACCAAAACTCAGCTATAGAAATTAACCTAGAGTTATTCACCAGTTCCTCTTGATTTGAGAACTGCTCGTAATTCAACACTCCTGTAAATTTCTGTAATAACTTGAACAAAATGCAATACACAATGATTGAACAAAATCGCATAAATATTTTGAAGATTTTATTTAAACTTTCAAGGGTTGGTGACATATTGATGCGCGCCACACGATGCTTACTTTACTAAGTACTAGAAGAATGTATGCCTTACAGACAGACCGTTACTAAGAGAATTTATATAATTAAATTAAATATTTGGATTTTATAATTACATACATACATTTAATTATTGGAAATAACATACATACAATATCAAATACACAAACGCATACAAGCCACACCTGTGTAATAAGAAATCAAAAATCATTTATTCATGTAGGTAACAAAAAAATAAATATACATTAAATGCTTCTATTTTTACATTTAGTGCCAATTCTCAAATCAAGGGCGTAAAACGGAAGAGATGAACTGGCAATAAACAAAATAATAAGAAATAAGAGTGATTTAAATGGCGCAATAAACTTTTTTTGGAAATAAGAAATACCAGGTATACATGTGTAGGAAGGGTTGATTCGATTTGTTCATGGAATGCGTCAAGAAGGTTCAAGGGACCGCTAAAACTAAAATATTCAGGTCATTAGAACGAACGTAGGATGCGAGGAAAGCGTTTGAACGCAGCCCGAGCGGAAAATTGTGGGCAAATGGTTCTACACAATCTTAATGGTGTCATAGGAGGAAGTTTGCTTAATTACTCCGCTTTGCTTATTAAAGTTTGTTTTATCATTAATGAAGCATTTGTAAGGACACATCTTTTATTTATTAGGTAACATATATCTATTACTCAACCTGTTTCTTTTTTATAGAACAGGGGGCAAACGGGCAGGAGGCTCACCTGATGTTAAGTGATACCGCCATACCCATGGACACTCTCGATGCCCAAGGGCTCGCGAGTGTTTTTCCGGACTTTAAAAATTTGTACGCTCTTTTCTTGAAGAACTCTAAGTCGAATTGGTTCGGAAATACTTCAGTGGTGGCAAGAGAAAACTCAATAAACAAATATGGAGTTCTCAAGGACCTTGAAATAATCGTTACGATTCAGTTGAGAAGCTGATGAGTTTAGATTCCTAAATTATTTTTTTTCAAAAGAGGTTGTTGGGCCACTGATTTATTTAATATTTATTTCGATAAATGCACAACAACAGTTAAAAATACAGTCGGACGAATGTGTGAGTAAATGACGATTACTAATATACATCTCTTTGTATATTATATAAAATCGCATATCACAATTTTCATCATAGCGTTGAGATTCATAAATTTTAACAGCACACCCTTAGAATGCCTTCTTCTCAGTAGACACAGGTTGAATGAGCGAGTCAAGTTTACATGCGTGAGCAGATTGACCCGATTGACTGCCCACTGTGAAATCGTTGCCAGTCTTGCTTTATTTTTAGATAGCCCTTAAAGGGAGCATCTAAAATTGACAAGCTTTACAGATGCAACATAAATTTAAAACTTTTTAGCACCAAGGAATTTCTATTTTGTTGACTGCAATTTGTAGACTGTACTTAGCAAATCAAACATTTTCTGCTCCCAAATCTCTAACTACAAGGTTTCGCGGTGGCACCACAAATTTTGTAAAAGTATCTGTTATTTTTAGTATAGTTGAACATTTGCTTTTTTCAATGGAAATAGCTAATACGGTGTGTAAAATTAACAAATTTAACATTTTCTTGTATATTTTATTTATACATGTTGTTTTAGAAATTATTAATAAAATAATTAGATGCATTGAACATTTCACATGAATAACTACTATCCTTGATATAAACAAATATGATTAAATATTTTAGAATTATCTTTTATTAAACGATCCGGCAGCCTCTCAGGCAAAAGATCAAGTTACGTATGGGCAATGAAAGAAAACTATAGTAACCCACGTACCTATGATACTATGTACTCACTCACCCTAAGGCGTAGGGCAGATGGCGTATAGCCTATGCAACAGGCGACTGCGATTTTCCGGTTACATTCCAGGCCTTATACAGACTTATTTATCTCTAATACTAAATATAAATTCCCTGCGTAAATGGGACTTTGCCCTTTCTAAAGAACGTATCTTTAATACGGCACGGAAGTAACCCTCGGATCGTATATATAGCACTATACGATCCTAAAACCCAAGCAAAAAAATACAATTTAAAATGCTTAGTTATATATTATATAAGAACAAATATAACATGATGTTGATGATGATATACCATTTAACAACACTTTTAAGAACATTCGATTTATAAAATTATAAATCTAATTTAAAATTCTTAGTTATAAAATATAATAAAAGAACAAAAAAATTATGATAATAATCCATTATGAAAAACTCCAAGGTCTTGTCTAGCCATCTTAATTGATAATTTCCGACACATTAACAAAAAAAAATTAATATTTTGTATAACTCACTACGCTTATAACTTAATACGTAATAAGTAATTTACACGAAGCGATAGTAAAGTGCCGTTGCGTTAATTACTTTGTACCTCTAATAGCCAAGTCTGATTTCACCGCCTGGAGGTTTTTGTGTTATAAAATATTATTATAGTAACTGTTCATTTTATTATGCAAATAACACATATTTTAACTTATTTAGCGTATATTGCATTATTTCCATAACTCGACACTTCCTTTCAGCAGTCAATCAACGGTCAACCTGTGGCAGTTACAAGTTTATGTTCAAATACATTAATTAATCTTAATTGATTAGTGATAAATAAAAGCCTACTATAGTAGTATTGTAGCTACTAATTACTAGCTACAATACTACTAATATAGTATGCATTAGGAAAACAATTATTCAATTTAGTTTTTTTAATTTTAAACTTTTCCGCCATTTGATTTTTGCACAACTTAAGTTAACGTTGCGTACACAACGGTAATTCTGCGATTATTTCTCCTCATTTCTTTCCACATTTTTAATTGATGCTCCACGTATAATTTAATATAGCATAACCTATATAAACTTATGCTATTGTCTATGTCTATGAATCAAAGGAGGATATAAAAAAGAAAAATGTTCACATTAAAACAACAAAAGATACTGTTTAGCTTTATATTGGTAAAGTCAAGGAGAAAAACAAATGAAAGTAAATATGCCAGAAGACCTTTCCTTGGGATGTAGACAGACAATTAGCTACAGGAAATTAATCCGACAGAGGTGGGTGTGGACGTGCCACCCTTTATGCCCAAGAATGTCGCCCTTTTTTGCTATTAAGATTTAAAAATCATAAAACATACATTTTAAATATCCCAGAATGCATTTTCCGCATTCATGCATGTACTATATTTTGCAACGTTTTAAATAATGATGCTGTATTATCTTTAAAGTAATATTAAATCATCAAATTTGTTTGTTTTCTGGAATTATATTCTATCTATATATGTTGTTATAATTAACATTCTAAAAAATAATTTTTGAATTGGTAATTTATTCCGCGAAGGAAAGATATTAGAGTTAAGCAAGGTCTATTGTTTGTGGAACATAAATAAATTTCCTTACAATCAAAATCAAATCCACGTATGTTTTTACGCGTTTTAACTTATTTAGTATATAACCTATATGGCATAAATTGTATTCATATTCAATTAAAACTTGAAATAGCATACGTATAGTAGGAATATACTTTAATTTCTTGAGAAACTTATAGTAAATGTATTTTAATTTAGAAAAAAAATTGAATATTTTTTCGTGACAATTTCCGATTTTCTATAACTAAAGTGCCGAGTATCTCAGATATTCCCACAGAATCTCATAGCCGCGACAATCTCACGACACTGGGTTCAAAATAGAATGACCAGGGGTCAAAATGACCAAGAGTTCACCTATACCAAGGGGATGCTGCAAGATCAAACTTATTATATATGCACACACCTTTACTAATACCAACTTAGGGAAATCAATAAAAAAAAATCCAACGTAAAATGAGCTCTATCACCAAGAATCACGGTCGAGAGTCTCATGTACTAGAACTAAGGTGAACGGTTATTTTGTGAATGTATCACCCCTAACTTGAGATAACCGGTAAATAACAAAAGTATTAACATAACTCCTTGACCAGTTCGATTCATAATTAAATCTTTACTGGTCATTCGGATTTTTCGTTAGTTTGAACCGAGATGCTGTAGTGGCAACGTGTCGAGAGACAGAGGTAAGTCCATTATAATAATATTTCAATTTATTTAAGCCCCGGCTGCTCTGTGCACAAATAACTCTTGCTTAGAGTAAAATTCAGATACGTCAGCTACCTTTACTATCCCGTTGGTAAAAAATATGGGATTTGGACATCATAAGGATCATAGAAGCAACTCGGAATCTCGTAAACAAAGTAAAAAAATCCTGTATTGGACACTGAGTGCTATATAAAACCAGAAACAGAAATATATATCCGTAATATTACAATTCAAAATAAACATTAAAAGTTGCGCAATTTTTTTTTAGTGAAATGTCTAAATTTTACATACAAAATAATTTTATATATAGAATTCTCACATGGTTTAGCTAATCTCCTCCGAAACGGCTTGACTGATATCTTTGAAATTTTGTGTACTCTAGGTCCGATGTATACGTTGTAAACTATTTTTTTATAATATAATACTAAATTTCTTGGCATTAAAATACAGCCTTTAATGGTCACACTTTTGTAGAGAGGTAGTTCTCTAATTGTCTTTAATTGCAAGACAACGTTACTCGTTGTCGTACTCGTCGTTGTACTCGGGTCGGCTAGTAGCAGGAACTGTGACCATACTAGTGTGTTAACAATTAGGCCATGAAGGCATAATTGAATACCAATTTATTTTAATTCATTAATATGGAGAATGAAAGAAGTTTGCGCTTGCGCCACTAACCATGTACAATAATAGTAAAGTATTAGATACAATCTCGATGACGAGTAAAACTATCAATAGATCGATAAGCGAGGTAGCCGGCTCATCACTAATTTACAATTTTATGGCTTGTGGGAACCGGGGGGCAGGCCACTACATTAGACCCGCCCGACCCAAAGGACTGGCAGCAAATACAGGCGTATTTATTAATTTTCATTTATAAAAAATATATACTTATAAACTAATGTGATGTGATTCAATGAGCTGCATAGTACTGTCTATGATTTATTAAAAACTAAATAATTGCGGGAATTAATCTTGTAGTTTATTAAAATTGTAGTAAAGCATCTATTTTTATTGCTTTTTTTCAATCATTACATACATACTTATATAAAATATATATATATATATATATATGTATATACCTTGTCCGGTCTAATTTGAGTTCCAAGTAATGACCAAATTGACCAAAATAAACGAAGAGTTCTGTGATACTGGTTATTGAGATCGGACTTTTATATGTATCTTTGTACCGCGATATCTTATATAGAAGATTGAAAGTTTAATGAGTAGTCAAATCACACTTAAAACTTCAACTTTAATAAATCGTGAAATGTCAAATATTTCGTTTGCAACGGCTACACTTTGGGGAGTCTTTAACCAAGTACTTGCTGGCAGGCTAATCAGAGTTTTCAGAAACCTCTAGTTATTGAGTCATAAAAGTAGGCAAGGAAATATATAATTTCTTATTATTACTTACAGCTGACTAACTAAAAAATTACTCAAGGTCGCTGAAATAGTAGTATTTCGGCATATTAAATTAATATTTTGCAATCAGTACAAATCAACGCCTCCCCACAAGAAACAAGCGCAAAGGAGAAAGGAGAAAACTGAGACGGGGTACTGAGGGAGATCTTTAAGATACGTCACCATGGCAACACTTATTTCCACTCATTTTGGATAAGGCCAGGTCGACACTGTACTCCATTTTATTAATGTTTCGTATGAAATGTTCACGTTGTTTTGGAAAAAGATATGGACTCATTTAATAATACATGCATTTACTCAAAATAATTATTTTTATAATGTTAAAATTACAAACAAATACTTTAAATTACTAAACTAAATTCAAACTAAATTTGAGAAATTTTAAAATCGTCCTTATATAAATATATATATTTATTTACACTTCGATCCCTTAACTTTATTATAATACAAGTTTTGGGCAACGCGTGGCCTTATGACCAACAGGAAATTACATCCAGGCAACTCTAGTATGGAAAAATAAATAAGAAACACCTACATACAAGAAATTCATAAACAATCAACAAAAAAACATGTAACTCTAGATAATATTTATTTATTTATTCATTTATTAACACTTCGTTGCAAGTATACAGAATAAGACTTCAATTTATTTCGATTATACAATTTCTGTGATAAAAAAAATTTGATAAGGTAACTACTAAAACTAAGTAAGACATATAGTTACTTGGACTAAACTAATGGAACAAAGCAAAGCAATTAAAACATATTTAAACAGTGAAAGGCATAATAATAAATCACATGAAAGACAAAGAGTACGTGTCTCACGATAATTTCAGATCAGGTAGTATGAAATTTAGGTGGAATGTAGATGTAGTATAGTATAATACATAGAAATTAAAGAGATGATGTTGGAAGGAAACTTTATTATTTCTGTTCGCTAATCACCAAACATTTTACATTATATTAAAAAAGGTTAATCTTTCTTTAAGCAGATAGTGTGTCCAATCCCTTAACGATAGTTGCACCCACACAGGCGTATCGTGTACACACAGTAGGTATTAGGAGTATTCGGCCCAACCTCCCTAAACTTTCTGTTATTAAGCAAATGCTTTGTAAACATTTTGGGTACCTTTAGTTTGTTTCTGAATAGCCCGGGTGATAACTTTAAGCTCCTATGTATATAAACTTAGAATACTTAAATACCCTTTATAGTACGTACCTATTTCTCTTTAAACGTAAATTTAGACGTTGTATTTTTGTTATATTGACGACTTAGGTGTACAATAGGAATAAGTTAATTTTGATTTACATTAGCTGTTTTAATTAAATTAATTAGAAAATTATACGAGACACATGTATGTATAACACAATGTATACTCAATAAGTGTGACTCGATATTCACACTATAACGCTCATTGGGTCCGTTGTGAGTCCTGGCTGATTAAGCCAGGCTTGCTCCTTACATTATAGCTCTACGAGAAAAGACAAGCTTTACGATTTATTATTTGTCTTTGTCACCTGTGTCGGTACTCTTTAACGCCCAATAGCGACAGCTACCCTGACGTTTTATCCAATTTCGATATAGTTCTGTCAATATCCGTATACATGTTGAAGTCATGGGATTGCGTAATCCAAAAACTGTACACAGAAGTAAATAATAGAGGTTTCAGAGTACCAAACACTAATGTAAATAAATATAAAAACCTTAGTGTAAATTGTGTAGCGATTTTAGTGAATAATGGAAAATCAAAATATATATAGTATAAAATTATTTATTTAAGCGAAAAGTATGATAAATATAATAAATTTATTCTCAAAACGGTACAGAAAAGTATTATTTATTTTAATTACTTATTTGCCTTTAATTTTTATTTCTTTAGTTTTCAACAGATTTTTTTACTCGCTCAAACTAAGTCTTACAAAGATTTACTTGACTATATCATGTAGCCTTTGTAGTTACGTTTTTAGTCAAGTGTTTTATACTTTAATCAGAAAACCTTCAATACAGACTTCAATTACTACAGGGTACGTTACTTGATACCATATTAGTGGTAGCTAGGTAGGAGATTTAGAATTACAGCTAAAACCTTCTCAGCATTGCTCATGTAATTCTAAATATTAATTATTTTAGTTTTTCAATTCTCATTTTTAACAAAAAAATATTAGAAATTCGATTTTATATAGATATCTGTGTACTTACAGTGCCTCATATTATTGTACCTAATTTAAGCAAAATATCTCTTCAGAATAACTGGCCTATATCTAGTAACGCGTTCCACCACTACAAGTGAACATAAATAGAGCAATGAAGGCTTGCCCGTCCGAAGTTGGGGACAAATTGCTTGTCCGCTAACGACTTTGACTAAACTGCTACAACTTGAGATTACGTACATAATGTTTTAAAATTTAATGCCTATTCAACACTAAAGGGTCTAGGAATATAAACCGTTCCAACATGAAAACAAAGGTGGTTTTAGGTTGGCGTTTTTTGCATAATTTACTAAGACCTAACAATTGCTCTTCCGAGTAATGTTTATTACTAATATTTATTATAACTTTAACCAGTAGTACTTAGATTCGATTGTATACTGTGTAACGTTGTACTAATCATCATCATGTACATCATAATTCCATTAAGTTTACTAGTTATTACCAAATGCTGAAGATATTTTAAACTATTTAAATCGAGAGAAAAAATTCTTACGTAAATCTAGGCTAGGTTAAAATCAAAACCTTTCGGTATATGTATAGATGGCAGAAAAGTAAATTCAATAAATTTACGAAAAGTAATTAGTAGTTCTAAACGAAACCATAAGTGCCGTATCTCACGTATCTTGTATATTATTTACAGTGAAATATTACTGAAAGTTGGGCGTCGGACGGCAGTTAAGGAGGAGTTCCGATGAAATATGTCTTGGGGTGGACTGGGGTGGCTTAAATTAAGGACGTAGCCTTAAGCTGGCACCGGCTTACGATAGGACTTATTAAGTAATTAAATTCCCCGTCTGTTCTTAATTTAAAAGAGGATTAACTTTCCAAAATTCGTGAGACGAGTGCGATCTTCAATTGTTTTGTTCATTGTATTTTATCGTTGATTTTAAATATTAAGTTTAAAAAAAACGCTACGTACATTTGTACAATGTACAAAATTGTGAATACAAGATAATTTATAGCGATATTTCTCGATATACCGGACATTCTTGTCGTCATCATTGTTGATAATATTTGAAAAACCTTTGATAACGTACTTAACACATTCCGTTCTTACAGTAGTAGGAGATTTGAGATATTTTAATATTATGTACTCTGATGTTACTCAAACATTCCTGACAATATTTTTTTGATATGATCCAAGTTTTAACTATCGTAATAAATCAATAACTGCAGGTTATTGCTTAAAGTTGGAGATTGACGGACTAATAAGTGGGGGTGTGGCCCCAGGGGGCGTCGCACCCCTTCGCGATAGGGGTCGCAGGGGTGAAGATAAGGTACAATTTAAGATGAAGGGGCGAAATTGCAAAATGGCGAAATTCGGTCTTCAAATTATCTTTATTTTATGATAAGTTAATACAGTGCGTGCTTCTTGTAATAAAGTACTTTAGTTTTAGTTTTATATAAGGGCCACAGATTTCGTGTATTTTCAAGATCTTTTCGACCTCTTCAATGATAAACTTTTGTTTATATTACCAATTGAATAAATTACCTTTTTCAAGGATCGGATTATGTATTTGTGAAATCGTACAAAAATCCACAAGAGTGAATCGCGTTCATATACAGGGCCTTGCCGGTCCAGATACATACATTGTTGTATGTACTTGAAATTCTAATACATACTAATTGATTGGTACTAGAAATTCAGAAAGCTACTGAAATTATATGTAGGTATTATAAACGGTATAAAGAAAAAAATAAGAAATTTAACGTTTTTTGTAAGTCTATATTTAGCCGTAACAATGCGGAAAGTATTCAAAAATAAAAGCGACTATGAAAACCCTTTACGGGCGAGTGAAGATTATTGAAGGGCTCGTGGACCACTCAAGGAAATTGGGTCATTTGTCCCTTCGCTCCCACTTACACTTGTACGGCGACTTGCTTTAACTCTATTGATTTTCTGTTACCCTAGTATTTAGAATCGGCAAATGAATTTATCAAAATAGTTTTAAGAACATACTTTTCACACAAATTATTGCCTGCAGAGGCATTCATGAATTATCAATATTAATTCAAAATGTCAATACCTCATCCAATTTTGATAAACCGAAAATTTTAACCTTTTATTCAGTTTAGGGTATATGCTAGCGTAAAATTGTTAATACCGTTACATTTAATTTCGTCTGGTGACGCTGTATATGACGTGTGCGTAACACACTGTTCACAACAAAACAATTTTCAATAGTTTATCGAATAGTTTTCAGAGATGACAGTCGCTGAAGTCACCTGGCCAACATTTGAATCGAACAAAATTCGTTTAATCAACAGTTTATTTAAACCTGTAATACTCGAATATACGTTAAAAGTATAAAGGTTCGTTTTCTTATATTAAATTCAAAAACTAAAATAAAACCGTTTAAAATTTCTTTTAGCGGCTCAAATATCACATCGGCACAAATATTTCTTACAACTTTTATTTGTCCTTTTGGAATAGTGGACTGTAGCCGCTAATAAAGATTTAACTTGGCGCCTGGTAGATAGTACCGGTGACCCCAGAGATCGTGCTTTCCTCGCTCAACGAATAAGTATCGCAATACAGCGAGGAAATGTTGCAAGCATTAAAGGTACAATGCCACAGGGACTAAAATTTTAAATTTATTTATCAAATTGTAATTATTATTATTACTACTTAGGTAACGCATGTAGTTCAACTATTACTTTATTTTATTTATTATAGTATTTGTGTGTTAAAAATATTATCAAAACAAATTAAATTATTCTATTCACTGTATGTATTTAAACTGATTATTATCCTCATATGAAGAATAGATAGTATGGAGACGAGGCTCATTCTTGTGGTTAGTAGCCACTCGGTCTGTATTAGGTCACCCCAGCTTGCGGCTAATGAACTATTACTTTCAAACTTCACTTTCATATAAGTCTTTATTGATATTAGTTTTCCAATAATTACATAGAAATTAAATACTGTTGGGTACTCTAGTCTATTTCAAATTTAATTCTCTTCTAGTTAGTTTTTTTAATGTTTTATTTTATACATTCACACTGTTTTACCGAAGGCACACCTTCACTTGCTTCTGATATACCACTCTCGCTTCATGAGTATCACATTCACCACGCGAGCCCCGCAGTTATGGGTACTTTTAACTTGTCCAAACGTACCTTCTGCTGTAGGTATGTCCGATAAGGCATACATGCTTTCCTTGCATATCGTCCTCGTAGCCGCTTCCCACTCACCCGCTCGTGGCAAAGCAACTTGGTTAGTTTAGTTTTATAGTAAAGGAATTTATCGTAAAATTGCTACAAACATTTCACACATTTCAAACATTGCACATTTCAACCGTAATTACCGAAGTATAATTTGAAGACTTGATTTATTTATTTTATAACAAAAGAAATGTACCTTGCAAAAGGGTGACATTATACTTTTGTAAGGATCCATGCAAGGACCATTTTCATACAATGTTTCCTCCAGCTACAGTATATTTAGTATTATACAGGTTTCGCTAAGCAATTGAAACTCAGACAAAGAGCGTGTGGAAAATTTAAATCCGACCCGCAGCTGCGAACTTGTAGGACCTTAGAAACAAACAAATCGTGCCACCTCCCCGGGGAGGGGGGGTTAACAGGAATGGCCGCCTTATACGACCGCATCTTACAGGCCCCAATTCCTACTTCCTTTCCATTACACAGCCAGAACTGACTAAACATAATCGACGAACTTCCTTACGACTATACCCTTCCGGAATCAGCTCCACTATTAACCCATGAAATACCAACTTTATTAGCGCAATCTAGAGTATACTTTCCGCTGTCGTGTTCCAACGTAATCATCGATAATACCCATTGTGAAGTCGACTGAATCACTTGAAATTAAAGTCGAGATTTCATTGGCAGTATTTAATTTTCCAATTTTCCTGACGCTACAGCAGTCGGCCGAGTTAAGAACAGCGCCGAACAACTTGCGACGTTAACCGCTCATGTTTGAATAGTTTTAGTTGTCAGAACTTGTTTGGCCGACCGTTGCGGGTTCTTACACAAAAGACGAGGGGGTGAGTGATGATAAATGGTGGGGTATTAATATACGGACGTGTTATATAGTACTTTTATGATCTTAGTTGGGTTGTAGTATAAATCTGCTTTTCCGGTCGGCATCCCTTGATGTTTATATTTAGTATTTCAAAATGGTTGGGTCGTTTAATGCTTACACTATTAGTTCAAAGATCAGATAGTTTTCATTAACTATTAGCTATTTCTGGGGATTTATACACACTCCCTTTGTGTGACGTAAGCACTATTTTACGATGGCTATAAACTGTTTAACAACCTCCCACAAAACGTGTACCAAACAAAACCTTCACATTATCTTTAATTTTTTTCATTCTAAATTTAAAACTAATTAATGTAGCCCGATCACAATATGACTTTATTCAATAAAAAATCTATTCATATAATAATTATTTGCAACACAGTAGTTCTGCCATCAGTCCGGCTAGATTAACGCTATCTTTGAAAGCATCTAGAATATTTTTATAAATATTCTTAATAATGCGCGTTATTACAAACCATCTAAATCCTTAATGTGACGATTTATATTGAACATTTTTAATTATCCTCAATCAGGCATGACGCAGACAGTATAAATTTAGCATAAGTGACATTTTCTCTGCTAGAAATCGATCTTATGTAGGTATAACTAAGTGACAATCTTAAATCACAGATTCTACAATCAAAAAGCACAAAATAGCCTGTGGCAATTTTCACACGGCAATTCTGAGAACAATAAAAGGCCCTAGGAAAGTTATTTATCTCGGAGTGGTTTGGCAAGCCTTATCTTTTACAGAGCCAACACAATATTCATAAAGCGTCCGTCGACGGCAAGATTTTATTACAACGCGCCTCTAGAGTATCCTACTTTGTACATTGTTTCGCTACATAGCTTTACAATTTCTTTTTAGTTCCGCTTAAAGATATTCTATTTACGGTATACTTTTATTTTAAAAAGAGCTTACGACTACATATTTTTTGGCATTTTAATAGCTAAAATCATTAAATTTATTTTGATATAAACACCTTAAACACTTAATCAAACTTATTTTTTATTCAATAACATATGTATCGCACAGTGTCACTTGTCGTGCTTGAGTTAGGTAATAAATGCTTTTCTGAAAATATACAAAATTATGCAAGGTGGGTAAAATGAATAATTTAAATTTAATTAATAAGAAAATTCTATTTTCTTATAAAAACGAAAAATAAATTATAACTCTACAGGGGTTGAGTTTAAGGATCTCCCGTAGAACTAATTTTTCAACTGATGACCTTATCTATCTCATAGTTGTATTTGATCCAAGACTTATTGACCTCTCGGTATCCCTACAGTACCTACATTATTAATATACATGTATTGATGTTTTAACAAAGATTAGTACTGTATCAACATATTACATAGACGTTCTGAAGAGCCTCATTTCATTGCAATACATATAAGGACGTACTAATACCAATTAAGATATAATAATAAAGTATAGATATCCAGACTTACTTTCATTACACAGAACAAGTTATTAACCAAGTTAGAAAACATTTGCTTGCGTAGTGGTGTTTTGTTTTTCAGTGTCCAGCCATATCTATTACACCCCAAACATGAAAATAGCAAGTCATTAAAGGCGCGGTACCTCTTATATTGATCGCGGCTCGGAATATCTAACAATAATACACTTGTAGATCCATTTGGAGGTTTAAAAATATTTAAGCAAGTGTTTATCTACTAGTTTTATATCTAAATACGAGTTGTTATTGCTATGAACAATTTAGAGTGAAAACAGTTGGCTAAAATTGAGACGGCTAATGGCGACGTGTATCTCGCTCGTATATATACATATTAATATTAAGTTTCTCATGTAAATAAAATATTTTTTTTGTAATGAAATAAAGTTCTTTAAACATAACGAACGGTTAAATCTGCGAGCGTATTTGACTGATGTGTAATGACTTTATAGGTTTTAATTACCTTAAACCGTCGACTAGAGTCTAAACATAATGCTACAATATCTGTAAAACAATGAAAATATTCATAGTAACACTAGAAATACACTAATAATGATTACAAAATAAATGTTATTTTATGGTTAAATAATACTAACCCCTTTTTAAATCGCCTATAACCTCCATGGCTTGAACTTCACCTTAGGGGTCATATTGTATAACGTTATAAAATATAAGTACTTACTACTAAATCAACAGAGGTACTTTTTTAGAGCAATCAGGTATAGTTATCAGGTACAGTAATATAGCAAAAGGTAACGTAGAATAAATTTTAAGATATCTTTTAAATTTAATTTACTTACAATATTCTAATAGAATAACATGGAAGCTGAATCACAAAAATATAAATAATTTAGCATCCTTCACTTAAATCAATAAATTATAACAAAAACAAAATTATTTTTCACTAATTGTGTTTAGTCTGAAAAGTTTCCAGAATATTTTTCGAATATTTAAAATGTAAAAAGTAATAGCTTTTCTAAGAGCAATTACACACCGTTTAACCAAATGTTACATGTTCTATGCGTACATAGAAAGTCCATACACAGCTTCAAGCCTACGATCTCCGGCATGAGTGTCACCCACTTAAACCACTAGGCCAACACTACTGTCAACTAAAATTATTATTTTTATTTGCTACGTTAATCCAAATAGGAATAATTTTAATTGCACAATCACATTATTTACATCGTTTGCCTGCACTATTGTAATTTGTTTTTCTCCCGTTTCGTGTCATTGTTAGTGAAATGTTATTATGATTATTACAAAAAAACGCTAAACAGAGTTGTTCTATTATTGTTTTATTCTTGGAAATAATCTCGTACGTTACGTACAGTAGTCTTGTCTCTCATCTTTGACCTTAGGTCGCGGTAACCCTTTTTTATCTGCGTTCTCACGTCCAGCATCCAACGGGTTGAATATCCAGTTGGATTTGACCGTTATCCTGAGAAAATGTTGGTAAAACCTGTCTTTGTAGATAATAAAAATCGATAAATAATTGATGTGTTTTACGAATATAGCGGGATATCAACAATTTTTTTTTCCAAGCAGAGACACGTATTTTTAATATCGGGAATTTAATAAGGATTTACTATATTTTTTTTTCATAAAGATGATCTGATCTATATTATTTAAAAGATTTTTCTCTCTGATATTTTACATTCTTCTATTTTAAAATAAAATAAAAATATCCCAATTCGTCTGTGACTTTAAAGCTTTAGTCTGTAATAAAGGATAAAAATAAAGGGTGTGTTCAAGTAGATTCGAGAATAGTCTATATTTAGTTGATTATTTTTATAGGTATAAGACGTGTGTACAAGACAGGGATAGAAAAGTGAATTTTTCACCGACTTCAGAATTGAGGAATTTTACAAATTTTGGAATTCTTACAAACTGCTGAACAAAAAGATACTTTAATTAATTTATTTAATAATAGTGATCAAACGTAATTCAATACTGAAATGGAATTAATCAATTTATTATAATATAATAAAGGAATACTGTCTAACTTATTGTATATAATAATAATATGCTTTATTCCTGTAAAATACTTATCCTAGTCCATAAAAATGTGAAGTATTATAAACAATAATAATTAATCAGTGAACCGGTTAATTTCGATTATACAGCTTGTCATATAGACCTTTTCTAAGAACTTCCACTCTTTTTTTTGCGTAGGCACTTTGGACCAGCTGCTCTACTTATATCATATTCCCATATTTTCATTTATCTTCCTCGTTTTCTTTTGCCATACCGAGGAAGCCATTCCGTCGCTTTTTTCGTCCATTTATATTTGTCTTCTCTCATATGTAATGTCCATCTCCATTCCAATCGTATTATAAAAGATACAGAATTTCAAATCTTTGTCATGTGATTTGATTCTTCTAAGTTTATTCTATCTTTCAATTTCAGCCCTAGAACACCATAAGTAACACTTTGATACTATTTTAGACTACGGCTACGACCAGATTTTAGACTATAGATAAAAGTCTAGCAAATCCAAAATTCAAATACAATTTAACATTCGTATATACAATAGAAATGGAGAAGGTATAAGATACGTGTGGGTGGTAACGAAATGTTCGCGGGAGAGGGTTGAGGCTTACGTGAAGACAGCGAGACGAAGACGTGCCGAAATCTATATAGAGCTGTTAAACTACTTAATTTAAGCTTCTGTGTTGCATGCAACGGACCGAACATAAGTTCAACAAGGAACATAGGTTCTTTATTTAATTATTGTTAATTTAATCTTGAATACAGCAAAAGGGACGAAGTTTTTGGTGTAACAAAAGAAATTGTGTCATTAACAGACTTATTAATAACTTAAATACTACTGTATAAGTGTCTCATCTCAACGTAAAGTAATATCAAAGCGTATAAAAGCTATGTATTTTTGTTTCAGGTCACATCTGAAACCATGTAATAAGCAAGCAGTCGAAGAATCGCTCCACTTACAATGATTTCACACACAAAATTAACATTCATTCTATAAAACTGTGAAGACAAGATAAACAAGCTTCGAACATCCAGATAATTTACAGAATATCATGTCAACACAACATCAAACTTTATTTATGAGCTCACTTCAGACTACGCCTGTGACGTAATAGCAGCTCCATACAAATCCATCAGGGTCCACTCGGTTGGAGTCCGGGCGACTTTCGTGAGGGTGAAAACAGTTTGAAAGTCGGGTCGGTATTGATCGAGTGTCTTGCCTCCCGGCCCCCGCACCCCGCACCAAGGAGAACCCAATTCTGAGGATCTGCTTATCTTTAATATGGGACTATTTACACGGCTAGGTAAACTAATAACTGCTATAGACAAACAGTTTATTAGAATTTGTGAACTATAATAACCACTATATGTTTAAAGTTCAGTTCGAAATTTTAAAAAATACTGAATAATGGTTTAACAAAAAAAAAACAAATACATCAAATATTAACTTAAAAATACGCTTACTACATCCAGTAATTGAACATGTTAAAGTCTGTAACAACAGTACCTCATACTTAGTTATATAAGCTTGACTTTTAAACTTTCATTCATCTGTCTTATTATTAAAAACAGTTTTTTGGGTACCTTTGGTAATTAAGGGTAGGTATGTTCTTTCTATCTAGGTATTAAAAATTCTACTCCTAAAATTTAGACAATTCAATTAGTATAGCATTTTCAAATAAAAAATCGTGTAAATTTAAAAAAAGAACGCCAAAATTAAAAAAAAACAACTTTGTCAGCGATTAAAAATTGCCAGTTGTAAATAACACGCGGCGCGACGTTTGGAAACAGTATACTTTCGCCCGCGCTCGTCTTACACAGATGATTAATGTGTGTACGATGTTAATTATCCACTAGAGACCCGATCGATTAAATAGGAAGATAACTTGTGTACACATAAACTGTCAGTAATCAAAACATAGATTATATTTCAATATTTCTATAGACATTTCACAATATAACCATTGACGATTCGGAATGTGCTATATCAAACGAAAATGTATAATAAATTTAATAAATACTTTGTTATTCGAAATTCGAAAATTCGAGTAAATAAAAAACTAAATAATTGATAAACGACGAAACTATTTTCGAAGAGACTGAAAATTCTAAATGTAAAATCGAATTTTAAGTTAAGATAAGAATTTAACGCCGATACCCAATTAGAATTCTCTAGAGCATTCGAATTCCACTCGCCCTTATCGAAAGGTTCTATTTAACGCTGTTCAGAATAATTAATGTACATCCAACAAAGTGGGCATTAAGAACATGAAAGGGGCGTAGATCGATATGGTCTCCACTTAAGGCTTGCTTCTTGCGTGGGCGGACTGTCCGGTTTCATTGCGGTGAACACGGGGGGTTTCTTCTTTCGTTCCTTAACCCCCCGGCTCCCTGCGGCCGTCCAGTTTACGAAGAACTCCGAGAACTCATTGCTTGTTGCTTGACCATGTAATTTATTACGAGAACCGCGGGGAGAAAGGGGTCACTTTACATTGGTAGTGTATATCTTCTTCCTTTCCTTGATGGGTGGGATGGGGTGGTGTTTGCGTGTGTGAGTGGGTTCCGAAACTTTAAGACTGTTAGAGGGGTCGCAATCAGAACTAGCTAGTGCTTTTCATTAGAGGAGACGGTTATCACTGTACATGTTTTGTTTGACGAAGCGTTTGGGTAATCTCTTTGTTCGTTTGCCTAATGGTATTTCAGTATTTGCTGAATGGAGCTTACAGTAGAAAAATCGCCAATACCAATTGCTTTTAAAGCAGAATATGTCGAATGGATAATATAAATTGTTCCTATTTTAAACATGAGTAATTCTAATATTGTATGTAATATAGCAATTATAGAACAAAAATCAAATATTTTCGTAAATTAAAAACAAACAAAAACTTTTTCTGGCGCCTAAACGGTTACTTTCAACCATATTTATCTTCATAAATACTAACGTCTGGGAAAAGACCGTAATTTGCAGTAAATTAACAAAAGAAGTTAAAGTAAATCCTGGCTTCCCTAATTAGTATTCACAGCTGCGAACTCCACTTCTTTACAGACTCAATGTTGATAGCGCGTGGCGGGAATTCTAGATTGTCAGTTTGGAATTACTTGACAAATGACAACTCTCCACGAAATTATTCGGACATAAAATTTAATTGTGCCTCCGTGGTATTGGAAAGTAACTAAAATACATATTTTTTAGTAATATATGTCATTGTTTTCTTCTGGTATTTTAAAAAAAATTAATTCGCGCGTAAATTGAGGCCTACATTGCAAGTTTAAGTAATAATAATTTCATGTGAAAGAAACATATGTCTTTGCAGTCCTTAATATAATCAAAGAGTAAAAATTGACGTGATTAAATTGGGAACAATAGTTTGGCTTTTCTAATTTGTATCCCAAGATACTATTTCAGAACCTCTTTTCTATTTCGCTTGAGTATTTTTAAATTGTATAAAATATTATATCAAACGTCATAGCGCTACTGTAATATACAAAGTCGGGCATTATGAGCCAATTTGTTGATTTGTCGAACAATACAATTACAATAGCTTCTAGAAAACTTTTAAAATTTAGTTGAGATCAAAATAGCAAGTGATTTCCTTGAAGTAGATTATATAATCCGGTAACGGTCCACCCCTATTTTTACTACCGATTTCGTTTAAACATGTACATGGAGTACCTAATTTATAATTAAAAAATTCCCTCACACAATCGAAAGTGTTAATCAAATTGCGTTTCACAATAAAGGCGCCTGCAATATAGAAATTCCGTTTCGTACTTGTTATACTCAGTAAGGACGAAACCCGTGGAAATCTCTAAGTGTCCCGCGTGAAATCGTAAACGGCCAAGCTGGCTGAATACAAAACATCGACCCTCCCCAAATCCCACCCGTCTTTGCCCTTCCTTAATGTAACAAAGAGACCCCTCTTATGGTTCAATGTGTTGGTCCCGGACTGTGTGTGAGTTTAGTTCCACGTTAGTGTGTGTGCGTGAAATATTTGATATTAATTTCAAGGCCTGTGCCAGATAAGATTATATTTTAGACTGAATAATTTTGTGCTCAAAATAATTTTGGTGATATTTTGTTACGCTAAAATTAAATTATACGTAACGAATAATTTAAATAATTCGTTAAATGAGTGTTTATTTATAAATTTTTAATTTAGCAAACATAATATTTGCTACAAAATAACGTCGTCGTTGATATCATATATTTTTATGATTAATCCTAATTAATTAAATATATATGAAATCGTAACTAACACCTCTGCTGTGGTCTTGAAAAAAATAATTACACCTGGCAAATGGCTTGCAAAAGAGTACAAAGCCATAAGATTTTTGACGTTTTTTTTTCGAATTCTTGCATAAGTTTTTTTATAAAAAAACACGAGAATGTATTAATTCTACGGAAACTATTTTGTGCATAATGTTAGTAATACTCGTTTACCTAATTTTACTTTCCTGAAACAGAAAAAGAAACATACAAACATAGTTTTAGTTCAGGTTGTAATTCTACCAAATAAGTAAATACGAAAGTTTAGAAATTAAATAGCGGTAATAATATATCTCTGTTTCACTAACGTGACTAACACACTAACTGCTAACATAATATTTCCGGGAAAAGATTGGTAATACATTATTACGTTCCGGATATTCGTCAAAATGTGCTGTTGTAATGTACTGTTACTGTGTCGACCGTAGTTACTTTTAAACAGTGAAACAATCATAAAACGCTTTTGCTCTACAACCTAATTAGGTAAATTATTTATATTATATTAGTATATGTATATGTGCATTATTTTTTAACTATTTCAATTCAATACATAGCAACAACGTTTATATAATTAGAAAAAAAATAGCTTTCTTTTTTATATACATATACTTTTATATGTAACTAGCTGCCCTTGCGAATATCGTTTCTTCCTAATCTGATTTTACCTAATCTTCCTTTTTAGTACATACCAACTTGGAACATTTTGCTAAGCTACCCCAGAGGGTTTTCAGTAATTTTTCTCTATATAAACCTAAGAGTTCAAATTATAATCGTAGATAAAAATTTGGGGTTATATGTCTCTCGTATCGCTGTATCATAAAAAATTAAAAACCAAAAATTTTGTCTATATATATTTCTTGTGTGGATCTTTAATCCGTGAATGAATTAAAAATTAATAATTTTAACGTATGATAATTTAATACTTAGCACCTATTTAATAATTATCAATATTTTCAAAATACAAAAATTTCAATCGTACATTTTGTAGGTATGAGTTAAAATACACATTCACTTGATAGAAGCGATATTATCAGTCCTCCAAAGGAGAAAGATTTGAAATTAAAAACTAAAAACATAAATTCAAATTAATTTTTGTGTGTAATACATAAATAATAGTTGTTTGTTGAACTGCGTCAATTAAACATTTTCTCTAAAACTTTCCACATCTATTTCTCCTCAGGTATTCGCGTCTGAACTCAAATAGCTAGCCTGTTAATAGCAGAAAAACCGCGTCGCGGCGGCACTTTGCGGAAGGCGGGAAAGTGAAAACTTTTCTCGTGTGAAAAACTGCTTCCATTTAATTTATTTGCAATTTAAATCAACCGCCATTTAACCGCTTTTCTTTTTATTACATTTAGGGATTGTCAATATTGCCATTTCGATGAAGATGAATTCGCAAGTTATATAATATATGATCAGAAGTTGATTTAATTTTGTAAAGAAATTAAGTTAAAAGAAATGGTTTGTATAACCTATGATTTCTAGACATACAACTCCGAAGTTTGAGGTCGTGAGTTCGAATCACGGCCGAGTACGCGGTACTGAGGCCGATGCTCAAAGATTTCACACTAAATTTATAAAAATATCATCAAAATTGCTACCAACCTCTTAGCGCGATAATTATTAAGCAAGTACTTGTGCTACGACGCTACGGCGTAGCAACATCTTAATGGAACTAAAACTTTCTATGTTCTGCATTAAAGTGTTCTATTAAACTAACTAAATCGCTTAATGTCGTGATTTTGATTTATTGCTTCAGGTATCCTATTTCTAAAAAAAAACATTGACATAGGCGTCAAAAAAAGAGGATACAGTTTATGTAACTATCGTGCTACTAAATTTAGTCGAATAAAAAGAAGTAGATATTATTTATATTCACGTTAACAATTCGTGCATATCTTTAACTATTAAATTGTCTCAAGCAAGGGATTATCTGTCGGTTACCATTAAAACGCGTCAGGCGGGAAACTGAGAGAGGCTGATATTTTTATACATTTAAAATAAATTATTTCCATCCTTCGCCTGTTCATACGATTTGCATATTTTACAGAAGACGTATTTAGTACGCAGATGAATTTTATTTTAAATTTTGTAATTATTTGTCGTGATTATTTTAAATTTGAAAATTTTATTTTGATACACTGTTACTAAATAATACAAAGAACTTACAGTCAACACATTATTATTTTTTAAGCTCTAGGGCCATTTAATTAAGTATGTGATATCTCATAATAGTCCAAGATCCCAGAGCGTTCTGACATAACTTATTTTCACATGGATGAAACCTTCACGAATTAGTAACGTCTAGTATACTTTAAATACCTGCCTACTTGTGGAGCTTGCCCTGTGACACCTGGGCAGGTACCAGGTGAGATGGTAACTAAAAATATGAGTAAACTAACTTAAATTTGTATGGCTGAATTTAATATATTATATATTAGTAATAAAAATATTAATTCCAAATGTAAGCACCATAATTGCATGTATACTGTATTGGTATTGATTTTATAACAACATAAATTTTGTTTGAACATTTTTTTATATAAACTATATAACTTTTTTATGATTTTCGCAGTTAGTGTATACAAGGTGTATGAATGAAAAATTAACATTAACCCTTTATTGCATACCCTATTAGCATAATGAAGCCGGATTTCGGAAGAGACGAACATAAATCAGACAAGTGGAAGCGAAATTCGCAAAATAAAAATTTGCTACTTTTTATTATTTTGTGAGTATTAGAACTTATATAAACACAAATCAGTTGAACGTACAACTCGAAAAATATAAAACTCTATTTTAAAGTTTAATTCTTAACAACTCCTTAAAAGCAGAATTAAGTTGTGGTTGAAAAAGTCAATAAGTTCTATTTGCGATTTCATTATTAGATTATTTTAAAGAGTAATGAAATGAATACCTAATTGCATAAAAATAGAAACAATAACTAGTAACCCTCCTTCATCTCTGTCGTACGGAGTATCTTTTAAAAAAATAAAAACGTTAAATCGCTTTCGGCGTCAGGTAATTTTCTTTATAACGCTCCGATGATGCGAAAAACTTTATTAAGGAAGTACTCGTAGCTATTAAATAGCCTTTAGAACCAAAATGATGTAATTTTTTTATGAAAGATTCTAGAATCACGCTACATATTTAACCTGGATAATTGTGGGCTACAAATATTTGTGTATGTAATATCGTGTTTGACTAGACAGACATTTTGTGCGCTCATTTCACGGTTTAAATTATAAGGTTGTAAAAAATACAAACAATTGATTTTTGTGTACAACAGAAAGAAACTTATGAATACAGAATTTTTTAAAACCTAAAATTATAAATATATAGAAACTCAATGAAACCATTTCAAAATTAATGTCTATTATACTGCCATCTATATTTGGATAGTTAAAATTGCTTTTCTTCTACTCGATACTAGATGTCACTACATTTAGTACAAAAACAATTCACGAGAGGCGCTTTAGTGAAAGTTTGTAGTGACATCTTCCGTCGAAAAGTAACATCTCATTATTATAAAAAAAAAAACAGTACATACTATTGAAATAAACATTTATTGAATGCGTTTAATGTTGGCCTGAAATTTTTATCAAATAATCAATAATATTTAAACGTGGCAATTACCAGATTTGTTTTGCGCTTGATTTTCAGTAGGTACAATAAAAACAAATTACTGAGGAAAATCTTATCATACAATTATTTACTGTACAAAATTGAATGCAAAACGACTTTAATTTAAATATTGAATTTTTGAAAATTACGACAAAAATAATTTTTATTTATTGAAATACTTTGCGTTTCGTTATTTCCAATAAATTACGAAAAAAATATTAAAATTTTACAAATTTGTATAACTTGATTCGATAAAGCGAATGTGGACGATAGCTCAGCTGCTAGACCGGTCCACCCTAACGTAAAGCCCTTGATGGTATTCAAATTTAGCCATTACTGAATATGAAAAATGTTTATAATAAATAATAACTCGTAATTCATATACATATACGATAATCTCACACCAGAGTGGTGTGATCTAAATTAATAAGTGATCTTAATAAAAAATAAAAATGAATTCTTAAGGCATACAATTTATCGTCAGATATCTTAACTTAACATGAAGTTCTTTTTTGATATTCATCTTCTACGGCTTGTTTATATCTTACAACAGACTTTATAATAACCGTTTAACAACATAAAGTTTGTAACGATGTACGTATACACAGTTTGTATAAATATACATATTTGTTGGTCAATGTCTATAGAAAGTAAAATATTTGTGGTTATAAAAATATAATGCTAACATAATGCTTTTTGTCATAACACTATTTTAATTTCGTAAACTTCAATATTTTATATATTTAATAGGTACAAGTGAATATATTTTCTAATTATTTATCGACATGAATAAATTAATTGATTTGATCTTAAGATGACAGTACGGTGCGTAAAAATAAACACAAAACAATTAATGAACTGGAGGCAAACTGGAGTGAGTATTCCGAAAACTAAATTAAATCACAAAATTATTTTGAGCACTTTTAAAATTATTTAATGCCCTAAAATATTTTATGGATTATCATTGAGTTTCTTTCAAATTGAATTTACATTACAAAAAAATCTACGTGATGATATAAATTTTAAATATACTGCAATTATTTTGTTTCAACCTTAAATTGAAAATCATTATACGATAAACTACGATACAGAGGACGAATTATCTATGTCAACATAACCGGTGTTCCGGTTAAATTGATACTCGATAGCTGTTATACAACACCAAACAACGCGAGCGACTAAGGAAATAAAAGAAGTCGAGGACAATCGCGCACAAAATTGTAAAACGTTTTCATATACAATGTTGACAATGATTTCAGTAGTTCAAAGTTTGTTTTAATACAACAATATGCAAATCGAATATTTAATATTGTAAACATTATTAAATATTCGATTTACATTTTTAAGATAAGTTTGTTCCGGTGTAACTAAATAATAATTCCGAATTGAATTTGTAAACAAAGTATTTATTATTATGTACCAAAATACTATTGTCTTAAATATAACATTGATTCTATAAATGTACGAAAATCCTTGATTTAAATTTGAAAATTTTTACTTCTTTAAGTTTCCATTGATAGAATCACTTTAAAATTGACAAATAACAGCCGATACTTGACCCATGATTTAATGCAATACAAATGTATGTGATATGTATTCTCAAAATTTGGCATTCAATGAAAAATATTCGCCAGTGGCATTATTGTACCGTTAAAAGGTTTTTAAACAAGTTCAGTTGGATTATTTCGATCACATCAGATGCCTCACACTACTAATTTAAAATTAAAAATAATTAGTAGTGTGTGTCAATTTAAAAACCTTCTGACGATTTTAGTCACGGGCGTGATGTCTGTTCCTAATCACTTTTAGACTACACACCTGTGATATATCTGTAAATTTAAAAGTCGATTAAAGTTATTGGGACCAGTGTAGATTTGATTAATTACAGTAGATAATTGAAGTAATTAAACTGCATTTGACATATACCAATAAAATTATTCAACAGCTTACATCCTTTTTTTATTTATGTCTGAAGGACATTTCTACACGACGGTACCTGTTGAGTTTAATTCCCACACGGCATTCAGTAAAAATCGAATAAATCAAAATAGCTAATACAAAAGTTTATTCAAAAAAAACCAGTTCTAGATCGCAGCATCCGCGGCCGCGGCCATCTGGACTCAACTTTTGTTTGAAAACGACAATTTTTGATAACCGGTTCCCTTTGGATGCTCAATGGGTTTTAGGTCATCAAGGGATTTAAACAGTTCAGAATTGATTTTGAAACGAGATGAGTGTGTCAGCCGAAGGTAAGCTTTTTAAATATCTACTAAAATTGTAAAGAGAAATAATTTTTTATGTTTGAAAATCTAGTAGACCAATTTTAAATTACATTAGTCTAATACTACATTAACGTTACAATATTTCGAAATTATTTATAAAATATCCAGCCGGGACAGGCTTAATTAGATTATAATAATAATATATATTAATTAGAAAGAATATACATTACATGTATACTTATACCTGTAATATTAATAAATAGATTATGTGTAAACAATTTTTGAATTTTCCACGATAATCTTTAGAATAACATTAAAGTTTTTTTAAGAATAATTACAATTAAAACAAATACCATTCAGTGTTTACTAATAACTTGAATATCGCTATTATTTTTTATAGCGTTGTATTAAGTAAAGAAATGAAGTAAATGCTAAACAAATAATTATTTGTGTATTTCATGGAAAAAATAGACTCAACCATTCTACCACCAAATTTTCCAAAGACGCCCAATACGTGGCACTGTATTTGAGTATCGATTTTAAGATCCCCTTTCTCCTATTATTATTTTTTTACATAACAAAGAAAATATAAGGAGGAGTTCGTAAGGGCCAAGCGCCCCTCGCGAAATGTTTGCGTGTGTGCGTCGGTGTAATCGCGAATAGTGGCGTGCGTTTGTGTGCGTGCAACTTTGAGACGATCGACGGAGTCGGGCGAAATAAGGGGTGATTTGTTGAGCGAACTACTACTCTTAAACATTGGTAAATAACAATGTCGAAAATAGCTTTTAGGACTCAGTTTGAACCACATATTATATAATCTGAATAATGTTATATAATTATTCATTAATACTATTTATGAGCCTATAATTTAGAAAAAAAACAGTTAATGTGCTTTTTAAGCCATGTTTCAGCTATCGGCCCTATACATATAAAATCTCGTGTATTTATTTTAACTGGTTTCAGAAGGATAACACATTGAATAGCTAGGTGAGATTTAGATTTAGACTATACATTATGATCGATTGGGGGATATGAAAGTCATGTATTTAAAATATTAATATTACGTTTGAAATTACCTTTAAGTCTAGCTATATCTACTGTTTATCAATTGTATTAGTAGTTATATAGTTAGAAATATATAGTCATTTCAGGGCAAAATGTTCTTCAAACAGTGTATGTAGTTTGAAATATACTAAAAACAATGAAAACATCTCGGTCGAGCTATAAGAAAATAGGGGCCAAAGAAAGCGTCTCTTACCTTCCCCCTTCTTCACGCACACCACCAAGGACATTTGTGTTTTAAAAAAATACTTATACACATATATAGCTTGAGCTATCAATACATTCATTAGACGCATTTCTTTGATACAGCCAGTGCTTTTAGCGAACGAAACTACAAGATATTATACGCAACGATATTATTTTGACTGGCAATTTTGAACTTTATTTGCTTTCATATAGTACACGCAATTTGTGAAGGAGAACAAAGTAAAGTTTGCCGAGAAATAATTGCGTCTTTACTTGGGGATTTTTTTTTCTTTACAATTTTAGCAAGGGTAGAAAAGTGTGTTCGTTTGATGTACGTCTTTAAGATGGATTTGGGAAGGGTTGTGCGTAGGGACGTATCAAAACATCAGTATTTTGTCGTTGATATTTTTAATGGCGTTTGTAGAATGAAATCGGGTCTCATATTAAATTATACAGATCCTATGTAATATCTTTCTTAATTATTATTATTTGTCTTTAAACTTTATATACACTTTACGTACTTACATAATATAACCGTTGTCTTTTTATCTAAGCAATAAACGCAGTGTATTTCTAAGAAATATCTTGTCTGTCTAACAAGGCATTTAAACGAGTTATTGAAGTTTAATGAAACTGCCACGAAGTTTTATGCACTTTTATTACGTTTAATAATTTAATAAGTTTTGTTATTTTTATGCAACATTAAGTGATATGTACTTTTGTACACTATTGCCAGAAGGCTCGCAAGTGTCCTTTTAAGAATTGGTACGCTCTTTTCTTGATGGACCCTAAGTTGAATTTGTTCGGGAATATTCCATATGTAGCTGGTTCCATATAGTAGTGATACGCGGCAAAAAAAACCTTAAGAAATGCTCAGTTGAACGACGGATAAACGATGTTCTATATCTGTACTCTATTGATATTCCTCTAAGCATGTATGGGTATAAGATGTTGTTAATCAATTTGAATTCGTAGCTAAAAGGAATGTAAGGGGAGCAAAACCACTAATATCGCAGACTAAACCATAAATTATAATAAATCGTCTGTTTAGATACTGCCGATATATTTTATTTATGCTTGTATAACTTACGAGCTAACGACCTGTTTTACATAGGAAAAGAAAATTTGTGTATGGAATGATATAAGCTTATTCAAAGTATCTATTGAAAAAATGCTAATTTATGTGTCCTTTCCCAAACTGGGGTAACGTAAATCTACGTCACGCAATTATTTCTTTATTTACGATACGTAATAATTCTATTTAAATTGAGAAAAAGTTAGGCATTAATTCGGGAATATGACTGTTTATCCTAAATGCATCTTTATGATTGATAATTATTAGGACAAGTGGGCAACCTTTAACCTTTGAACTTAAATCAATTAGCGCAGGAGAACTTTCACATAATACGCCTTGTACTAAACCACTAAACCACAAAGGGGGCTATGTCGGTTGTATAAAGTTTATCATGAATTGTATCCATATCTCCAGTTCTGATACCATGCTATTTCAGAAAACCTATGTGGTAAAACATGTGGTAAAACAAAAGAAAATCGCGTCATTCAGTACGTTATGTTTCTTCATGTTAAACTATTTTATGTAAATTAATAATAACTGTACTGACTGATTAAATTACGAAACTATTCAGTGCTCATGAAACGGATACGGTCTGCTATTGAAAAGGCGACCTGCTGAGACGAACGGCTTGTACCCATGGTTGTGGTGTAAAGTATAGACTTGTACTTAAATTCAAAATAAATTCCGTCCGCTGTTTCACCAGCGATTTCGTGTATATGACAAGATTTGAGACCTCAACTGATATATTTCAATGAAAACTTATTATGGAAATAGATAAAAGTGTAATAAGCACCTTCTTTTAGTGCCTCTCCATTACGCGTGTCATCCTGTACCAGAAGCAGCAACTCTTCCGCAGTCGCAAGACCCGTCCTCCACGTTGCAAAGCCATTATTTTTTCCTTCAACCAACACGCCGTTTATCCTGGATTTTACCCGTTATAATTAATATTATTAAAGGAACTGGTAGCGGCCATGACGCAACACGTGGTCCAGAAGTAAAAAACTTTTGCCGTACAACGTAACGTTGTACTATATTGTGGACATTCCAACTCGATTAAGAACCTTCTACGTTAGAGACCTTCTGAATCCAACATATACAAAGAATGCAACGATAGCACAACATCTCACCTTATCATAAATAATACACCTAAACTCTTTTAAATTTTATGGTGTTGCAAAATTTATTCAATCCGTTATTAAATAATTATTCGAAAAATTAATCGAAAATATCGCTGTAACTCTATAACTTGTGGTGAAAATATTTTAGCCATTTGTTATTAATATTATCCGGTGAATGAGCTCTGTCTATGGAAAACGTGACTAATGTTTCGTCTACCTTCAGCTATTTTAAACCTATATATGTATGTTTATACTGTACCGTAATATATGCCTTTAGTAAACTTACGAAGTAAGAATTTTTATTAATTCCGTTAAATCAATTTGGCGGTGGTTTGAAACTTAACAAATGACTTTTAGGGCTTATAACTAACATAACATAAGGGCTCATATTGGCTTCTTATTATACTTATTTATATATTTATGTAACTTAACCAAAGTTACATTACCCGCGTATCGATAATTAATTAAATTACTACCACACATGGCATCATTTGTAGTATAAATATGTATATGAAAACATGTTATATACTCGTAATTGTTATGTGAAACAAAAAACTTACTTGGTCATAAGCAAAAAGATGAGAAAGTGAATATCAAAATAAGTAAATGCATTTTTGCAATAACTAAAAAATACTGTCTTTTCGTAAATCAACGATTAGGGGAAGGCACCCTTCAAATGTACTCAATGAAACGAATGCTGAGCTCGCTCTATAAATTCGCATTTCGATATGAAACGCCTATAAATAAGTCTCCATTCACCCCTCAAAAAAAATGGCGGCATCTTGTCTTTATCTTTTCCTTATGTAAATAGAGATGAAATTCAATGAGGTTAAGAAACTTTCCCGCCACGGCGCCATTCCCCGGCTATCCACAGACTTCATTTCAATTTTACGTCAGAGACAAAGAGAATTTTAAATTGTTTATGATTTCTTATACAATATTCTGTTATAAAAATAAGAAAAAATGTTATATAATATAGCATATTAGTAAAACCAAGATTATTCCATACCAGATTGAAATAAGCTTTTTATTTTTTTCTTTAATAAAATTCGCATTAATTCTTTAAATTTTACAATTATGTCATTTATCATAATTGACAAATTATGATTTGTCATAATTAATGATTAATGATTTATTAGAATGGATTCTAATAAATCATTTTTTTATCAGCAAGAGATAAAACAGAATTAATAAGATAATAATCCGGTAGTGTTCTGAACACTTATTTTCTAAGTCCATCTGCGTTTCTTTTTCTATAAAATCCCGTCAATATTCACCAACATGAGCTATTCAAAATGAGTAAAATACTGAGAATTATTTATTACTCATGTTCAAGAATATACTTGAGTTAAGTCTAAAGTAGTTGCCAAAATTTCTAAAAATACAGTCAGCAACACAGATATGTTATTCTCTATTTTTATATGAAAAAACTTAATAATACGTTGCTTAATAAAATATTATCATTATTCATGTTGAACTGGCTTTTTTCATATTTTAAATATACTACATACTTATATGGATTACTAACCATCATAGGTTTTGAATTGCGAGTTCTAGTCATTAATAAAAATTTAAAGGAAGTATAACGTTATTATCAAATTTTATGTTGTATGGCTTTATCTTTTAAATTATTAAAACAGGATTTTTATGCGAATGCTCTGTACGGAAGTCTTGCTCCCTCATCACAATGGCTCCACCGGTTTCCGAATCTCCCCTGAATGTACTACTTCCTTGGCCTTCGTACCACATAAATTATTATACTGTATGCAAATTTTATTTGTGGTAGTGTTCACATTTACTTTTCCGTCCTCTAAATTATACAATTCTTCAATAATACTTATATGTAGATAAAGATTTTAAAGTAATTATGTGTTTTGTAATTAAATAACCTTACTACATAGATTATTATTCTAAAATGAAATAGTAATTAACGTGGTGACATTAACTTAATCTAAAAATCGTTGAAATGCCTGCCACTTTCCGAAGACTATGAAAATGTCGTTTATTTGGATTGGAAAACGAATACTAAACACGGTTTTTCACAAACACAAGGATAAGGAGACAATGAATAGTTCGATACGTTCGTTCGTTCACAGCATCACGCATTAAAGCATATAATTTTTAGCGTACCTAATAATTAAATTGTCGATAGCCGAAACAATATTATGTGCGTCTGCAAATGTTATATCAAAGCGAAAAAAAGTAAAATCAAACATGGTACGCACGTATTTACTGCGAAGACAAGGAGAATTTTTTTCTCAATCCTCCACAAAAATATCAAGAATATGTGCAGTGCCACATACTTTTCTTGGCTGGCTGAAATTGGTCCTACTGTCGCCATTTTGAAATGACAGACAAAGTTCTTGGTGTGTATAATAATTTTACTATATACCAACATCTAATAAAAATCCAATTAAAATGCATTTATTTTTTTAATTACAATGGCAAAGTTTTAAGTTTTGATTGATGTATCTTGAAGATTTTATATTTATAGTACCGGTAACAAAACCTAGTTGTTTCTAGGTTTTAGTCACATTTATTCAAGCCTAGAGTTCTAGGTTACTAATACATTAATATTTTCTAGATATTAGATTTCTATCCATTGTTTTATTAAAACATTTAAAAAAAATTAAGTAAGCCTGCATGACTCCAAATTATTCCTCTTGGAATTGTTAATTTTTATTTACTGGCAATAGCGACACTCTGGACAAGAAATATATGTAGTACTGTATTGTGGAAGATAACATATATCATATATGTCAATTTCAGACTCAAATTAACCGTATTGGAAATTATCAGACGGTAATTTAGTCTTAACTTTAATCTTACACTTAGTGTTGCCATACCTACAGTGCATCCGTTTTAATCAGATCTATAAGGTCCATGATATGTGAGCTGGTTGGCAACTA